>NW_004444013.1:9760252-9805864 GCF_000243295.1 Trichechus manatus latirostris
GCCTCGGCGCTGGGGGCCTTGGTCCAGGGGAGGGCCAGCTCACAGGCATGGGGGCAGTGAGGTGAGAAGCCAGCCTCATAGCTGGGGGCCTTCGTCCAGAGGAGGGCCAGCTCGCGGCCATGGGGGCAGTGAAGTGAGAAGCCAGCCTCGGAGCTGGAGACCTTGGTCCAGGGGAGGGCCAGCTCTCAGCCACAGGGAGTGAGGTGAAGAGCCAGCCTTGGAGCTGGGGGCCTCTGTCCAGGGGAGGGCCAGCTCGTGGCCACGGAGGCAGTGAGGTGAGAAGTCAGCCTCAGAGCTGGCTCAGGCCTGTGTTTTAGCGTCCAGGCAGAATTCTCCATCACATTCCTAGCCTATCCAAAGCCCAGCTTCATCTAGGGACACTGCTAGTCTGCACAAAGCAATGGCAGCAAGAGACTTGATAGCCTGGGAGTCTGCGAGGGGATGGGTGGAGGGAGGGCTGCCTGAAGGATTGTCAAGGAGCTGGGATCTCTTTTACCTTTGCCACAGGCAGCTTTCAAAAAGAACTCACAGACAGCAGCCCCCGACTCTGTAGGAAGGAGAGAAAAGGAGAAACGTCAAATAAAGCTTGGTGCGATTGCTCTTAGTCCCATCTAAATAGGGCGGGAAGGAGGCTTTCAGGTTTTTAACCCATGAAGGGTTCAGGATATAGGAAAGAGAGTCGCAAAAAAAGCAAAGCCTCATCAAGTCAGCAAAGAGCCATTATTTCAATCATTCCCCACAACATAATGCATGTTCACTGCGACCAACCATTCACTTGGTGCTCTGAGTGCCTACTACAAGCAGGATGATTCAAGGAGTTACCGGGGGTGGGGGGAGGAGGGATAGAAAACAAGATCACAGAAATGAATTACCCCCAGCTCATACCTTCCAGGAGGGTTAATCTGCAGGCACGTTAACGTGAGGCCCAGTGAGGGAATGGTCTCACAGGAAGTACAAACAAGTGAATGGGACTTGGAAGAGGGGAAAGTTTCCAGAAGAAGTGGGGACCCCTGGGGCGGTACTCCAGAGGGAAGGGCACAGCGATGCAGGGTTGCTTTTAATGTGCAACATGAAGACACAATTATTAAAGGACCACAGTCCTTCACTCTCGTAGATGCAGCGGGCTCAGGTGAGAGAGCAAGAGAACAAAGGCAGGAGTGAGGAAAGGCAGTGGCTCCCAGGATCACGCTGTCCTGATGAGCCAGGAATTCACCAGCCACTGCTGCCAGAGTAAACCGTCCCTGGCTCCACAAACAGGAGTCCCTGGGTGGTGCAAACAGAATGCTCTTGGTTGCTAACTGAAAGGCTGGAGGTTCAACTCCACCCAGAGGTGCCTTGGAAAAAAGGCCTGGAGATCCACTTCTAAAAATCAGCTACTGACCCTGAGGGACCAAATTACTGGGCTGAAGGCTGGGGACCATGGTCTCAGGGGACATCTAGCTCAACTGGCCTAATACAGCTTATAAAGAAAATGTTCTACACCCTACTTCGGTGAGTAACGTCTGGGGTCTTTTAAAAGCTTGTGAGCGGCCATCTAAGATATTCCACAGGTCCCACCCTGTCTGAAGCAAAAGAGAATAAAGAAAACCAAAGACAAAAGGGAAAGATTAGTTCAAAGGAGTAATGGACCACAACTACCACAGCCTCTACCAGCCTGAGTCCAGCACAACTAGATGGTATCCAGCTACCACCACCGACTGCTCTGACAGGGATCACAATACAGGGTCCTGAATAGAGCTGGAGGAAAATGTAAAACAAAATTCAAACTCACAAAAAAAGACCAGACTTACTGGTCTGGCAGACTGGAAAAACCCCTAGAGTATGGCCCCCGGACACCCTTATAGCTCAGTACTGAAGTCACTCTTGAGGTTCACCCTTTAGCCAAAGGTTAGACAGGCCCATAACAAACAATACACATAGCTCAACCATGTACACGAGACTAAATGGGCACACCAGCCCAGGGGCAAGAACAAGAAGGTACAAGGGGACAGGAAAGCTGGACAAATGGAAACGGGGAGCCCAAGGTCGAGAAGTGGACATGTTGTGGGGTTGGCAACCAATGTCACAAAACAATATGTGTATTAATTATTTAATGAGAAACTAATTTGCTCTGTAAACCTTCATCTAAAGCACACACACATACATACACACACACACACACACACACACAAATAAATAAATAAATGAGCCACCGAAAACCCTGTGGAGCACAGTTCTACACTGACACACGTGGGGTCACCATGAGTTGGTGTCAACTCGACAGCAACTGGTTTAGTTTTTGGCTCCATAAACAGTTTTCTCCCTCAGCAGCATTTTAGAATTGCTGAACACCAACCGACAGCACCTCTAACGCCCACTTCCATCCTCTCCTCGCTAACTCGCAACAGCTTCCTTGGCTTCTCCAGGACAGGCAGCTCTTGCTAGTACAGACTTAACACTGTAGAAAACGGGGCTCAAGAGGAGTCACTTTGTTTGTCTTTTAATGACTCTGAAAAGTCTGACATTAAAATCCCAGCATTTAAGAATATTTCTGAGCCTTTGTTCTTTCCAGAAGTTAAGCTTTGTTCCTGAAAGCTAGAAATCCGCTCCGGGGACTGGGTCTCAGGCCGATGGGGTAAAAGATCATGCCTTAGTGAAGAGCTGACAGCTCTTCTCAAATATGAGGGGGGAATGCAGTGCAGGCATGGATGGAGGAGGGGCTGTGGCCTCACTGGGCATTCAGAGGGGGCTTTAACATGCTGAACGCCATCACATCTGGGCCTAAAACCAAAACCAAACCTGTTGCTGCTGAGTTGATTCCGATTCATAGCAACCCTATAAGATAGAGTAGAACTGCCCGGTAAGATCTCCAAGGTTGTAATATTTATGGAAGCAGGCTGCCACATATCTTTCTCCCATGGAACAGCTGGTGGGTTCAAACTGCAGACCTTTCAGTTAGCAGCTGAGTGCTCAACCACTGCACCACCAGGACTCCTTCACACATAGGCAGTTACTGCTAAAGGCACCTACCAGACCTGAGTGCCTGAGCTAGGCAGCAGCCATGGCTGGGCAGAGACCAGACATGTCCCTGGCCCACCCTTGAACAGGTATGTGGGCCCCTCATCCCTGTGCCTGCCTTCACAGACTCACAGATCTGTGGTGTAGGCCGGAGAAGAGTAGGGGTCATCAAGACAGGAAAAGGTGTGGATGTGTGTGTCCAAATAGGACATGATCCTGTGTCTAAGGGTAAGAGTGTGTCTGAGTGTGAGTGGCTGCTTATAAGAGGTGTTCCACAGTGGTAGTGTTTGCCCAAGTGTCTTTGGTAGAAGCACTCTGTGGCACAGAAGGATCAGCATGTGTGGGACAGAGGGTCTCTGACTCAGAAGGTTACCACCTGACGGGAGTGAGGTGCACGGACGTCCCTGTGGTCTACGGAAAAGTGGGAGAACAAGGCCACAGTCCCCTGGCAGTGATGGGAGACAGCAGGGGAAACTGAAGAGAATAGGTCAGAACACTGGAGCCCTCCCCTGGCTCTGCCACATCACACCGAGTGGTCTTGGGCAAGTCCCCTCCCCCAGTCAGGCCTCAATTTCCTGATCTGTGGACTGAACTCAGTAATCTCTAAAAGCTCTCGGAGCCTTAATGTCATAATGTTAGATTTCAAGTATGTCCAGAAAGGAGAGAAGAGAAGAAGAAAACTGTCAATTTCTCCTGAAGTACAAACTATCCCACCCGAGTTGAGGGAGGGGAAGCACTGGAGAGAATAGGAACCCCCATGAGAACAGGGAGAATGAAGGGAGATCAGATTGGCCACCTCAAAGGGTCCGTACCAGAGGCCTGGGTTAATGAAGGACCCAAAGTTGGGGTCCAGAAAAAAGATAGGGGCGGGCCCAGAAACAGGGATGGACTCTGGGGAGTGTCAAGTAGAAGGAGGCTTCAGAGACTGCTTTGGGGGATCTCCTAGGGAGAGGTAGCCCTTCCCTCAGTAAGCCTCCTCCAATGGCCCAGTGTTTTGATGAAAACAAGAGGGCGCTCAACGGGAGGTGGGGGTCCTGGGGATCGGAGGTCTCCTAGTACCTTCCTGTAGTTCAGGGAGCGCTGGAGATATTTCCAAGTGAGAGAGAATCTGCCTTCATTCAAGCGCCCTGCCTTCCTGCAGATTACCTTAGGACAGCCCCAGACAATGGGAGACCCAAAGGAGGAGGGCTCCTGGGTCCAACTGAGAGAGAGAAGGGGGTCCTAGGACCAGGGGGAAAGGGGTTCCGGGACCGAGGGGGAGGAGCAGCCCCAGGCCCAGGGAGAAGGGGATTCCATGACCGATGGGGAGCGAGTCCCGGGACAAGGGGGAAGAGGTCCCGAGACCGAAGGGGAGGGAGTTCTGGAACCAGGGAGAGGGGAACGAGGGGTAGGGGGCCCCGGAACCAGGGAGAGGAATCCCGAGACAAAGAGGGAGAGGACCCGGGATCGTAGCGGAGAGGTCCTGGGTCCGAGCTGGTCCCGCCCGTCGGCCCCGGCCCCGCGCTCACTGTCCATGCCGGGGAAGGGCAGCGGCTGCGCCCCGAGCTGCTGCTCCACTGCGATCTCCAAGTCGAACTTGATGTGGTCCACATTGGCGATGATTTCCTGCATGGCGGCGGCGGTCTGCCGGCCCGACTCCCACTCAACTCTCTAGCAGCTCACACTCCTACCCGCCGCGGTCCCGCCGCACACGCGCCTCCGCCGCCGCCGCCACCCGGGGCATGCCGGGAGCGCAGCAGCACGCGCCGGCCCGTCGCATGTCCAGACTGGGCCAATCGAGCGCGGAGTACGAGCCGCTCCGCTAGACCCGTTTAGTCGCTAGCCGAGCGCCTCCTTGCCTCCAGGACGCGGAGAATCTAAAACCGCGCGCCGATTTCGCAACGCTGACTGTGTTTGTGCGAGGCACCGCTGAGGCTCGCAACTCCAGGACAGAGAGCTAGGTGAGCGGCGGGGCGAGGCGGGAGCGACGCGGGGGGCGGGACCGGGAGATACGGGGGTCGGGTCGGGGAGCGACGCGAGGCGAGGCCGAGGAGGGAACCGGGGCGACACGGGACCTGGCCGAGGCGGGGACGGGACGACAGGCGACACAGGGGCGGGGGCGACACGGGACGTCCGATGAGGAACCCGAGGCCCTAAAGGCCTGTGTGGAGAGGGGTCGTGGTTGGCCCGAGGGTCTTGTGAGCGTCTGGGGGTCGGTAGGCCCCTCCGAGGGAGAACAGCGGCCGCGTGTCCCCAGTACAGGAATTATTAACTTGGGGTCACTGAACTTGTAGGAAAAAAGTGACCCTATTAATTCCTCTATGTGAAATTTAGCATTTCCTTCCATGACGGAGTCAACAAACCAAAGTAGCCTTAAGCAGTGCCTGCGACTTTGTCGTCCTTTCAAAGCCGTGGTGAGTGTAAAATATCGCTGGAGATACCTGTAACCGCCACATGGTGATATCTTGAGCTAACAGTTGCACTCATGACACTGAAATTACGGTAGGACTTTGGCATTTAAAGCGCTTAAAAAGAAGCGTATATTCTGGAGCCATGGATGCCGCATGAATCCCCAAAACTATTGCCCTGAGATAATCTTTAAACCTTAAACCAAAAATATCCCCTGAAATCTTCTCAAAACCAAACAGTAGTTAAGCTTAATCAGTAAAAAATGTCAGCCTCAAGCATTATGCTCTTTTAAGATCTTTTAGCTTGACAACAGCAACTCAAAAGATTAGATAGGAACCTTAGGGGGCAGTGAGTTTATGTTAATGGGGGAGGAATAACTTAGAAAAGGAGGGTTGCACAACTCAGTGTAATCCATGTCACCGAATTGTATATGTAGAAACTTGAATGGGTGTATGTTCTGCTGTGTATATTTTCAACAAAAACAAAAAATAAAATATAGGAAAAAGAAGCGTATATACTAGTATAGCATGTATGATTCTTTTTCCCCTAGAAAATAAAGCACAGTAATTTGACGACTCATTTCATGACAACTGGTAATCACAAAATTTCCCGTTTATGCCTTCTTTAGCACTGGTTCTTTTAAAAAATTATTGCATTAATTATACTGTTATTTTTCTGAAGGCACAAAGATACCTAGAGTCACGGCCATTTCCCACACAAGATGGTTGTTTGATAAATTAAAGTTGGTTTATCATCAGCCTGTATAAAAGCCCGGGTGGCACATCTAGTTAAGTGCTCAGCTGCTAACTTAAAGGTTGGTGGTTCGAACCTACCCAGCAGTTCTGTGGGAGGGAGACCTGGCGATCTGCTTCCATAAAGATTACATGTTAAAAAAAAAAAAAAATCCGTTGCCATTGACTTGATTCTGACTCAGCAACTCGGCATAGAAAACCCTATGGGCAGTTCTCCTCTGTCATGTGGGGCTGCTGTGAGTTGAAGATTGACTCAAAGGCACCTAACAACAGGGAAAGAACTAGGTCTGGGAACATACGCGTGGTCTTGTATAGTTTAGCCGCCCTGATTATCACAAGATCAGGACAGTGAATAACTTCGTTTTAAAAACACTTTTAGTGTATATTTTTTAATTCTATGTTTTTTCATGAATGCATGTAAACACGTGATTCTGAGGAGTCCCTGGTTTCATCAGATGCTGAATTAAGGCCACCCTGATGGCACAGTGGTTAAGACCGTGGCTGCTAACCAAAAGGTCAGCAGTTCGAATCTGCCAGCCACTCCTTGGAAACCCTATGTGGCAGTTCTACTTTGTCCTATAGGGTCACTATGAGTCGGAATTGACTCGATAGCAATGTTTTGTTTTTTTTTCCCATGGTGGTCATGTCCCTGGGTGGCACAAATGGTTTGTACTCAGCTACTGATCGAAGTACAGCCAGAATGTTCCTTAGAAGTGAGGATGGCGAGACTTTGTCTCATGTACTTTGGACATGTTATCAGGAGGGACCAGTCCCTGGAGAAGGACATCATATTCGGTAAAGTAGAGCGTCAGCAAAAAAGAGGAAGACCCTCAGCGGGATGGATTGACACAGTGGCTACAATAATGGGCTCAAACATAGGATGTGAGGATGGTGCAGGATAGGGCAGTGTTTTGTTCTGTTGTACATAGTCGCTATGAGTTGGAACCAAATTGACAACAACTAATTGGAAGGTTGATGGTTTGAACCCACCCAGTGGCACTGCAGAAGAAAGGCCTGACAGTCTGCTTCTGTAAAGATTACAGCCAAGAAAACCCTAAGGAGCTGTTATACTCTAACGAGTGGGGTTGCCATGAGTCAGAATTGACTTGATGGCAATGGGTTTGAGTTTGAGGTTTTTTTGGTGGTAGTCTAGAGAGGCTGTCTAATACATTACATGGACCTGAGGTCAAAGCCAGCCCAGCCTGTGTGTGGGTCCAGCTCACCCACAGCACTGCTGGGGGACCTGGGCAAGCTGCTCCCATTGCTGAGCCTCAGTTCTTAATCTGTTCAATCCACCATCCCCTCTGAGGTCTCCAACGCTGACCTTCTGACATAACTAGACCTTAAAAAATTTTCAGGCTGGTGATTCTAATATTTTCTATGAAAGTGTTTTGTTGTGGTTGTTATACATGTATCTATATACGTATATATGTATGTGTGTGTGTATACATATATGTGTGTGTATTTATTGTATATGTGTGAAAATATACACAACACACGCCCATTCAACATTTTCTGCCTATACGGTTCAGTGACATTGGTTATGTTCTTCGCGTTGTGTCATCATTCTTGCTCTCTCTACCATATTGTTTCACCACCATTAACCTAGACTCTCTGCCCCCTAAACTTCTCTGTGGTTTTAAGTTACTGTTGTCAGTTTGATTTCATATAGGTAATTCTTTCAAAGAGGGCACTGCTCAAGGTGAACATTCTTTACTAGTTGATCTAAACTGTTGTTTAGTTTAAAGATGACATCATGGGATAGTTTTGGTTCACAGCTTAAAGATTATCTCAGGGCAATAGATTCAGGGCTTCTCCCTGTCTCAGTGCAGTGGGTCTAGGAAGTCCAGTTACTTTAAGAATTTGATTCTGTTCCATATGTTTCCTCTTTTTGATCAGGATCTATCTATTGGGTCCTTGATCAAAACGTTCAGTAACGGTAGTTGAACACCATCCTGTTCTTCTGGGTTCATGGCAGTGGAGGTAGTAGTTCATGGAGGCAATTAAACCTGCAGTCCATTGCCTTCTCTGTTTCCTGGGTCTCCTTCTTCCTCTGCTGTTCCAGGCAAGTAGAGACCGATTGTTGTACCTTGGATGGCCACTCACAAGACCCCAGGCACTACTCACCAAACTAGGAGGTAAAACAGAGACTCCAAAAATGATATTAGGACAGTTGACTAGACAGACCCTCGAAACCATGACCCGAAACCTTATGAAAGGGTTTTAAAGTAGACAGGCCAGACTCCAGCCTAGCACTGACCAATAAAAATATAACACAAACACCTATGTAATTTAAAATTTTCAAGTTATTGTCTTTGTTAGGTGCCATTGAGTTAGTTCCAACTGATAGCGACCTGATGTACAACAGAATGAAACACTGCCTGGTCCTGAACCATCCTCACAATCGTTGCTATGCTTGAGCCCCTTATTGTAGCCACTGTGTCAGTCCATCTCGTTGAGGGTCTTCCTCTGTTTCACTGATCCTCTCCTTTACCAAGCATGATGTCCTTCTCCAGGGACTGGTCCCTCCTGATAATATGTTCAAAGTATGTGAAACAAAGTCTGACCATCCTTCCTTGGAGCATTCTGGCTGTGTTCTTCCAAGACAAATTTGTTCGTTCTCCTGGCAGTCCATGGTATAGTCAGTATTCTTCGCCAACACTGTAATTCCAAGACATCAATTCTTCTTCCATCTTCCTTGTTCATTGTCCATCTTTCACATGCATATAAGGCAATTGAAAATACCATGACTTTGAGCCAGGCACACGTTAATCCTCAAAGTGACATATTTGCTTTTCAACATTTTAAAGAGGTCTTTTGCAGCAGATTTGCCCAAGGCAATACGTCATTTGATTTGACTGCTGCTTCCATGGGTGTTAATTGTATATCCAAGTAAATTTTCAAGTAGTTACGTTAAATAAGGTAAAAAGAAACTGAAATTAAAGTTAATATTTCATTTAACCTAATATATCCAAAATGTTATTATTTCAACATGTGAAAAGGCTATTAGTACGTATGTGTATTTTACATTCTTTTTGGTGTACCAAGTCTTTGAAATCTGGTGTGGGTTTTATACATACAGCACATCTCCATGCAGACTAGCCACATTTTCAAGGGCTCAGTAGTCACTTATGGCCAGTGGCTACTGTATTGGATACACAGCTGTGGCCTGTTTGTTCCGGAATTTTGCAGAAAAGACGTGTTTAGTCAACTTCCCTGTGCAGAGACTCAGAATGCCAACAATTTTTTTCCTAATAATAAATGATAATAGTTATCATTTTTGAACATGTATTAAATGCCAGGCATTGTAGTAAAAACATCTCATCTAATCCTTGCAATCTTGTCGTGAGGTAGGTGGGGTTATCCTCATCTTGCAAATGAGGAACTCGAGGCACAGGAAGATTAGGTTATTGTTCCTGTCAGACAGCTCTGGCAGAGCCAGGTTGCAAACCCAACTCTGACTTTAGCACGCACCCTCTTAAATCAGGATTTGATCATCGTCATAATAAGCCAGTTGCCATTTAGTTGATTCTGACTCATGGTGGGCCCCATGTTTGTCAGAGTAGAACTGTGCTCCCACTGGCTGAAGCTGGAACAATTCGAGCAACAAAATAAATAACATAGTATTGGATGTTTAAAATAAATACCCATTACTAGGAGTTCCTGCATGGTGTAAACAGTTAACATGCTTAGCTCCTAACTGAAAGGTTGGAGGTTTGAGTCCACCCAGAGGTACCTTGGAAGAAAAGCCTGGTGATCTGCTTCCAAAAAATCAGCCATCAAAAACCCTACGGATCACAGTTCTACTCTGACTCACATGGGGTCGCCATGAGTTGGAATCAACTTGACAATAATTGGTGGTGCTAATAACGATAGCTTATGTCTGTGAAGTGCTGCCTATACCGACTCTGTGCTACGTGCTATACAAGAGAGACCTCATCTGATTATTGCCACAGTGTTGTATGGAAAATATTGTTAACCCCATTTGACAGGCTAGGAGACTGAGGCCAGAGCTGTGAGTGCCCAGGGACACTGGAGTAGTTGTGTGGCAAAGCTGAAATCTGAACTGAGGGTTTTTAGCCTCGGGGACCACGTTTGTAACCACTTCTCTGTCTTCTTTCTACTTTTTATGACTGTGAATCTGAGTTGACTTCATTATTTTTTTGTCCTATTCCAGGCCAAGGAGGGCGAGGAAGGCCAGAGATGGACCTCATGGGACTCGCTCGGCTCTTCTCCAGCCCCCGCCTTCTGGGACTGTCTGTCCTCCAGCATCTCTGCCCACGCAGAGCCAGGTGGGCAGGAGGCAGAGAGGGGCCCTCATGGCTGCAGGCTACAGGACTGACTTGGTCGACGCCAGCGGCCTTCAGCAGCTCCCTTTCAGAGCTGCCTCCCGGTCCAGGGAACCAGAAGAACACAGGTGGCCTCAGCTCTGACCTGAGCCAGCCCAGCCCCACGGCCACACCGGACGAAGAGGAGGAGGAGGAGAGCTTTGGGACTCTCTCCAACAAATACTCTTCCCGGAGAATGTTCCGCAAATCGACGGCCCAGTTGTATAACCTACGGATCGGAGGACAGAGTGTGGAGGAAGATGAGGAAAGGGAGCTGGAGCCAAAGTCATGGCGGGGCCCAGGAAACAGCCCTTACTGGTACTTCTTGCAGTGCAAACGCCTGATCAGGGAGGGGAAGGTGAGGAACCTCGGCACTCTGCTGCTCTGCCTTCCACTTCCCTGGTGGCTCAGTGTTTTGTGAGGGGGTGGGGCAGAAAGGAAATGCCAGCCTTGGGGGGCTGCAGGCAGAGGAAGCCTGTTCACCCAGCACTGCCGTCCTGCACCCTCAGGAGGGGCTCTGCAGGAGCCTGTGGCTATGAATGGCCCCCTGGAGTTGTGGGCGCCGTGGCTCTGAGCATGCCCAGCAAACTGATGAGAACCTGTCCCCCCATCCAGCTAGAACCCAGTGTACTGCCACAAAGGATGGGGTCACCAAGGGTGAAAAGGAAGGACCAGGATGCAGGGGCAGATGGTACTGGAATTCACTGAATTAACGTTTTCTGAGGACTTACCGAGTGCCAGGCCCTAGGCTCCACTCTGGTGACACAGAGATGGAAAAGGCCTGGTCCCTGCCTTCAGGGAGGTTCAGTCTCTCTGGAGGGAAAAGGGGACAAAGTCCTCGCAGAGAGGTGGTGAGAGTCCGGGGGGACATTCCTTCTTTCCCTTCTGGTTACAAGAGGCTCCTGTGCTGCGGAACCTGTGGGACCAAGAGGCAGAGACCCAGAGTGGGTGTCTGGCTCCTGGGCTGGGAGGGTCCCTCCACAGCTGTCCTGATCCCCTCCCTGCCCTCCCTCACCAGCTGGCCGAAGCCCTGGACCTGTTTGAGAGGCAGATGCTCAAGGAGGAGCGGCTGCAGCCCCTGGAGTGCAACTACACGGTGCTGATCGGGGGCTGCGGGCGGGGTGGCTACCTGAAGAAGGCCTTCCGGCTCTATAATGATGTGAGTGAGGGGCGCGGGTGCTGGGAGGGAGAACCAGGCTCTGGGATCAGAAGGCGCCGGCTGCAGGCCTGGAGTGCATCATTGCTAGGGCGCTTCCCCAACAGGCCATTTCACCTCCCTGGCCTCAGTTTCACCATCTGTAAAATGGAGGTGATCTTGTGATGACTGAATGAGGTGACATGGGCAGTCCATCAGCATCTGCCCCTTCCTCTCCCGCTGCCACTCCCGGTTTGTTCCAGGTGCTCCTCTGTCTCCCGCTCCCCCACCCCTCTGTGCGTGCCCCCACGCACCTTCTTCCAAAGCACCTTCTTCCAAAGCCGAGCATTTCAGAAAGCGCTCTTTCCTCTTCGGAGGTCATTTTCCTTTAAAGGCCACCTCTCAGGTGTGTTGTATTTGTCATCTCCGTTGTCCTGATGAGGTGAGAGTGTGCCTGCGATCCTTCAGTTAGTTACTCCTAGAGCTGGGGTTTGATGTCTCCCATCCGCCCTTCCCCAGACCAGACCCTTCCCACGGCCCCCTAACAGTCAGGGCCTCTGAGTCCTGCGTGGTAGTTGGAGCCCCAGGAGCCCCCTGCCATGAGTGCCTCACTCCAGAGCAGCCTGATGAGTTCTGGGGGCTGTGGGGGGAGTGGCGGGGAGGTGGCAGGGGGGTGGGGCGAGGGGGGCTGGTGTCTTTTTGGGGGTGTGGAGTCAGTTTTTAGAGTCCTTCTGGTTGAGTCAGGTTTGGAGAGCCAGGCTCTGCTGCCTCACCCGCCCTTGCCTCAGCCATGCCCTGTTCCAGACTTTAATGCAGTAACGGACAGACTCACCGCTATTCCCTCTTACTCACTCCTGCTTTTGGCTGATCCTGGAGCTGCCTCTAATTTTTCCCCATCTCCACAGATGAAGAAGCGGGACCTGGAGCCTTCGGACGCCACATACACAGCCCTGTTCAACGTCTGTGCTGAGTCGCCCTGGAAGGACTCCGCTCTGCAGAGTGCCCTGAAACTACGGCAGCAGCTCAGGGCCAGAAACGTTCAGCTCAACTTGAAAACGTACCACGCCCTGCTGAAGATGGCTGCCCTGTGCGCGGACCTCAGGATGTGCCTTGATGTATTCAAGGTGGGCACCCTCCCCTCCTCGGCCAGTCCCGAGCGGGTGCTGGCTGTGGCCTTCCATCTCCTCTCACACAGTAAGGTTCGGGCCGCTGGAGGCCCTGGGGTTCACAGATGACTCTGACGAGGCGCCTGCTCTCAGAGGCCCTGCTTGACAGAGTGTTAGGCCCCTGACGTGTGAGGATGGCAAGTCATGTGCACTACTTTGAGGAACCTGTGTGGAGCCTGGCAGTGCGACTGAGAAGGGAGGCTCCAGACAGGGCCCCTGCTGGGAAGGAGCAGCAGGTGTAAGAGCTGGTGTTCAGGGAACTGCAGAGTCTGGGCTGGTTGTGTTGGGTGCGAGGGAAATGGGGGCATGAAGATGGGAGCACTGAGCAGGGTCCGGTCCAGAAGGTCTGGGCTGCCAGGCTGCTTCAGGGTGCTGGCCTGAATCCCATCTGCTCCCCTGGTCGCCCTGGGAGATGGGTAGGTAGGTTTTCATCCCCAGCTCACTGAGAAGGAGACCATGAAGGGTTTTGAGCAGGGAGGACCATGAGTGGGGAGTTGAGAATACTTTTTCAGGTTGCAAGAAAGAGATAGATGAAGGTTTATTATAAGGAAGCAAGGAAGACTCAGTCCCCACTGCTGGACCTCGGGGCTGAGTATGCTCTCGGCGGCCTGGGCATCGCATTTCCCCTCAGGCAGCTCCCCTGTTGCTGGCTAGTCCCCAGATTGGCTGCCCTCTGTGAGTCAACTCCCAGGGGTGCTGTGGGCAAGGCAGGTGCTGGAAGCTTCCAGAATAGCGAAGTGTAACTGGCATTGTCCAGACGTGTCAGATCAATGTTTTAAGCAGGCCACTCTGAGTGGTGTGGGGAGGGATCCAAGAGAGAGGGACAGTTAAGAGCTGTGGTGTCCAGGAGGAGGGCCAGACCTTACTGAGCAAGCAGGAGAGTTGGTGACAGAGGAGGCAGCCCCGGGGGTGGGGAGGGGGGGGTGGGGTGGGGAATGCCCACACTGATGAAGACCTTGAGGTGCCTGACAGGTGGAAGATGGGGTGGGAGAGTGTGATGTGGGAGGAGCTTCTCAAGAAGGCAGTGGCCAACCCTGACACTCCAAGAGAGGCCAGCGGTCACTTGGGCCGTCAGCACTTGCTGTGTGCAGGCCCCATGGTGTCCGTGGGATTGCTCCAAAGATCCCCTAAGGCAAGTCCTAACTGTGACCCCACACCCCGGATGAGACTAAGACCCAGGACGCTGGCCCTTGAAGGCTGGGACTTGAGCCAGCTCGGTGCAGTCCCAGAGCCTCGAGGATGGGCAGAGTACGGTGGGCTTTGCGGAGACGGTGGGAGCAGAGCTGGGGAGGAGAGGCCTGCAAAGGAGGGGCGTGGCCGGGGAGGAGAGGCCTGCAAAGGGGGGGCGTGGCCGGGGAGGAGAGGCCTGCAAGGAGGGGCTTGGGGCAGCAGTCAGGGTGCGGTCCCAGCGCCGGAATCCGGCACCGCAGGCAGGCTCGGCACGCACAGGTCTGGTTCCTCCCGGAACATCTGCCTGGGTCACCCCAGGTTTGACCTCCACTCCATCTCCCAGGAAATCGTCCTCAAAGGTCATACAGTCACAGAGGAGACCTTCAACTTCCTGCTCATGGGCTGCATCCAGGACAAAAAGATGGGCTTCCGATATGCCCTGCAGGTCAGTCCCTCTCGCTTTGCCCCCATCCCTGCCTCCCATGTGCCCCTGTACCAGGGGTGCTCTGTGCTGACCTTTGGCATTTCCAAGCCCCCACTGCTGCCTGTGCGGGCGTTTTTCTCTTTGCTGCCCTTGAGCCTTCCCAGCAGTCCTGTGCAGACCGCGCTGCTCTCCCTTAGAGACAGCCAGGACAGAGGCCACGGAGGTGGCCTGGCTGGCCTAGGGAGTGCGGCTCAGCTCACGATGTATCCCCGTGGCTGTGCTTCCCTCTCTGCAGCCAGCCCAGACCCCCTGGACACCTGCAGCACACCCGCCCCCCAGGCCCACTCTCAGCATCTCTGCCCTGAGTCCCCAAGATCCCACCCCAGGTCCCAGAGATAAGCCTCCTTATCAGGTGGGAAGGGCACAGGAGATTACCTAGAGCCCTCCAGCGTGCAGTATGGCCCCCAGACCAGGAGCATCTGCCCCCTTGGAGCAGCGGAAATGCAGGGTCTCAGCCCCAACTAGGCCTCTCGCATCCAAATCTGCATTTCAGTAAGACCTAGGCACCTTCTCTGCACAGAGCTTGAGCCGAGTGATCTGGGATAGCCCTGGACCAGAGCCACTGTCCACCCCCATGCCCCAGGTGGCAGTGCTCCGCTGTTGGACACGATGGCATCCACATGTTTTTCCCTTGTAGTGAAAGCCCAGCTGAGAGCTCATTCCTCCTGGTCTTTTGCCTAGATCTGTCCTAGTTAGGAATAACATTGTATAGTAACAGCAGCAGCCAGTTTGTACTGAGCACTTGTTAAACTGCTGGAGTTGGGCACCACTATCCCCATTTTACAGGCAGGGGAACTGAGGCCCACAGAACTTAAGTTACTTGCTTACGGTTCCACAGCCAGTGAGTGGTGGAGCTAGGATTTGAACTGAGGTCTGTCTGATGCCCAAGCCTGAATCCCTGCCACTCACAGTAGCATTTGTGTCCCTGCCAAACCTCAGCTCTGCCACCTGGTCCACGTGGGATGTGGCAGCCGAGACCCCTCCTCAAGCCCCTGCTCTGGCTGGCAGTGTCCCTCCTGCCCAGCCTGCCTCATCTGCATGCTCATCTCTGGCGAGGGCGTAAGTCAGGTGCACAATTTGGGCCCCACGTGGCAGTGTGCCTGTGTGGAGGCTGTGGGCACAGGGCAGCAAGCCAGGCAAGTGAGCCCTGGTGGCGTGTTAGAAATGGTGCTGGCCTTGGTGTCAGAGCAGCCTGAATGTAGTCACAGCTACTGTTGGTCAAGTGTGCTCACTACACGACAGCTCCCAGGCCCACAGCCACTGAGAGGTGGCGCAGGGGTCAGCCGTGGCCTGCCTGGTGCTGAGCCTGCGCTCACACTGTGAGCCTCGGGGTTCTTGCCTGTCCAGTAACCACCCTCCAAAGAGGAAGGCACAGGCAGAGCACCCAGGAGGCACTCCCCAGATGAGTGGGATCAGCCTTACAGTCAGCCTAGACTGTTCGGAACTGGGCCTCTCAGGCCCTCCCTCCTCAGGATTGCACAGAGGGTGGACAGAGACTTGGGGTGAAGACTGTTCCCAGGAGAGGGCAGAGGGATGAAACTACAAGAAAATTGTGAGGTACACTCGGGGAAAAAAAGGGAGGGACACCAGCCCCTTTGAAGTCTCCCAGAGAGTTTTCAAAGTTCCCAAGATTTTTAGCGGCCCAGAGCCTGGAGCTGGGTTAGCCACTTTCCAGATTCTTCTTGTGCCCTTCCCACTTGCTGGCCTAATGGCTGACTCCCAGAACCATCTCTGCTGAGGGCTTTTCAGAGGAGGGAGGCCCGAGCGCTGAGCCTTCTCTCTCCCTGAGCAGGTATGGCGGCAGATGCTGAGTCTGGGGCTCAAGCCGAGCCGGCACGGCTACAACCTGCTGCTGGGGGCTGCCCGGGACTGTGGCTTAGGGGACCCGGAGGTGGCCACGAAGTTGCTCCTGAGGCCCATTGAGGAGACGGCCCTGCTCCAGTCCCCAGCAGGCAGGCGGCAGGCGAGGAAAATAGCCCAGGCTGGGGTAGGAGGCGGCATGTTGGCCAGGCTGCATGTGGAGGCCCTGGAGAGACAGCTATTTCTGGAAACTTCTCAGGCACTGGAGGGACCTCCAGATCTTCAGGAGGCCCAGTCTGAGGTGGACACCACAGAAGAGCCCAACCACACAGTGGCCCTCACCCCTGTGGCCCTGCAGCCCTCTCTCACAGGGCTGAAGGCCAACCTCCTGAGCCTTGGGACAGTACCTCCAACTGTGGTCTCCCTTGGGACAGTGGCTACGCCAGCTGATAGGCTGGCCCTGATGGGGGGCATGGAGGGTTTCCTGGGCAAGATGGCGGAGCATGGGCTCCAGCCCGATATCAAGACCCTCACGCTGCTGGCTGAGGTGGTGGCACCCGGCAGCCCCGAGGAGTCCTCGCTGCTGGCCACCCTGGATGTGCACCATGTGGAGGCGGACGTGACATTCTTCAACACGCTAATGAGGAAGAAGAGCAAGCTGGGTGATCTGGAGGGGGCAAAGGTGAGGGCTCAGGGGCAGCACTAGGCACTCGGATGGGAACCTCCTACCCCCACTCAGACTCTTGGATGAGTGGCCTCGTCCGCCTGCAAGGTGTGGCTGCCCGAGCCTGTGGTTGATCAGTGGGTGTGAGCTCCTGCTCTGGGCCTGGGAAGTGCTGAGACCCCACATGAGCCAGCTGACACATCCCCTGCCCAACCAGGAGGCAGGTTGGTACGCGTCCTATGTTGGTGATGGACGGGTGCTGTGGGGACGTGTGTGGGAGGGAGTCCGAGAAGTGCCCCTGAGGAGGCTGCCTTTGATGGCTGGTGACTCGGAACAGTGCCACGTGAGGGTCCCCTCTTTAGTCACTTTCTCTCCATATACTGCACTGACTCTGCTGGACGCTGTCCTATGTGTATCACTTGTGGTTTCTTTACTAATCAGACCAGGGGTACTGCTGGTTTGTGGGCTTCCCCACATTACAGGTGGGGACATGGAGGCATGGAGAGGCCAGTCACACCCATGGCCACACGCTGGCGAGGGCTGGGCCAGTGCATGAGCCCAGGCTGTCGCTGCAGCCCCTGCTCCTGAGCACCCCGCCTTACTGACCCCTTAGAGGCCGGGACGGGCCTGCGCTCACCACCAGTAAGTGGAGCCTGGTCTGGAACGCTGTCCACTGGCTGCAAAGCTGGAGCTGTGGGACCAGGCAGCCACAGGGGCAAGGCCTGGCCCCTCTTTGACTCTTCTGTAGCTGTGTGTGGAAGCTCAGCCTTGGCCTGTGACTCAGCTGTCCTCATTTGCTCAGATGGGAGTGAGGCTGGGGGAGTGGCCATCCTTGGCACTTGGGGAGCCGGTAAGGGGCCAGCTCCAGGCAGCACTGACCCAGGACAAGGCACTAGGGCTCTCACAGGCTTTGTCCATTCATACGACAAGTTTTTGTGTGCCGCCTGTCTTGTCAGAAGCACTGACCGGGCACTTGAAGCCCCTGCCTTTAAGTCTATGGTCAGAGCACACCTTCCTCCACAAGGCACATATGCAAGAGTCCATGGGCAGAGCACACCTTCCTCCACAAGGCACATATGCCAGAGCCCTGCCCCAGGGATCCCCCGATCCTAGCCAGGCTCCTTGCCCTTAGCCCTGGCTCCCTGGGCTGGACACTCCCCATCTGCTTCTTGGCATCTCTCCACCCTCCTCCTGCCCTGGGCCATCAGCCCTTGAGGACCTGGCCCTGCACTCAGGAAGTGTTGGAGGGCTGAATGCCAGGGTAGCCGGCAGAGGAGCATGTGGTGAGGTGTGGGGAGCGGCTGCAAGGCACTGCAGATGGACGGAACGTGACGGGCAAGGGGCGCTCATGGAGGGGGCACCATGGGTGGGGATGGCCAGGCAGGAAGCAGATGCCCACGGAGAGCAGCATGACTTCTGGGAGATGGTGTTGAAAGGCAGGCTGGTTGGCTGAGGGGTCTCAGATGCTAAGCTGAGGCCTGGGGTGGCACATGGTCAGCAGAGGGCCAGAATCCTTGGAACCTTGGGGTCTGTAGCCTCCAGCCAAGGGCTTCACCCACGGCTCTCACCAGGGCTGGTGTGACAGTGACACCGTGTCTGTCCGTACAGGCGCTGTTGCCAGTCCTGGCAAAGAGAGGACTTGTCCCCAACCTGCAGACTTTCTGCAACCTGGCCATTGGATGCCGCAGGCCAGGGGATGGCCTGCAGCTGCTTGCCGACATGCAGGTGAGCGGCCAAGCGTGTGCAGGACACGAGGGCTGAGGGTGCACTCGGGAGGCGGGGTGCAGCTCAGGAAGCTGGGGTGGGGAGGTGGGCCCTCCCAAGCCCCCAGGCCTCTGCACTTCCCCTGCACACTACTGGACTTGCCCAACCAATGCTGGCCGCTTTTCTAGGCTGGCCACCACCTTTTGGTGGCGATGTTGTCACCAGTGAACCCACTGCCAAGAGCTGAGGAGATGGTGTCTCCTGCCCACCATGTACTGGGTCCACTGGCTTTTTTCTCCATGTTCTTAACTTCTTTTGGGCTCTGAGGGTCTGGGTGGGGTGGGCCCATGGAGCAGTGCGTGTGCTTTCCTTTGGGCGGCGGGAGCACAGCTCGTGGTCCCGGCTCTGCTGGACATGCTTTAGGGGGCTGCTTTGTCCTAGCCCCCGTCTTCATCTTGGTGATTTTTGGTGCCTGTGACATTCCAGAAGTCCCAGATGACTCCCAACACCCACGTCTACAGCACTCTTATCAACGCAGCCCTCAAGAGGCTGGACTACGCCTACCTCATCGACATCCTGAAGGACATGCGGCGGAACAACGTCCCTGTGAACGAGGTGGTCATCCGCCAGCTTGAGTTTGCGGCCGAGTACCCACCCACCTTTGACCGGGTATGTGCACCAAGCTGGGAAGTGCTGTCAACTCCTTGACCTTCAGCTCCACCTGGGCTCGGCTTTCCAGGATTGGCATTCCCATTAAAATTGTCCAGTGGCTTCTTCTTTGCCCACAGCCTGTAGGTGTGGCCATGTTGCCCGCTTCATCCCCGGCCACTCTCCCCTTTGTTCAGTGTCAGTCACTCTGACCTTCTGTCACCTTCTAGACCACACCAGGCGCTTTCCTGCCTTGGCCTCTTGTATACCCTCTGGAGCTCTGGTGGCAGTGGTTAAGAACTCGGCTGCTAACCAAAAGGTCGGCAGTTCGAATCCACCAGCCCCTCCTTAGAAACCCTGTGGGGCAGTTCTGCTCTGTCCTGTAGGGTCGCTATGAGTCGGAATTTACTCAACAGCGTCGGGTATTTAGGTTTACCTTGAATATGGTCCCCCTGCTTTTCCCATGGTGGGCTCCCCCTCACCCCACAGGTCTTGGCCTGATGGCTCTTCCTCAGAAACACCCTACCACGTGCCTCCCCCAACCTGCAAAGCCCCCTTCCCACTACCTACAGCACTGTTTCCTTGACGCCACGTCTTACAGCCTATCACGTGTTCACAGGGCAGCTCTGTCCTCCCTTAAAACATGAGCTTCTTAGAGTGGGGCCCACGGCTGCCTTGCTCCCCCGGTCCCTACTGCTCAGTACAGGCTGCTGTTTGTTAGCGAATGGGGCAGCAGTAGGGCAGAGGGTGATGCAGCGTGTCTGTTAATGGACCTTCTCCCTGCTGCACTGAGGGGGCCAGGCCTGGGTGGTTGGTTTTTCGGGTTGACTGAGTCGGCCCTTGTGCAGAGCCCCCACAGAGCATCCAGAGCCACTGTGCTCTGGAGGAGCGCAGGCAGGGAGGGGACCATCAGCACTGCATGGGGCACAGGCGTGGCTGGCTACGCAGTGTGACACTTGTCATTTTGAAGGCGTGGTGGAATTAACAAGGCCAAGATGGTAGCGGAGGGCATGCAGGCAGCGCACGTAGCTGGACATCTTTGAAAGGTTAGCAGTTAAGTCTTCTTGTTGGTTCCTCAGAATTCTTTATATATTCTAGATACTAGTTTTCTGTTGGTTACTTACTACAAGTATCTCCTATTTAGTGGGTTGTCTTTTCACCCTATGGTGCAGGACCCACTAGGGGCCTCTTTGGCTCAGCTCACCGTCACAGGCTACATTAGGAATATACAAGTGTAGAACTGGTAACTCTTCTTCTGAGCCTTGAACCTTTTCTCCTCTGTGGTAGCAGTCTTCATCTCTGGGAATGCTCTCTTCTGAAGTCTACTTTTTCTCATACATTCCCCTCCCAGGTCTCTTTTGGTGTTCTTCCTTCTCTTCCCCCATCACTGTGGAGACTGCTGCATCCCTGCTGACATGGGGTCAGACAGGAGGGGGTGGCTGTGTGGAAGGGGGGTTGGTGGGACCCAGCAATCCTAGCTCAGGGGCTGGGGTGACAAGTGACATCCGCGGGTACAGGAGCCCAGTGGTGCATATTCAGAGAGAGGATTGTTAGCTGGGCTCTGGGCCTGCCTCGTGGCATAGCACATTTGCCCAGAACCCTTTTCTCTGCTGTAAGCTACACCCACATTGATTGTTCACCACTTTCCTGCCCTCTACCCTGTAACCGTCTGGAAGCGAGAACAGCAGGGCCCACCCAGCCTCTGGGAGGCCTGAGCCAGCTGCCATGGTTCAGGGTGAGCTGAGGGAACACAGTGATTCTAATCGTGGCTTTTCTAATCACAGTACAAAGGAAAAAACACCTACTTGGAGAAGATCGATGGCTTCCGAGCTTACTACAAGCAGTGGCTCAAAGTGATGCCAGCTGAGGAAATCCCCCACCCTTGGCAGAAGTTCAGGAGCAAGCCCAAGCAGGGGGACCAAGGCTCCATGATGGAGGCTGATGTGGACAGAGGTCTTGGGGGCAGGTGATGGTGGAGGCCTCTGGCACCAGGGCACAACTGGGGAACAGTGCACGGACTCAAACAGTGCTTGGTGGCCGCCTGGGAGACCCTTTCATATTACAGTCTCGGAGTCATGGAGAGGAAAGGCGTGGCCCAGGGTAAGAGCTGCAGGGTTTTGTAAGTGTTGCTATGATGACAAACGCTGGGGCCCCGGGAAGCTGACCAGCTGACAGCAGGTCCAAGAGCCACCCACACCATCTTCATAGGACATCCTCACAATCACCTAAGGAGCCCGTCCCCACGGCAGATGAGGTGCGTGGACCTGCTCAGTCACCCAGCACCGAGTCCCTGGCACTCTCCCATGGGCTCCACAAACTCTGTTGCTCTGAAAGAATGAACACAGGACCCAAGAGGCTGAGAGGTTTTATTTTTACAAATCACAGCTGATGAACACCGAAGTCTTCCCCAGGGAGCCCACACTCCGGTGCGGGTTTGGGGTAGTGCTGGGCAGAGAAGAGCAGCTCCCAGGACAGGGTAGCGCAAAGGCAGCCTGCAAAGTCCAAAGTCCAGGATGGAGTGGGGTCAGGCTGGAGGGCCTCAGCCGGAGCAGCCCCGGCAGCCGCAGTGCGTGCACTCGATGATCCGGCCCTGCAACAGAGACCAAGGGCTAAGAGCTACCCCCTGGTGGGGCCCCCACAGGCAGGGGAGGCTCCCTCCTGGTGTCCCCTACCCTCTGCCCAAGAGACACATACGTGTCTGTACACACAAACACGCACGGCCATCCCCCAACTGAGGAGGGAGGCAGTGGGACGTTCCCTCCCTCCAGGACGTTCCTCAGTGCCAGTTCTGGAGGGGGAAACCCAGTTCCCTCATGAAAATGCAAACACCTACTGCTGTCTCCACAACTATTCACACTTGCCAAAAAAAGAAAAAACAAAGATCCACGTGAGTAACTTGTTATTCCGCTCACTCGGGACACAGCATGCTGACTGTGCCGGAGGTGGGCCTGCTGCTGCTGCTCAGAGCTCAGCGCGGCCTCTGGTGGGGCCGGGGAAGGAGACTGCGCACTGGCATCTCCAGCCAGCAGACGGTGTTCCCCGCCCAGGGGGGCTGGGTGTCTGGCCAGGGCCTGTGCCAGCTGCTCTCAGAGCAGCCATTTGTTTTTATTTTTTTCCCTTTTTTTGGAGAAGCAAGATGCTAAGCAAACAAAATCCTATGGTGAAACCCAACAAAGTCGGAACTGGCTCTGTTCTGGGTGCAGGGCTGGGGCAGCTCACCCTAGCCCAGACACCACCGTGGCACTGCCCCAAACAGAAGTCTAGCACCCACAACTTCCCAGGGAGGCTGCCCTCACTCAGTGTCCTATGTTCACTCACTCTACTGCTCAGCATGCCTGTCCTCGAGTTTCCAGACTGTGCAGGGAGAGCCACCAACGGCCAGCACCTGCTTCGTTCTGTAGCTCTGCCTCAGAGGGGCTGCAGCCCCCCAGCACCACGCCCAAGTTTCCCAGCATAGTTTTGGAACAGAAAATTCTGAAATGTAGTGAATGTAACATGAAAGCGTCACCGAGAGGGGAAAGAGGCCTGGAAAAACAGGCGGGCTGAGATGGAACGAAGGACTAGAGGGAAGGGACGGGCTTGCCCTTGTCTGATTTAACCCTCCCAGCCACCGGAGGCAGGAACCATCACCCCCAGTTTACAGGTGAGAAAACAGGCTTCAAAGGAGTTCAGTAATGTGCCCCAGGGTGGAGTCGAGCTTGACCCCCAGACCGAACAAGCACTAGTACCACCAAACTCCATGTAACAGGGACCCCTGAGTGTGATTCACTCCCCAGAGGGATGGCCAGCAGGATATCCAGCAACAAAGCTACATCCCAGCACAACAAAGTAATGTAAGATTCTTTGGAGTCAACCAGAGCAGAACTCTGAACCAAAGATACCACCAACTATAACTATCCAACCACATGGGTGGGAGGACTTACCACTTCCAGCTTGCTTTTGGGGACCCGACAGATGCAGTTGGTCCCAAAGTTGGTGTCCCGAGTCTGGATGCAGCGCAGGCAGCACAGGTTCTCGTAGCCCTGCTTCTTCCACTTTGCTATCAGGTTTTTATCGGCGTAGCCTTCTTTAATACAGTACTCGTATAGTTCTGTCAGAAAGACGGGGATGGGCATCAGACCCGGAGTAACAAACCTCCCCCCACCCTTCGTGAAAACCCGTATTTATCCAACATTGGGCCCGCCCCTTTTGTTAGTGCTAAAAAAAATCGTGACACTGCTGGGGTTGCAAGAGTAAGAACCATTACTTAAAACTCTGAAAACCACTCACGTTTGAAAGGCCAAGAAGAGAATTTAGCCAAATACCTCTGCTTATAGCCTTCCGCTTATAAAAGAGGTCAAAGATGTATCGGGTTTTCTGGTGGTGGATCCTGAAGATGGGCCACAGAGACTCCACTTTCCTTTTCCCCTCATGAGGCTCTGTCTCCGCTGGGGAGAAAAGGGTAGGTTGGTTGGTTGGTTTTGGGGGAGAAGGGGTTAGTCTGCACAGGAAGCAGTGTTACTTTTCAACAACTAGGATTAAAGAATAAATACCACTTTATATCCACTAAACTGTCGATTCCAACTCATAGCGACCCTACAGGACAGAGTAGAACTGCCCCATAGGATTTCCAAGGAGCAGCTGGGGGATTCGAACTGCTAACCTTTTGGTTAGCAGCCATAGCTCTTAACCACTGTGCCACCAGGGCTCCTTATATCTACTACAATGGCTATAATCAAAATGATGGACAATAACAAGTGTTGGGGAGGATGTGGAGAAACTGGAACCATCATACATTGTTGGTGGGATTGTAAAACGCTGCAGCTGCTTTGGAAAACAGACTGTCAGTTCCCCAAAATGTTGAACACAGAGTTACCATATGACCCAGCAATTCCACTCCTAGGTATACAGCCAAGAGAACTGAAACGTATGTTCACACAAAAACTTGTGCACTGATGTTCATAGCAGCACTATTCACAACAGCCAGAAAGTGAAAACAAGCCAAATGTCCATCATCTAATGAATAAGTATGTAGTACCATATGCAGCAATAAGAAGGAACAAAGTACTGAGACATGCTACAACATTCATGAACCTTTGAAATATTACGCTGAGTGAAAGAAGCCAGTCCAAAAGACCAATACTGTATATTCTACTTATATGAAATGTTAAGAATAGGCAAATCCAGAGACAAAGTAGATTAGTGGTTGCCCCCTGGGGGAAGGGGGAATGGTGAGTGACTTGCTAGTGGTATAGGGTTTCTTTTGGGGGTGATGAAATGTTCCAAGATTGATTGTGATTATGGTTGCACCACTCTGAATATACTTGAAGACTACTTAATTGGACACTTTTAAAAGGTGAATTTTACAGCATTCTCTCTTAATAAAGCTCTCATTAAAAAAAAAAAAGAAAATAAGGCAAATGATTTGAACACACTGTTTTAAATTAAAAATGCCTTTTTTAATTAGATAAATTAAAAAACAAATTTAAAAAAGATTCATACCAAGATAATTTCCAATAACACCCTGGTCTCTTCTCTATCCTTCCATACCTCTTCCTACAGCATTGTACTTTTGCAAGATTAATTCCTGGCCCATAGATGGGCATTCCAATCATCTTCAAACTTAACCTCTAATTTCATTTTCCAACCAAAAAGTCCTTTCCAAAAAAAAAATAAAAATACCCCACATCCACTGCCATTGAGTCGATTCTGACTCAGTGACCCTATAGGACAGAGCAGAGATGCCCCACAGGGTTTCCAAGGAGCGGCTGGTGGATTCAAACTGCCAACCTTTTGGTTAGCTTGCAGCAAGCTCTTAACCACTGCACCACCAGGGCGCCTTAAAGTCCTTTAGAAAATGTAAAAAATAAAAGCAAAAACTGGACAAGTCTAAAAGTTCTTAGCACAGTGGCCTGCTAAGAAAGAACTGCTCCTTCAGTACACAGAGGATCAGACATCAGTGCACACCTGCCCCAAGGCAATTCTCTACCTTTAGCAGTTGTGCTGAGGTAGAAAATATTGGAAATAAAGAAAGTTACATACGTTCAGATACCAGGTTCCGTACTCCCTCAAAAAAATCATCCCTTAGAAGAGGAAGTGTTTATTTTGAAGGACTTGCAAAATCTCTTCTATTATAGCACTCTCCCTGTTCCTGTATTCTGAATAAAGACCTATTAGCCCAAAATGACCTTGATTACTGTAAGTTTTGGGTATTTATAGAGGCTTCCTGACATAATCAGTTTTGAAAAAAGGAGGTAAAGTAATCTAGCATTGCTGGAGGTATGGCCTTATAATTACAGGAATTAGGTTAGTTACAAACAAGCACTTAAGAGTAAGCTTTAAAAAGTAATTCAGTAAGTAGTTATACTGTGGAGATCATAAAAGGTCAGTGGATGCTTGTGGCTTCTGACGAAGTTTGCAAAGGCAGCAGAAGACATGAACTCACAAAGTGCACGACCACACACACCAGTTAGGGGGAGTGAGGGTGCAAATCCTAAGCCATGGTGAAAACAGCATCAAAGACCCACAAGAAGAGCTTGAATGAAAATGGTTCATAAAATGTGAAAGTGAACAAGAGCAGCATTCCCAAGTAAATATAAATTATGTAGCTAACCAAAATAGTAATAATTACAGGTAGACTATTTGCCTGTTTGATCTATATTCCCTAAAGCTTTTATATTAAAGTTGGCCAAAAAAAAAAAAACAAATAAAAAAACCAAATCATTTCTGAGGACCTTTTCAACAGTGTTCTCTTATATTCAGGCATTTAGAATACTTCTATGAGTTAATGGAGTCCTGGTGGTACAGCGGTTAAAGCGCTCGGCTGCTAACCGAAAGGTTTGAACCCATCAGCTTCTCCACAGGATAAAGATGTGGCAGTCTGCTTCCGTAAAGATTTCAGCCTTGCAGAAAACTTCCCTAATATTATGGAAGATGAAAAGTTGACCATCCAAGAAGCTCAAAGAACCCCATATACGACAGAACCCAAAAGAAAATCACTAAGGGGTATCATAATTATACTCACTAAAACCAAAAACAAAGAATTGTCAGAGCAGCTTGAGAAAATCGAAAAGTCACATACAGAGTGAAACAATAAGACTAAGCTCTGATTACTCAGCAGAAGCCATGCAGGCAAGAAGGTAATGGGATGACATATACAAAACTCTGAAAGAAAAAAACTGCCAACCAAGAATAATAGATCCTGCAAAACTCTCACTCAAATATGATGGTGAAATTAGGACATTTCCAGACAAACAGAAATTAAGGGAATATGTAAAAACCAAAACAAACTTACAAGAATTATTAAAGGTAGCCCTTCGGTTAAAGAACAAACATCAGGTGACAGCCTGAATCTAGGACACAAGACCACTGCATCAGCCAGATACCAACCTAGGTAATGAACTCTCAGAGATTAATCAAAACTAAAAGTTTACAACAGGGAACCAGAAGGATTAATCTGTAATTGACAACAACATCAGAACAATAAAAGAGGTCAAATGGAGAGGAAGACAAGGCAACACCAAGTAATAAAAGACTGGTTCAAACTTAGGAAGATAAGGGTAAATTCCAAGGTAACCACAGAGAAAATTAACAAACCTACTCATCAAAATAAAGAAAAAAAACAAAGTCTCAGTACAAACAAAATCTACAAAAACAAATGAAAAAGAAATCCACAAACAAAGGAATTCAGCACAGTAGAAAGAGGAACAAAGAAAACGTCAGCACCACAAGAAAAAAGCACTACAAAATGACAGCAGTAAACTCACACCTACCAATAATTACACTGAATGTAAATGGCCTAAATGCACCCAGAAAGAGACAGAGAGTGACAGATGGATAAAAAAACAGGATCCATCAATATGCTGTCTACAAGAGACACACCTTAGAAGCAAAGACATAAATTTATTGAAAATAAAAGGATGAAAAAAAATCTATCAAGCAAACAGCTACCAAAAAAGAGCAGGAGTGGCAATACTAATTTCTGATAAACTGTAAAAACAAAATCCACCATAAAAGACAAAGAAGTGCATTATGTAATGATTAAAGGGACAATCCATCATTAAGACATAACCATAATAAATACCTATGTACCCAATGACAGGGCTCCAAAGGACATAAACTAACAGCACTGAAAAGAGAAATTGACAGTTCCACAATAATAGTAGGAGACTTCAACACACCACTCTTGGTAAAGGACAGAACGTCTAGAAAGAAACTTAACAAAGATACAGAAGATCTAAAGACCACAGTTAGCTAACTTCACCTCACAGACATATATAGAGCACTCCACCCAACAGCTGCAAACTACACATTCTTTTCCAATGCACATGGAACATTCTCCAGAAAGACCACAAAGCAACCCTCAACAAAATCCAAAAATTTGACATAACGCAAAGTATCTTCTCCGATCACAACGCTATCAAGGTGGGAATTAACAGGAAGAACAGAAAGAAATCAAATACATGGAAACTGAGTAACACCTTGCTTAAAACCACTGTGTAACAGAAGAAATCAAAGATAAAAAAATTCCTATTATCAGAGGAGAATGAAAATGCACCATACCAAAACCTCTGGGACACAGCAAAGGCAGTGCTCAGGGGTCAATTTATAGCAATAGATGCACATATCAAAAAAGAAAGGGACAAAATCAAAACATTTGCTATACAACTCAAATAAACAGAAAGAGAACAGCAAGAGAAGCCCGCAGCCACCAGAAGAAAACAAATACTAAAGATCAGAGCAGAAATAAATGAAACAGAGAATAGCAACACAATAGAATCAACAAAACCAAAAGCTGGTTCTTTGAAAGGATCAAAATCAACAAACCACTGGCCAAACTGACAAAAGAAAAACAGGAAAAGATGCAAATAACCCAAATAAATGAAATGGGGGACATTACAACAGAACCAACTGAAATAAAAAGAATCGTAACAGAGTACCATGATATACTCCAACAAATTTGAAAACGTAAAAGAAATCAACAAATACCTGGAAGCACACTACCTACCCAAACTAAAACTAATGTTGAAAATCTGAACAGACCCATAACAAGAGAAAACATTGAAAAGGTAATAAAAAAAAATCCAAACCAAAAAAAGCCCTGGCTCAAATGGCTACACTGGAAAATTCTACCATTCAGAGAAGAGCTTACACCAGTATCACTCAAACTATTTCAGAACATAGAAAAGGAAGAGATACTTCCAAGTTCATTCTACAAAGCCAGCATAACCCTGATACAAAACCAGGCAAAGACACCACAAAAAAAGAAAAATACAGACCAGTATCTCTCACGAATATAGATGCAAAAATTCTCAACAAAATTCTAGCCAACAGAATTCAGCATCATATCAAAAAAATAATGCACCATGACCAAATGGGATTCATACCAGGTATGCAAGGATGGTTCAACATTAGAAAATCAATCCACATAATCCACCACATAAATAATCACATGATCATCTCAGTCAAAGCAGAAAAGAAATTTGACAAAGTCCAACACTCATTCCTGATAAGAACTCTCAATAAAATAGGTATAGAAGGGAAATTCCTCAACATAATAAAGGGCATCTATACAAAACCAACAGCCAACATCATTCTTAATGGAGAGAGGCTGAAAACATTCCCCTTGAAAACAGGAAGAAGACAAGGATGCCCTTTATCACCACTCCTGTTTCACATTGTGCTGGAAGTCCTAGCTAGAGCAATAAGGCAAGAAAGAGAAATAAAGGGCATCCAAATTGGTAATGAAGAAGTAAAACTGTTCCTATTTGTGAATGATATGATACTATACATACAAAACCCAAAAGACTCCACGAGAAAACTACTGGAACTAATAGAAAGATTCAGCAGAGTAACCGAACACAAGAAAAATATACAAAAATCAGTTGGATTCCTATACACCAATAAAGAGAATGACGAAAAGGAAATCAGGATAAGAATACCATTTATAATAGCCCCTAAAAAAATAAAATACTTAGGAATAAATCTAATCAGGGACTTAAAATGGAAAAACATAGCATGCTCACAGATAGGTAGACTCAACATTGTGAAAATGTCAATTCTACCCAAAGCAATCTACGAATACAATGCAATCCTGATCCAAACCAAAACCATCGTTTAATGAGATGGAAAAACTAATTAACTTTATATGGAAAGGGAAGAGGCCCCGGATAAGTAAAGCATTACTGAAGAAAAAAATACAGTAGGAAGACTCATACTGCCTGACCTCAGAACCTACTTTACAACTATGGTAGTCAGAACAGCCTGGTCCTGGTACAATGACACACACATAAACCTGTGGAACAGAATTAAGAACCCAGATGTAAATCCATCCACCTACAGTCACCTGATTTTTGACAAAGGCCCAAAGTCCATCAAATGGGGAAAAGACAGTCTTTTTAACAAATGGTGCTGGCAAAACTCGATGTCCATCTGCAAAAAAATGAAATAAGACCCATACCTCAGACCATACACAAAAACTAATTCAAAATGGATCACAGACCTAAATATAAAACCAAAAACTATAAAGATCATAGAAAACAAAATAGGATCAATGCCAGAGGCCCTAATGCAGGGCATTAACAGGATATACACCATAACTAACAACACAGAAACTTAAGAAGAGAAGCTAGATAACTGGGATCTTCTAAAAATTAAATACTTATCCTCATCAAAAGACTTCACCAAAAGAGTAAAAAGAGAACCTACAGACTGGAAAAAAATTTTAGTCTATGACAAATCTGACAAAGGTCTAATCTCTAAAATCTACAGGAATATCCAACACTTCTACAACAAAAAGAAATAATCCGATTAAAAAATAGGCAAAGGAAATGAACAGCCACTTCACCAAAAAGGACATTCAAGTGGCTAACAGACACATGTGGAAATGCTTGTGATCACTAGCCATTAGAGAAATGCAAATCAAAACCACAATGAGATACCATCTCACCCAGCATTACAGGCACAAATCAAAAAATACCAGATAACAACAAATGCTGGAGAGGCTGCGGGGAAACTGGAACTCTTATGCACTGCTGGTGGGAATGCAAAATGGTACAACCATTTTGGAAAACAATATGGTGCTTCCTTAGCTAGAAATAGAAATACCATATAATCCAGCAATCCCACTCCTAGGAATATATCCTAGAGAAGATCTGTCACACGAATAGACATATACACACCCATGTTCGCTGCAGCATTGTTCACAATAGCAAAAAGATGGAAACCACTTAGGTGCCCATCAACAGATGAATGGATAAACTATGGTACATACACACAATGGAGTACTACACAGTGATAAACAATGATGAATCTGTGAAGCATCTCATAACATGCATGAATCTGGAGAGCATTATGCTGAGTGAAATAAGTCAATCACAAAAGGACAAATATTATATGAGACCTCTACTGTAAAAACTCATGAAAAGGTTTACGCACAAAAAAGAAACAGTCTTTGATGGTTACGAGGGGGGGGGTGGGGACAGAAAAACGCTAAATAGACAATAGATAAGTAAGTAACTTTGGTGAAGGGTTAAGACAGTACACAATATTGAGGAAACCAAGACAAGGTCATGGAAGCTCAGTAGACACATCCAAACTCCCTGAAGAACTGAATTACTGGGCTGAGGGCTGTGAGGACCATGGTCTCAGGGAACATCTAGCTCAACTGGCAATACATAGTTTATAAAGAAAGTGTACTACATTCTACTTTGGTGAGTAGTGTCTGGGGTCTTAAAAGCTTTTGAGTGGCCATCTAAAGATGCTCCAATGGTCTCACACTGTTGGGAGCAAGGGAGAATGATGAAAACCAAAGACACAAGGGAAAGATTAGTCCAAAGGAGTAATGGACCACAACTACCACAGCCTCCACCAGACCGAGTCCAGCACAACTAGATGGTACCCGGCTACCACTACTAATGGCTCTGACACGGATCACAGTAGAGGGTCCAGGACAGAGCTGGAGAAAAAAGTAGAACAAAATTCTAACTCATAAAAAAAGACCAGACTTAGTGGCCTGACAGAGACCGGAGAAATCCCAAGAGTATGGCCCACAGACACCCTTTTAGCTCAGTAATGAAGTCACTCCTGAGGTTCATCCTTCAGCCAGAGATTAGACAGGCCCATAAAACAAAACGAGACTAAAGGGACACACCAGCCCAGGGGCAAGGACTAGAAGGTAGGAGGGGACAGCAAAGCTGGTACTAGGGAACCCAAGGTCTAGAAGAGGAGAGTGTTGACATGTCGCGGGATTGGTAACCAATGTCACAAAACAGTATGTGTACTGATTGTTTCATGAGAAGCTAGTTTGTTTTGTAAACCTTCATCTAAAGTAAAATAATAAAAATAAAAAAAATAAAAAAGATTTCAGCCTTGGAAACCCTATGGGGCAGTTCTACTCTGTCCTATAAGGTCACTATGAGTCAGAACTGGCTTGACAGCAGTGAGCTTAGAGTTTTTTTTTTAATGAGTTAATAGAGGTCCCTGGGTGGTGCAAACAGTTTGTGCCTGACTACTAACCTAAAGGTTGGTAGTTCAAACACACCCAGCAGTGCTGATGAAGAAAGGTCTGGTGATCTGCTTCCATACAGATGTATCCAAGAAAACCCTATGGAGCAGTTTCTCTCTGTAACACATGGGGTCACCATGAGTCAGAATCAACTCTAGAACAGTGGATTTACATGTTAATTGTAGGACTGTTAATGATAGCCTATCAACAGATGAATGGATAAACAAATTATGGTATATTCACACAATGGAATATGACACAACAATAAAGAAAAACGATGAAGCTGTGAAACATAACATGGAGGAACCTGGAGAGCATTATGCTGAGTGAATTTAGTCAGTCACAGAAGAACAAATATTGTATAAGACCACTATTATAAGAACTCAAGAAAAGGTTTACACACAGAAGAAAACATTCTTTGATGGTTACAATAGTGGGGAGGGAGGATAAGGCTTATTCACTAGATTGTAGACAAGAATTACCTGAGGTGAAGGGAAGGACAGCATATACCACAGGGGAAGACAGCACAACGGGACTAAACCCAAGCTAAGAAGTTTCCTGAATACAATCAAACACTTCGAGGGACAGAGTAGCAGAGGCAGGAGTCTGGGGACCATGGTTTCAGAAGACATCTAAGTCAATTGGCATAACAAAGTTTATTAAGCAAACGTTCTGCATCCTACTTTGGTGAGTGGCGTCTGGGGTCTTAAAAGCTAGCAAACTGGTTCCAACCACCTGGAGTAAAGGAGAATGAAGACCACCAAAGACATAAGAAAAGTATTACCCCAAGAGAAAGACAGGGCCACAGAGATCAGAGACTTCCTCAGCCTGAGACCAGAAGAACTACATGTTGCCTGGCTACCACCAATGACCGCCCTGACAGGGAACACAACAGAGAGTCCCTGATGGAGCAGGGGAAGGGTGGGATGCAGAACTCAAATTCTAGTAAAAGACCAGACTTAATGGTCTGAGACTGGAGGAACCCCAGAAAGCATGGCCCCCAGACTTTGTCAACCCACAACTAAAAAAACAATTCCCGAGGCCAACTCTTCAAAGATTGGACTGGACTGTGGGACATAAAGTAATACTCGTGAAGAGTGTGCTTCTTAGCTCAAGTAGATACATGAGACTAAATGGGCAGCTCCTGTCTGGAGATGAGATGAGAAGGCAAAGAGTGTCAGAAGCTGGTTGAATGGACACGGGAGACCAGCGGTAGAAAGGAGGAATATGCTGTCACAGTACAGGGAGAGCAATTAGGGTCACATAACAACGTATGTATAAATTTTTATATGAGAGGCTAACTTGAATTGTAAACTTGCACTTAAACTACAACAATAAAAATAAAAAGGAAGAAAGAAAAAAGAAAGAACAATGGGTTTAGTTTTGGAGTTTATAAGCAAACAAGATAGGTCCATGTCCGGAGACACAGTGGTGCCACCTGTTCCAATTTATACTTGCATTTTGCTCGGCCCGTGGAGGCACCTCAACCTGTGATTCCAGGACCCAGCCAACCCAGACAGATACTTCCACACTCACCTTCTCTCATCTTTTGATCCAATTCATCTAGTGTTGGTTCAATCAACTCCCAGCCATCTGGGGGAGCTTTCCGGCTTCTTTTGACTTTAGGCATTTTTGTTCACAAAATAATTTGCAAAGATCTGGGGAAAAAAATGAACTGAATTGGTTTCTGAACCTTAGATCGCCAATGGCCTCCACCAGCTACCACTGTGGCACACATCCACTACCTAAAAGCAGCACAGGGCAGTGGCTACTGGAAGGGGTTCAGCATTATAAATGCCTGGGTTCAAATCCTGGCTCTGATACTTAACCATTGTTGTGACCTTAGAAAGCTCATTAAAATCCCTAAATCTCAGTTTACGCATCTGTAAAATGAGGATAACAGAACCTACCTTATCACGTCACTATGAAAACTTAATTATAACTGTATATAAAGTGCCTGGTATATAATGTGTACTTAATAGATGCTTACTGTTATCATTAACATCAACTATAGTCTTGGCCCTGTACTGAATGATTTAAGATACAACCTCTGCCCCTAAAAAGGTGACATTCTAGCAGGGGACACAGAAAGGTGAAAGGGCAACAATATTGCAGTGTGAGGACAACTAGGACTAGGGGAGCTGGGAGGATGAGTATTCCAAAGGGAAAAAGAAGCTGTAAAACCAAAGCACCTTAGGATCTGCTTTCCAAGGGTGTACTGGGAATATCTCTGGACTCTGCAGTTACAGGCTTGGGTTCTTTTTCAGCTCTACCATTTACTCGCTGTGACTTTGGGGAGGTCACTTTCCCTCTCTGGTCCTCAATCTCCTCATCTGTAAAATGAAGGCAGTGGATTAGGTGATTGCTATAGCCCCTTTTAAACCTATCAAACGACCTACCCAAAGACAAGTCATGGACAGTCCATGCAATAAGCCAGTCCAAACCTAAACAGCAAAACACTTTTCAAACCACACAGCGTTTCCTAGCTGGCAAAGAGAATGCAGGCCAATTTTCGCTAACCTTTAAGCACAACAGACACATCTCCCCTAAATTCACCCAGTCCTTCCATTCTGAAGGTTTACTGAGTTTACTAAGTCCCCCTCCTACACACAGACCGCCTCCTCTCACAAACTCTCCATAGCAACCTTACAAATGAGGAAACAAATTTCAAGAAGTAAAGTCAGGATCACATAGACGCAAACCTGCAGGATCAGTGCTCTTTACACTGGGGTCTTCCCCGTGTGAAGCTACAGAGAATGGTCTGGGAGGGCAAAGACACAGCCAGTGATAAGAAAAGGATCACTTTCCTATTACCCGGGGAAATTCGGGGGCCTGGAGCCCTGGTAGCGCAGTGGTTAACAGCTCGGCTACTAACCAAAAGATTGGCAGCTCGAATCCACCAGCCACTCCCTGGAAACCCTATGGGGAAGGTCTACTCAGTCTTATTGAAAACAAACAAACCAAACCCATTGCCATCGAGTCGATTCCGTTCTATAGGGTCGCTGTAAGTCGGAATCGACTCGACAGCAACAGGTTTGGTTTTGGTTTTTGGCCCAGCCTGGGAGTCAGAGGAGCCCTCCCGGGGGAGGTAACAGGTATGAAGTAACCAAGTCAAAAACAGGTGGTGGGAGGCGCAAAAACCATCATCTCTTAGGGGCGGCTCGAGAGAGGAGAGAGGGGAAAAGCGCTCGTAAGGACAGAAGACGTTATAAGCGGGACTCCACGGAAAGTTCAAGAAAAGGACTGCATCGAAAGCAGAATTAGAAGAACAAACAAAATGTAGAGAAAACAAGTCCCTGGCGGAGAAAACGGCGTGAAAAGACGCTCAGTAGCAAGGAACCCCACAAATCTGCCATCCCCTCAGCAAAATAACAGAGGCACCGCCTTCTCCCAGAAACTCACTCCGGCCTCCCGGTCCAGCCGGCCGATCCCATCCCAGTCCAGGAACTCAGATCGCCCTCTGAGCCAGCGCAGACCTCCAACCTCTGGCTAAAACCGTAACCAAGGCACCCAAACACTCACCAAAATCCCCGTTCTCTCCCGCAGCCGCTTCTCTACTGTCCACTTCCTCTTCTCACGTGATCTCTTGAGGATGAGGTCCTCGCGAAACCCCGCCCCTCCCCGCGAGGGTTTTGCGTGATCTTAGGTGTCCACAGAGCTGCCTGTAGAGAATTCCGCAGCCGCTGCTACCCTGCGCCCTCAGTTTCCGTGGGGGTGGCCGGCAGGGGCACGCGTCTCCCCTGGCGAGGCTACTGGGGACACTCTTGCCCGACAGTTCGCGGGAGAGCCTGGTTTCAGGCAGCGCGCGGGACAGTCCCTCTTCTTGTTGGGGGCCTCTCCGAGGTCCCCGGTCCTCGCGGCGGCTGTGGCGGCTCGTGGTGGGCACTTGGCCGGGCGGAAAGAGTTGTGCCCGAGGAATTTCCGGTTCCGGTGTCAGTTCGAGGCGCCGCCTCAGCAGCCGCTGGAGCCGCGATGCCTAAAGGAGGTGAGAGTGGGCGCGCGTGGCTCGAGGGCCTCGAGGGGCGGCCCGAGTCCTATTCCTGCTGTTCCCTCAGCCCGCGATGTGTCTCAGAGAGCAGCGCAGCGGACGGGCGTCCGCGCCAGCTGAGGGCCAGGGCTGGGCCTCGACGCCCAATTGTCTCGATGTGGAAACTGAGGACCGTAGTGGCCTAGAGCCACTCCTTCAGGGGTCTGAAGAGTCCCAGAGGCTCTGGTTCTCACTGGCACCGAGGCCGGATCTGGTGCGTGCTTCTCCAGGTCTAGGGGGTCTGAAGTTTCCTCTCACTTCGAGGCTCGCCGGGAACTGAGTCACCGCGTCCCGCCCCTGTGACTGGGCCCGCCTGCCTCGCGTGTAAAACGTGGGCCCTCTCGGGCTCCGGCCCGGTCGGGCCTTTGCCAGATAAGCTTTAATGTGATGCTCTTGGGCCCAGCCTACCTGACTATGACGCCTCTATCCAGTAGCGACTCCTTGTGGGCCTTTGAGCCAAGTCTCTTAACCTCCCTGTGTGTCAGTTTCCTCACTTGCAGTGGGGATAATAATTGTACGTACCTCAGTAACACTGACGCGCGAGGCTTTAGCTAGGTAATCAGAGTGCTCGATACGATGCCTGGCAGCCGCTAAGGGCCCAGCTAGTATTTTTATTTGTAAGGCCGAGAAGGTGAAGAGTGCATGGCTCAGTATGTTGTGGACCGTCCTCCATCCTCTTTCCCCTGAGAATCAGTAGTTCTCGGCTTGAATCCCACAGTGTCACTGTCAAACTCTGTGGCCTTGAACGCAGCTTGTTTTCCTCCTCTGAAACCCTGGGGTGATGATCCTTCTCTCAGAGTTGGGGTGGGGGTCGGAAAATGATAGAACAGATGGAGGGCCTGGTTAGCTCCTGGCAGGGAACAGCTGTTCAGTTAATAGTGGCAGCTCATGTGTCGTGTTGGTTAAAATGCAGCCAGTGCACTCAGCCCAGGAACATCTACTTGAAGCTTTTTCACACCTAAGTGACTTCCTGACTCTTATTTCCAGAGATAATGAGATTTACAGAGCTGGATCTGTTTAAATCTAGCTCTCTGCTGATTAATTCTGGCGCCGGGGACACTGTGTACCCTCTGTGTTCCTCAGTGTCAGCGTCTGTAAAAGAGTGGTGCTAACAGCCCTTCTGCTCCAGAGTCCTACTTAATGAGTACTTTGGGCCAAGATTGGGAGTTACCATTACAAAATGTTTACTATCAATTCATAGCTAAATGACTTGGTCTTTTGGCCTGTGGAAAGCTTTGTTGTTAGGTAGTGTCGAGTCGATTTTCAACTGCCACGTGACAGTAGAACTGCACCATAGGATTTTCTTGGCTATAATCTTTACGGAAGCGGAAGCAGATCTCTAGGCCTTTTCTCCATGATGCTGCTAGCTGGATTCAAACCGCCAACCTTTTAGTTGGTAGTCAAGCGCAGACCTGTTGCACCACCCAGGGACCCTAGAAAACGTGAATGTGTTTTTAAAAAGTATAAAATTCACCATGCACCTAGGAACAACTTGTTTCCATTATGCTGACTGGGAAGCATTTTTAAAAGCTTGAAGAATCTTCTGTAAAAGTTATTGTAAAGCAAGCCAAGATCATTATCACATAGCCAGTTGTGCAGGATGGGAGCCTGTAGTAACCAGTTTTTAGGAGCTACTATTGCCTGAAATATTAAGAGGGTGAGAGAGGGTGTTGGTTTTGTTTTTTTTTTTAATGGCAAGCTTGATCTCTCACAATAGGACTTTCATGAGCATAAGCCAAGACGTCCCTGGGAGGCTAGGTAGTCATTAAAAATGGGTGATGTGTTCTGCAGCAGCCCAATTATGGCTTTGCAGCTGCTGTCTAAGAAATCAGGGGAGGCCAGTATCTCAGCTACTGTCCCTGGAGTCCTGAGCAGCTTGGGCTGTCTAATTACAGATTCTTTGCTCTGGGTGAGGAACTCACTGGAAATCAGGTGTGCCTCAGTTTCCAGAAGAGATCCTGTGGTGGGGATCAAGGCCACAGCTATCCCAGCATCCTCTGGGGTCCACAGAGAGCATACCATTCTACTCTAAAATTGGCTGATGGCTATAGCAAGTGACAGTCTAGTGTCCTGGCTCAAGTCTGTAAAACTCATACTCTTAAAATTGCTAGTCACATTTTTTAACTTACAGACTGTTGCTGTTGTTTGCTGCCATCAAGTCGGCCCCTGACTCATGGCAACCCCATGTACAACAGAACGAAATGCTGCCTAGTCCTGTGCCATTTAAGTCCCTTGGTCTATAAAACAAACAGGACCGGCAGTTACTCATGTGCCATAGGTTTGTACTGAGAATCAAATGAGCTCATGTCTGTGATAGAATATTGCAAGTAAAAGGCACTGTAGTGGCGTTGTGGGTATAAATCTTACACGTTCTCATGATTGCATCGAAGCCCACCATGTTAGGATTTAGCCGGTCGCTCCATGCTGTGCCCCCTCCCCTATGCTATACCCTCTGGTCTTATTTGTGGGAACCTGCATCCCGCACACAGTTTGGTGATAAGTCCAGATAGTCACACATTGCTCTTGTGTCCGTTTGCACACGTGAGGGAGGAGGAAGTGGAGGTGTTGGGTGGTGGTTGGTGAGGCACAGGTGAGGAGAGCAGCCCATGCAAGACGCCACCTTCGGGGGTTGGGGCAGTCATGGAAGCTGCCTCCCTTCCACCTCCTAAACTACTCATCCTCGTGCAGGAAGAAAGGGCGGCCACAAAGGCCGGGCAAGGCAGTACACGAGCCCCGAGGAGATCGACGCCCAGCTCCAGGCTGAGAAGCAGAAGGCCAGGGTGAGTACATGTCTGTCTAGGCCACATCAGTGGTGCAGGGTGGCCCACCTGCCTCTGGCCTCCAGAGCAGCCAGGCAAGGATGGCCCGTTGCGAGGGCAGCGGGCGACAGGCGAGAGTCCCAGAACAACCAACGACAGTCAGGTCGGGAGCCATCCTGATTGGAACTGACTAGAAAGAACTTTGTTCACTTGGCAGATGGTGCCCTAGTGGATTGGTTCTTGCTCCTGTGCTCTGGGTGGGAACACAGAGAAAAGAGCACAGTTCCTGCCTTCTGGGGCTCCCCCTCCTCCAGGCTGTGTCCTGCCACAGTTGGAGCTCCTGGCACCCCCACTTGTCTGTTCCAGCCATGCGGGACTGCCTGCCACACCCCCAGTAGGCAAAGAGCAGTTCATTTCTCAAGACCTTGTTCAATGCACCTCCTCTGTGATTCTTCCACTGGTGCAACCTCACCACCCCACCGGTCCCTCCGATGTAGTAGTTCCCTCTACTCCATTCTAGTCCATTGCTAGGACACAGGATGTTTCTATCGTTGTTGGTGTTCACGTTCCCTCTGCTCACTAGATCTATGCCTGGATAAGGGCACAGGTGACACACGCAGGGCCAGATGAGTGGCACAGCTCATGCCACAGAAACAGGGAAAGGAGGGGCCGCATCTTGCTTGGGGGGTCAGGGAGGGCCTTGTAGAGGAGAATGTGGGCAAGTGCTCAGAGGTGGCAGTGACAGGAAGGAGGGAGAGTTGACCAGAGGCACTGAAGATCAGAACAAGGATATAAGGTTTTTGTAAGAGACTTCGGGGGAAGGTAAGACAGGTGGAGGGAAGTGGCATGCCAGGGTGTTGTCTGGGAAGCCTGTGCAGCAGGGCGTCCGCGAGGGCAGGTTGAGGTGGCTGGCGCCACTGGCTGTGCGAGTGGAAAGGAGGGGAGGAGTGGACAGGGGACAGGAGGGGGGCTGAGCAGCACTGTGGTTTCCAGCTGCTTGGCTGAGTCCTGCTGCCCTGGAGAGAAGCTTGTCACCTAGGCTGGCTGTGTGAGGGCCTTGCTGGACTGTGAGTGGTTTCCGGGCCTGGAATGAGTGGATAGACCGCCTTGGCCCCAGGTCCATCCCCTGGGGCCAGGGTCACAGAGCAGGACCCTTGTCAGATGTGGTCCCAGCCTTCCAGTGGCTTGATTTCTCAAGGTCCACAGTCTTGAGGGTGGTGGTGGGGGTCACAGTCTTGGGGGTTTGTTTCTCATTTTTGACCCTGCAGGTTGTCCATTTCTAAAACAGGAAGAAGAAGAACAAGGAGAAGAGGGTGGAGATGGGGCTGCAGGTGACCCCAAAAAGGAGAAGAAATCTCTAGACTCAGATGAGAGTGAGGAGGATGAAGATGACTACCAGGTACTTCGTCTGATGGGGCCTGGGCTCATCCATTCAATGAACATTTCTCAAGTGCCTGGTAATCACCAGGCCCAGTGGTAGATGTGACAAAATCCTTGCTCTTAAGGGTTTACATTCCAATGGGGAATATAGACAATAAAAAAGTAAATAACAATAATTTTTAGTAGTGATAAGTATTATGAGTAAAATAGATTGTAATAGAGGGTACAGGGAGGAGTGGTGTTGATAGGAGATGACTTAAGCGGAGATCTGAAAAACAAGGAGCCAGTCATGTGAAATGGGCTTGTAGAGCAGTTGAGGCAGCCAGACCAGCAAGTGGAAAGACCCTGGGGGTAGGAGCAAGCTTGGCCTGTTCAAGGAACAGAAAGAGGCTGGTGGGGCTGTGGCTTAGTGGGTAAGGACTAGAGTGTTACTGATGAAGGAAGAGAGGTCGGCAAGGGCCATGGAAAGGGTTTGAGTTTTAGTGTAGTGGCCAACTGGTGTATGCCTTGAAGTGGGAGAGAGATCCCTGATTTTTTTAAATAATATTTTATTGTATTTTTGGTGAAGGTTTATACAGTAGTTTAGCTTCCCATTCAACAATTTCTACACAAGTTGTTCAGTGACAGTGGTTACATTCTTCACAATGCGGGAACATTCTCATTATTTTCATTCTGGTTGTTCTATTTCCATTAATCTAGTTTCTCTGTCCTCTTACATTCTCTTCTTCGTTTTAAAGTCATTGTCGACTGCTGATTTGTTTTTAAAATATCACTTTGGCTTTTCTGGAGATGAGTAGTAGGGTGCTGAGGGCAGGAGCAGGGAGATGGCAGCAGTTATCAAGACAAGACCTGGCAGCAGTGACAGTGGAGATGAGTGGACAGGTTCAAGGCGTATTTTGAGGATAGACTCACTAGGGTTTGCTGAAGTTGGGTGTGGGGTTGCGGGGAAGAGAGGAATCAGGGGTGGTCCCTAGGATTGTTGGGAGGAGCAGGGTGAGGGGCGAGTCTTGAGCTCTTTGTTTTAGACGAGTCACATTTGCAGTGTCTGATTGGTGGAGAGGTGTGTATGGAGCTGCACTGGAGGCAGGCATCTGGTGCTCTGTAGAGTGGTCAGGTTAATTGGTGCTTGGAAGTGTCTCCACGGTCACTTAAAGGGGAAAGCTAGGGCTGGTGGGACCTAAAATTTTGATCACACCTGCTACGTCAAGAATTCGTGTTCTCATTCCTTCCTGAACTTCCCCGGGGGAGGTGGGAGGTACAGGTTCCAGGTTCTTGGGCCTCTCCGGAAACTCACGCCGGCTGTGCGGATCTGATGGCTCATTCTCAAGTTGCATTTCCCTCCTTGTATCAGCCAAGATGGGTGGGGATTGGAATTGGTCATGAGGACACATGCCCTTGGCCCACCCTGCCCTGGGATACAGCATGTGCTTGCTGCAGGAAAAAACAGGCACAGGATCCCATGGAAAATACTTTCGGGGAATAGCAACCTGAGCTGAGAGCTTGAGAGTTGGGCTTGGGTTTGCCTTTCATCCACCATTTACGTCCTGGTTGGCCTCGGGCAGGATATTTAACCTTGAGCCTCCACTCTGTCATCTCTGAAGCTGGGATCATAACCTCCGCTGCTGGCATGGGCCGGGCTCCCATTACACACACTGCACTAGCACTGCACTCGCAGTCCCTGCACCTCCTGAGTGCTGTCCCCTTTGTGAGGCCCGGACTCAGCATCCTGTTGAGTATGGCATGGAGTGGAAGTGTGTTTCCATTCAGGTGGGATGGGGGGTGTGTGTGGCCCTGGGGCTCTGCAGGACCTAAACTTCTCCAACGGCCACCGTCTTGCCTAATCCTAGCAAAAACGCAAAGGCGTGGAAGGGCTCATCGACATCGAGAACCCCAACCGGGTGGCACAGACAACCAAAAAGGTCACACAACTGGATCTGGATGGGCCAAAGGAGCTTTCGAGGAGAGAACGGTAACGTCTGCTGGGTGGGCCAGAGGCTGGGTGGGGGCTCTAGCTGTGGTGTTTGTTTCATCTCATTCCCCAAAGCCTCTACAGTAGCTTCCTTCCTCCTTTCCCCCCAAAAATTCACCAGTGAAACGTGAAATCAAGGAAAATAGAAGATTAAGACCTGAGCGTTGCACTTGGAGTAGCTGGCCCAGGGACACAGCAGGTTAACCTATGGTCACTTCCTCCAGAGTGCCCGTGCTCCAGCCTGGGCTTACCATTCCTTACCTGCGTCTGTCTGTACCGCTGTGGCCATGGGGACTGGGGTCTGTGCCGTCCAGAAAGCTGTCCCAGCCCTCTCTGAGTCCCGGGTGAAAATAGAGCTGCAGGTGCCTTATAGGTTGTGTGAGGATGAGGCCGAGAACTGAAGTGCCTGCTTATAGTCTGTGCTCGACAGGTAGTGAGTGCCCTGACCTCTGATGGCTGTCAGGGGCCTGACAAAGAGCTGAAGGTTGCTGGGGAGAGCAGCCGAGTTTCTCTTCTGACCAGACTGCTGGGATTTAAATCCACTTCCCAGCTGTGCTGTCCTGGCTGCCCCATGGCACTGAGGGGGCTGTCTGTGAAAATCCCCATGGGGAAGGTCCGTGAGCTTGGGGAACGAGTGGAGGCTGCTAAGGAGCCATCTTCTCCTTTGGTAGCTTCCTTCTTGGGATTGAGCCCCCAGAACCCCAACAGCCTGGGGTGGTGCTGGCCTTCCCTCAGCAGAAGGGCCCTAGTGACACCAGGCTCTGCCACTTAGCACCTGTGCCACTGCGGACAAGTCACTGCCTTTCTGGGTCTCAGTGTCCTCACCAGTAAAGAGGGGTCCTGTTGATACCTTGCCCTTTAGGGTTGCCAAGATGATAGCTGTAAAGGCCAGCACTGTGCCTGGCACTCAAGTCTTCACTGGGGGCCTGCAGAGCCTCCAGGCGGCCTTGCTCATCGTTCCAGATGCCTCTGTGGTCTCCCGGGCTTGGAGCTCTGAGGCACAGCCCAGCAGCGCCTGGCTCTGGACCTCCCTCCCCGGGTGGATCTGCTGGGCCAGTGGGTGTTATCTCCTCATCTTTAGCACGTGGCTTGTCCCGAGTCTCCCAGGCAACACATCTACTCACCCCATGCCCTGGTGGCTTTGCTTTCTCCCCCAGCCAGGCTTACGTGCCTTGTTGTCCTTATACCCGAGCCGTGTGTCTCGTGGAGGCCTCCATGTGGCCAGGCAGGGCTCCTCCTCCCCTCCAGCACTTGGCTCTTCAGAAACCCATGCAGATGGGACCTTCCTGCCTCACCCTGCAGGGCACCCACTCCTGCAGGACACCCACTGCATTTCAGAATCCTCGGGCTCGTGAATAGCTCCTCGGAGAGTAACGGATTCGCCTAACCACTTCCCTTGGCCAAGTGGTTTGATCACTTGACACCTTTACCCTGGGCCAGTTCGGCTTTTGTTCTCACAACCCCACTGATGGGGCTTCATCCCCTTGGGAGACAGCCTCTGAATATTTGAGCTGCTCTGGCTGAAAATGGCCATATCACATTGACCGGAGATGACTGTTGTTAGGTGCCGTAGAGTCGATTCTGACTCATAATGACCCTATGTACAACAGGAAGAAATGCTGCCCAGTCCCACGCCATTCTAACCAGAGCTTAGATGTGTCGGTATGCCAACCATGGTCCTTAACCATGGCCTGGGGACCCCTGCTTCTCTCTCCTTCCTTATGGAATGTGGTTTCCAGTGCCTTCGTCCTGGCCATCTTCTCTGGATGCACAGTTCACTTGTCTTGGTCCCCCTTTCTCACCATGGACACCAGGCCCTAGTCATGAAGCCCCTGAATGTTGTCTCCCTAGCCAGATACTGTCCTGTCACAGGCTAAGGCTCTGAAGGTCACAGGTGCCAAGCTCCCCTCCCCACCCGTGTCTTCATCTGGGGACACTGAGTGCACCATTGAAGCCTTCCCCTCAGGCACGCATGTGCGCAGGCCCGGGCTCCTTCACTGCTTGCTTGCTGAGTGTCCATCAGGCAGAGGGCACACACGAGTCAGGGTCCTCCCTCGACCCGGCACCCTCCCCACTTTGGCCCTAAGCCTGAGTCCTTGGCCTTTGTTCTGGCTCCCATGTCCAGCTTCACTAAATGATGGGGAGGATGTTCCCTGTGACATCATTTTATCCAAACAGAGAAGAAATTGAGAAGCAGAAAGCAAAAGAGCGGTACATGAAAATGCATTTAGCTGGGAAGACAGAGCAGGCCAAGGCTGACCTCGCCCGGCTGGCAATCATCCGGAAACAGCGAGAGGAAGCCGCCAGGAAGAAAGAAGAGGAGAGGAAAGGTAAGTCCTGGGCTGCAGATGGGATGGATGACTGACTGCTCAGGAGAAGCACAGGCTGGGGTTGCTGACTAATGGACATGGTTCCCAGCAAGCTACCAAATCCAGCTGCGGTGTCCTGTCTGTACAGCGGGACTGTGTGAGGAGTGGTGTGACCAAATTGCACCTTCCTGTGGCTCCCTGTCATGTGGACGTGGGCATTCTTGCCCTCTATCTCCCGGGGTGTTGGGAGGGTCCGAAGCAAGATGGAGTGCCAGGTGGTTTTTAACCTCTGCAGAACACTGTTCACAGTATCAGAGTGGTCACTGGCAGAGCGAGGCCTCAGAGGCCCATGGACCCAGTACAGACCTTCGAAGCTAGAAAGTTCCACGAAAGTCTGTGATGCTTTGTGAAATCTGGAGAGCTGCCTGGGGTCACCACTATCTGTGCAAGGGGCCTGGTGGGGTGGGGTGGGCTGCGTACAGTAGTGCAGGCTCAGGTACAGTCTGGCCCAGGTGCCCCATTCCCCATGCTCTCCCTCCTTGTAGGCTGGAGGTGTTGGGGGGCTTCCTCTATGCCCAGGTTGGTTACAGCAAGTTGGTACAGTTTATAGGGGGGATCAACTCATGACCTTCCGTGGATCCCAGCCTCATGGAGTCCTCTCCACACGGAGCCAGGAGAACCCTGGTGATCCTGCTGTCCTGTCTCCTTACTGCATCATGAGGAAACAGGTCCAGAAACAGGAGCTCGGTTGCCCAGGAGCATTTTTGCTGCCCTGGAGACCCCATGGTTCTCCCAGCTCCCCATGCAGTAGCTCTGCTTCACAAGCCCCAAGCAGGAAAGGATTTCACCTGCAGCTATTTGAGTGGCGTTGATTTTAGACGTCAGAACCCTTGGGAGAGGTTGGGATTATGGGGTTCTGCCTGGAGATGGGCCAAGAAGAGTTTCTGTTTGGTAGATTGTCTGTCAGTGAGCCTTTGTGAATGGGGCAGCTGCCAATAAGTTTGTGGCAGCCATGCAGACATGTCGGGGAAGTCTGGACGCCTGGATCTGAGACCGTCTGTGGAATCTTGTCCTCCTCTGCCTGCTGAGCCATTGCACAGAATGTTTTCTGAGGCCGTGCAGACTAAAGTGCCATGGTCCTGGGGGTGTGAGTGTGCGCTCATGAGTGTGTAGGGGTGGTTTGGTTTGGTTTGAACTCCTTCCTTTCCTTTCCCACCTCTCAGCAAAAGATGATGCGACTTTGTCAGGAAAACGAATGCAGTCGCTCTCCCTGAACAAGTAAAGGTGGCCGCAGGGAGAGGAGATACCAGGGGCCGGGCCGCGCTGCCAGGACCTCTACATGCGGCCCGCCCGGCACCCTGGCGCCGCTGCAGCAGCCCCTCATGGCTAGGAGCCCCCCTGTGGCCTGGGGCCTTCTCTTCATCTTGGCACAGAAATCGTTTGTGGGG
>NW_004444013.1:9805964-9851252 GCF_000243295.1 Trichechus manatus latirostris
GGGGTCTGGGGGGAGGGAGTGGCTGCTATCTTTGAGACAAAGATGCAGGAGAGCATTTCATATGTAACCATTTGGATGTTTGCTGTTTTTAGAATTCAGAGCCCTTGGGGGGTACCTAGGAGGTGGGGTGAGAAGAGCTTCCATTCCTCCGGTAGATTGCACAGTAGTGAGCGGTTGTGCCGGGGGTGGCTGCTGACCAGTTTGTGACAACCAGCCCCAGTCTGTGTTGCCTGGCTGCTCACTCACAAGATGGGCTGTCCGCTGGGAGCCTATGCCCTGGGCTCCTGAAGGTCCCAGCTTGTCCCTGGCCAGCCCCAACTGAGGCTTCTCTTCCCTTCCCTGCCCCCTTCCCACCCACCTGGCCAGGGCCCATTTTTAACCCTGCCCATCAATCATTTCAAGAAACCTCCGTTTACTGTGCGGCACCCAGGCAAAACATGCTCTACAAATTCAACTTGTATATTTGGCAGATTAAACTTGACATTATCGTAATGCTTGCCTCACGATTGTCTTTGGGTCTCCTGTGCCTGGGCCGTTGTCACCTAGCAGGGCATGGTGTCACTCTCGGGCAGGCCTGCCTGACAAGGTTCTGGGCGCGTACCTAGTTCAGGGATTTGGCGACACTGAGAAGGGTGCTGGGAGAGACCTCAGGGTACCAGAGCGAGCCTCTTGCTGCCTTTACCACATGGGGACCTGGGGCCAGAAGGGCCAAGGACCTGTGCGTGGTCCACAGCAGGCCTCCCTCCTGCCCTCCAGGTGCCCAGGAGGCTCAGGACTTGAGTAGCGGGAGGAAGGTAGTGGGAGGAAGCATCCCAGTAGCTGATGGTACCTGATCCATTACCTCAGTCCATCCTTACCACCCCTGGACAATGAGTTTAGCCCTTGGGCTTGAGGATCAGATCATTTTGTTGGCAAGCAGCCACCTATGCTTATGCAAAAACCAGCCCCTCCTTCCAAACACAGTCAAACATGCCCGCAATTGCATGTTTATTACCTCCATATTTTGAAGCAGTTCATGACCAGCACAGTGATCTGGGGGGCATTTTTTACAACCAACGAAAGCATTTCTTTAAGAAAAAGGCACATATTCAATAGCTAAGAAAAGCCCCCCCACCCCAATTTCTGAGGGAGCAGCCCCCGTGGGCCCTGGGTGCTGGCACCCTAGGAACATTCAGCAAAGCGACTCAGCCTCATCCCACCTTCGCCAGCAGCCGGGATGACAGCAGCATACTCCTCATGGGTCATTTGATCTTGAGGTCCTTCAAGGCTGACTCCAAGCTCTGGAAGGAGATGGGCAGAACAGGCAGGCTGGTTCTCAGCTGTCCTGTAGACACCCCACCCCCAGGGACCTGGCCTAACACCTGCCCCAGCCCCAGCCTGGCAGAGGACAGAGAACCTGGACCTGGGTTTGAGTCCCAGCCCTAAAGGGAGGTGTCCCAGAGGGCATCAAGGCCACTCAGCAGGCCCCTAGCAAAGCCAGGATTCAAACCCAGGCCCCCTATTCCCCAATCCTCCTACAGAAGTGAAGGGCAGGGGCGTCCAGTGTGCACCTTGAGGGTTTGTGGGGAGCCCTATGGGCCTCACCTTCACATCCCAGATGCTCATGCCACCATCCATGCCGGTTGTGCAGAACTGGGAGCACTTGGCCTTACCCCCGCTGAGCACCGAGATCTGGCTGCAAAGAGGATGGAGGTTCACCTACTCTAGCCTGTACCAGTGTTGACTCCAGCCCATCCTGCCCACCGGGAGCTCCCACTAAGAGTGCTCAGACTGGGGGGGGGGCAGGGGTGTTGCCCTGCCAGGGACAGCCGACCAAGCCTGGGGGGTGGGCTAACAAGGCCTCAGAAAGGGCTTTAGAGAGTTTTCTGGAGTGAGCAGTGGTTTGAGAAGTGCTAAGGCACTCCAGGAGGTTAGAGGGCCCACAAAGCCCTGGGTAGGGGCGCCAAGGAGGACAGTGTTTCCGGGAATGCAGTGACCGTAGTATGGCTGGATGGGAAAAGCAGCAGAAGATGGGAGGATGCAGGAGCTTGTTCTGAAGAGCCTTGAACTCCGGCCAAGTGTCTGAACGTTAGTCTGAAGAAGGCATTGGTCTTGCCACACTTCTTTTCCCTCTGATTCGCCGCGGAATGGATCCCCGCCCCACGCGGGGTCCTCACGAGACCGCAGCGAGACCCTCGAGCGCGCTAGACTTCCTCCACCCCTTGCCGCGCCCGGCCCACGGGGAGTTCGCTGGTCACTGGCCACCCTCTAGAACCGCAGGTACCACCCGACGGCAGTTCCCACAGAGGTCTCTTAATTACAATGCAGAGAGGCTGATTGCTTTACCCCCACCTAATGATGTTTTTGTGCGACCCAAGGAGATCACTCCCGCTCCCAGATCCGTCCCTGTCCCTCCAAGCCCGCCCTCTTCCAGGCCCCTCCCACGCCCGGCGCTATTCTGCAGTGAACAGTCTGGCCCTGCCCTCCCGGCCTCGCCTCACCTAACACTGTTCTTATGCAGCGAGTCGAGCCCGGAGCCCGAGGTCGCGGCGCCCTCCGAGCTCGCCTTTTTGTCGAGGTTCTGGAAGCGCTCGCGGGCCGTCAGGCCGCGTTGTGAGCTCTGCTTGGGCACGTCCAGCCTCCCGCCGAAGCTCAGCGTCCCCGTGGCGCTGTCGTAGGTGAACAGCACCGGAAAGCAGTCGTGGCCCTGCGGCGGGGCGGGCGTGAAGTTGGAGCGGAGGTGCAGCGCCCTCATTTCCCGCACCGGGAAAATGAGGTCGAGGGGGCGGGGCGTCGAGGGGACAGACGCGGGACTACGGCAGGGCACCCGGGAGTCGGATGCAGCTCAGGGACATAGGCGGGCTGCAGAGAGGGAGAGCCTTCGACCCAGGTGTACAGCAGCGGCCTGATGTTGGGGGTGGGCACCGAAGACTGCATCTAGGGGCTGCCCCCTCCCCAAGCAAGGCCAGCGTCTAGTTGAGGAAGGAGGGAAGTTTATTTGGGATTCCTCTGGGGGCCCAGGCACCTTCATGTCTTGCCCACCCGGTTCCACCTGTTTTAGAAGAGACCCTCAGGTGGACGCTCCTTAGGAAAAAGTGACACCCCCCATTATGTTTTCACCCCCGGTGAAAATGGAGGCAGCAGATATGTGAGCAGGAGGAAGGGAGTGTAGTCATTGGTGATGCTCACACAGAATTTCCAGGTCCTGGTTCTGGGCACAGGGTAGAACTGCACCCTTCCCACCCCAACCCTCTGAGTTAGGCATGACCACGTCATCTGCATTGGCCAATAATGTGTAAGCAGAAACTTTAGGATCCAGGGCATGAGTGTACACCTCCCTGTCATGGCAGTTGGGGTAACATGTTGGAGACAAAGCTGCCATCTGCACTGAGGAGAGCCCCCGTCACAACACCTCCACTGGACATAAAATGTAAGTGGGAAAGAAATCCTTGCTCGGTTACACCACTGAGATTGCGTTTTTGTTACTGTAGCAAACCCGAACTATCCTGACCAATACAGATACAGACATGGATGAGTTGGATGGGTAGGTGGGTGGGAGGATGATTGGAAGGAATAGAGAAGAGGGAGGAAGAGGTGGAGAGCTGCACGAACATCTCTTGGGCTTGCAGGGAAACCTGCTCTAACTGGACGCTTCCTCTCCCATCCCCCTCATCCTTACCGCTGCCACCAGACTATTTTCTGTGATGAAGGTAACGGCCAGCAGCGGCAGTGTTTCAGAGGCCAGGGTCGCGACACTGATTGGGAGAGAGATGTCAGCCACACTCTGCCCCTCTTCGCACTCTGCCTTGGTAACCTTCCCCCGCCAACCTGGGTGGCCTCTACTCACGCCATCTTCTTCTCAGCATTGGCCAGGCACACGGTGCTGTCATGGCTGACCCAGGCCACGCGGCTCCCGCTGGCAGAGAAGCACACACCGTGCACCCAGCCACAGCTAGTGCTAGACTCAAACATCAGTTCCCCAAAGGGCATCTTGGAGCCCCATGGTGTGGGTGCCGGTCGCTCCTCCACCTCCTTGATGTAGGCTGAGAATATCCTGTCAAGAACAGCAAAATAGGAGGTGACTGAGAGGCCTTAGAAGGGGACCCCTTTCCCAAACTGGCCGGAGTGCTGGTCTAGGAGTCCATGGTTCCAGACCTGGCAGTGCCTGGACAGGTCTGGGCCTCTGTCCCCTTTGTGCAAGGAGGTTGGGTGAGGAGGTCTCCCGGCTCAGAGTCTTGGGAACTCCTAGGGCCTTTGGGGACCTAACCTGAGGGCTGACCACTGACAGCCAGCATGGCCCCCCGGGGTGCCAGGTCCCCGTCGTGCTGGCCCCTGCCTTCCACAGCAAGCCTCCTGGATGCCTCTTTTCCCTCCCACTCTCCATCATAAACCAATCTTGCCTGACCCTGCCAGCACTACTCTCTACACCCCTCGCTGTGACATATACCCTCCTCCACACTCCTCCAGCCAGTGCAGGATCACCTGACAGATCAAGGGAGCAAAAACCAGCACCTTACCCACCATCAGAGCCCCAAGAAGTCATCAGAGGACGTTATCCTCACTGTGCCCAAGGCCTCTAAGGGGGCTGCTGGTGCTGGCTGCAGCCCCATTTCCCAGGTGGAAATCCAGAGACCCGGGGTGGGGGGCATCTGCCTGCAGCTGGGAGCCTGAAGGCTTGGAGTTTGATGGCCGAGGGAGATTCATAGGCACCGAGCCCAAATGAGTAACGCTAAATGGTAACTGGAGACTCTGTGGTCCAGTGAGTAGTCATTCACACTTTAGTATGAAATAGCACCCACATTCATTTCCCTTCAGATGGGAAACTGAAGGGGCAGGGACTCTAACAAGGCAGGAGAGGAGGGCCTGGGAAGAAACTTTCTGACATTAAGATGTGACAAAGGATACATCCTGCTAAGAGTCTACCCCGTGGGCTGGAGGCAGGACACGACGATGGTCCTTCCCATGGCAAAAGCTGGCTGAGGCCACGGTCACCCTGCAGCACAGCTAGTCTGGAAGGCAGGACTTGGGGCTCCCAGAACAGGGCTTTCCCCCACACCCTTCAATCATGGAGCTCCAGAGTTTACGTCAGCACCCCACTCTGCCCAGTGGCCTCACCGGCACTTGAAGTCACAGGAGCCAGCAGCCAGAAGCACATTGTTGGGGTGCCAGTCAAGGCTGAGCACCGTGGAGCGAATGGGCTTCTTGATGTGTTTGCACACCCACCTGCAGACAGGAGACAGATGGGCGGGCGGGGAGCGGAGAGACACAGGTGGGCATCCATGGGCCTCAACACCCCAGAGCCCCCAGGCTCCCTGAGGGCCCTGCAGACCACCCATGTCCTTCAGAGGAGGGGCCTGGGCACTTACAGCCCTGGTTCAGGCCCATGATGTGCTGGGTCCCTTTGTCTCCCTTGGCATCCCAGAATGGTGCAGATGGTTAATGCACTTGGCTGCTAACTGAAAGGTTGGAGGTTCAAGTCCACCCAGACATGCCTTGGAAGAAAGGCCTGGCAGTCTACTTCTGACAAATCAGCTATCGAAAACCCACGGAGCACAGTTCTACTCTGACATACACGTTGACCTGGCGGCAACTGGTTTACTGGTTGCCTCCTTTAAGCCTCACGACAACTCAGCAAAAGAAGTCACCACTGACTATGTCACATAGCTACTAACTGGCCATGCTGGATTCAAACTCAGGTCTCTCAGACTCCACTTGGTGGTCTCTGCCCTCAGGGGCACAGGGGAAAAGACTGAGCAGTGGAGCCCTGGAGTCAGACAGACTGGCGCCTTGGGCAGTGACTTTGCCTCAGCCTTAGTTTACTCGTGTAAAGTGGGGACAAAGCTGCCCCAGTCCATGGGGCTGTGCGGTCAGTGTGTGCAGGGCTTGGCAGATGCCCTGCAGAGGTGGCCCTGGATTGGGGCCCCCCAGGGACTGTAGAGCCCCTTGGCTCACCTACAAGGCCTAAGAGAGGACAGACCTCCCTGGGGTCCCAATGCCCCAGCTGGAGCTTTCTGGGACTCCTCTAGTCCCTCCCCTTCTTGGTCTGCAGTCCTGGGCTTGGCCAGCTCGGGTCCCTCCCAGTCCATCCCGGCCCTGCCTAGGCACCCACCAGTCATTCTCCTGTTCGAAGTAGCAGATGGAGATGACCCGGGAGCCACTGCCCACAGCAAACTTGTTCTCCTGGGGGGCCCAGCGCACACAGCGGGCGGCCCGGTTGATCCTCAGGATGACCAGCGTGGGCTTCCACACATGGCCCTTCAGGGTCCACACGTAGGCATTGCGGTCTGTGCCGCAGGTCACAATGCGGTTACTCTCGGGGGCCCAGTCGATGCCTGCAGGGGGAGGCGGGGAGACTAGCCTGAAGCCACTGTATTAGGTAGGATGGTTTGGGTTGCAAGTAACACAACCCTAATTCAAAGCACTACGGTAAGAGGGGCTTAGAAGCCATGTAGGAGGCGCTTAGAGGCCACAGTCTGCACAGCAAGCACAGTTCTCACTCAGATCCAGTGTTTAGTGGGGTCACTCTAGGGGGTGCTACTTGAGCTTATTAGGGAGTGTGAAAGCTCTCCCAGCCATCACCAAACATGCTGGAAGGCAAAACCAAGAGAAAAAAAAGCGGGTCCTCGGTAAATGCTGTTGGATTAGGCCTCTCCTCTGAAGCCCACACACCTCTGAGATTTCGAGTCACATGAACCAACATATTCCCTTTGTAACTGAAGCCAGTTTGAATTAGGGTTGTGTTGCTTGCAACCCAAACCATCCTACCTAATACAGTGAGTGGGTAGATGGCTGTGGCCAGCCCTGCCCTAGCCTCCTGCCCCCTTTCAGGAGGGTGATCTCAGCCTCCCTGACCCACCTGTCACCTGCCCATTGTGCTCCTTGAGCTCGTGCACCTTGACCCACTTGGCCCCGCTCTTCTCATAGATGTGCACCTCATGGTTGTTGGGGCAGATAGCGATCTCTGCAGGAGAGAGGGACTCAGGAATGCATGCTCAGGGCCCCCCAGACCACCCCACCAGGAATGCCCTCCCCCATGGCCCACCTGGGCAGCTCCTTGTCCTTCATGACTAGGTGCTCCGCCGCTGCCTCTGGAGCCCCCTGAAGCCTCTCAGGTCCTGCTGGGTCCCCTTTCTGATCCCCACTGCCCTCTGACACCCCACAGCAATCTCCCACCTGCTGGGACCTCTCCTCATCCGCCACTCAGGCGGGCAACTGCCAGGCTACTGCTCTCTCCTCTGCTGTCTCCTTACTCCACTCCCACCTCCTACTCCCCCGGGTCCCCCAGCTCCAGCCACTGCCTCCAGCTGCTGCTGCTGACCCAGGCACACCCACCTCAGGGTCTCTGCCTGCCAGGCCACACCTACTGCACGGCTCTCCCCTTTGCCTCCTTTCTGTCTCTGCAAATGTCACCTCCCCCTTTCCCTCGCCCTGTGTGGTTTCTTTTTCATAGCTCATATCGCTAGCCAGCACTGAGTATTTATGTCTTCATTTCCTGCCTGCCCCCTACTAGCCTGGGAGCCCCAAAAGCAGCCGCGGAGCTGAGCTCAAGCCTCCGCACCTGCTGCTCCCTTCCCCTGCGAGGCCTGCTCAGCCACCCTGCTTGTCCCCAGGGTGTCCGTTCACTCCTTCCATAATCGCTCAGGAAAGGAGAGGGATGGTTGGCCCCTCGTGGAGCCCACGCGCCAGGGCACCCTGCCGACCCGCACACAGGGCCAGCTGGGAGGCTGCTGCTTGGTAGGTACAACTCCCAGCTGCTCTAACCCACGTGCAGTGCATCCAGGAGCTGCCTGCTTCTTCCGGGGGGCCTGAGCCTGCCTCTCACCTGCCCCCACAGCCCGGCAGGCACTCACGGGAGCGGTCCTTGTTCCAGGCGTGGCAGCTGATGGGCTCCACCAGGAAGCTGTGGTAGGCCATGGCGCTCCTCCTGTGCCCAAGAGAGGGAGTCCCAGTCAGCTCTACCCTGCAGAGGCTCGGGCCAGCCAACCCCCGCTCCGCACCAGGAAGCCCCTCGGTTTCAGAGAAGGGACAGCAGTTTGCAGGGAGGGTGGCAAGGTCACCCTGGTCCTGTCCACTCCCTCGCTGGACTCTAGCTTGGCATGTTGTTTCCCTCCTGGGGCCTCAGTTTCCCTCATAAAAAGGCTGCTCCCACAGGATGTCTCTGAGGCCCCAGGCAACAATGGATGGGACCTGGAGGGGTGGGGTGCTACCATGAGTGAGGAGAGGGGGGCTGGGACCGTGAGCCAGACATTCACATCACTCATCATCTGTGCCTGTTTCCTCATGGACAGAAAAAAGTCCCTTCATAGGATTAGATGAACCGATCCCTGTGAACCACCTAGAAGGGTGCCCAGCACACAATGCCCCTCCTGACGAGGAGCCCTGGTCTTCCCAGCTCACCCCCCTGCTGAGATGGGGTAAGGTGGGAGGGGAGGTGGTGGGTTTGCAGGGGCCTATGTGTGAGGACACAGACAGACAGACAGACATATCAGATTCTCAGTTCTGAAAACCCACTTGCTGCCCTGGAGCCAAGGTGCGCAGGGCTGGATCCGGCCTCGGGGTGGGGGTCTCTGGGAAGCCGCTCAGATGGCTCCGATGTCGGTGTTCATAAAATGGCCGGTCTCGTTCCAGGCTGCTGTCCCAGCACTAGGCTGTGGTTTACGATTAGGAGTCACTTTCCCAGTCAGACACACATGCTCCTGCCTCAGGCCTTTGCACAGCTGCTCCCTCGGCTGGCAACACTCTTCCCCAGGTGCTGCGGGGCTGAGGCCATCACAGCTGTCATTCAGGTCTGCTCAAATGCTACGTTCTCAGCAAGGCCTTCCCTGACCACCCGACTTCAAACTGCAGCCACCTCCTGCCTCAGTATTCTGGTAGGTAATTATCATCTGACATACACAGTGAAACCTGTGAGAGCCGGCACTTGACGGGACTGCCTTGTTTTTCCAGGTCTCCAAGTTTTCTGCCTTTGGCAGTCTTACCACTTTTCTATTGCTCGTTTTAGTGGAAAATACTTGTTTTCCTCCGCTGACCGGTTTCCACCTCATAGTTGCCGGCTTTTAAAGGTTTTACTGTATTACAATGGACTTATTTTGCCTGTTCCCTTTCTCCCCCTTTCGAATACAATAAGCTTGAGGAAGCAGACATTTTTCATCTATTTTGTTCACGGCTGTACCCTGGTTGCGTAGTGGTTAAGTGCTATGGCTGCTAACCAAAAGGTTGGCAGTTTGAATCCACCAGGAGCTCCTTGGAAACTCTATGGGGCAGTTCTACTCTGTCCTATGAGGTTACTATGAGTTGGAATGGACTCGATGGCAATGGGTTTGTTTTTTTTAATATCCCCAGTGCCTAAATGCTCAGTAAATACTTGATGAGCAAATTTCTTTACTGCCATTAGCACTCAGCAGAGTAAATTCTCAATTATAAAAACATTTTTTTAAAAATAATACCACGTAACATTACTTGAATGTACAATATAGGCCAGGCCCTATTGTAGGCACCTTGTTATGGACTGAATTGTGTCCTGCAAAAAAGGCATGTTGAAGTCCTAACGCCTGGTTATTTGTCAGCGTGACCTTGTTTGGAAAAATACCCGTTGCCATCAAGTTGATTTCAACTCATAGTGACCCTATAGGACAAGGTTTCGAAGGAGTGGCTGGTGGATTCAAACTACTGACCTTATGGTTAGCAGCCGAGCTCTTAACCACTGTGACACCAGGACTCCTGTTTGGAAATAGGGTCTTTGAAGTTGTTATCAGTTAAATTAACATGAGGTCTTACTGGAGTAGGATCCTCATTCCATCTGCGTGGTGGAGTCCTTATAAAAGAGACACAAGGGAAGATGGCCCTGTGACAAGGAGTTCTGTTATCTACAACTGAGGAACGCCTGGGGTTGCCAGAAGCTGGGAGAGACAATAAAGGTTCTTCCCCTAGAGCCTTCCCCTAGAACACAGCCCTGCTGACACCTGATTTCAGACTTCTAGTCTCCAGACAGTGAGAGAATACATTCTGTTCTTACAAGACCCTTATTTCGTGTGCTTTGTCACAGCAGCCCGGGAAACTGCTTTAATGTTCCCAGCAGCCCGGGGCCTGGAGGCAAACCCTCCAGGTCCAGCTCCAGATAACCAGCATGGGGAAGCCACCTGCTCAGTCACACAGCCATCAGGTGGGGGGAGGGTTGACTTGGCTGGGGGCCAACCAGGACCTGGAGCCCTGAACACTAGAAGCTGGTGGCTGCTGGGTCACTGCCTACCAGGCAGGCAGCCCACCACGGTCCCCTCAGCAGAGCTGCCTGCTCAGGCTAAACTCACCCACATGGCCAGCATGGGGGGCCCTATGGGAATCGTGGGGTCCTTCCCCTCCCTCATCAGAGTTCCATCCAGGCCGCTACAAGAGGAGCACCATAGACTCGTCTGAGCTGGGCCTAGGTAGGGGAGGGGTCAAGCAGCTTTGGCCAGGGCTGCAATTTGGCCCATTGTGCAGCCAAGGAAGCCGGGGCTTAGTGACCGGCTGGCCTGAGGTCACACCACAAACCTCACAGGGCCTGATTTCATGCCCCGGAGCTCACTGGTCAGCCCTGCCCGTCTTCTTGCCCACTTCTTGCTCACCCCAGATGCAAATCACCCGCTTCCACTTCCGGCAGGAAGTTGGGGGGAAGTTCACTGTCCCACAAACACACATGCGTGTGTATGTATGCGCACAGACGTGTGCATGTATGGGGCAGGGACCATGCCTATTTCCCCAGTGCCTGGAATAGGGCACCGAGTGGGTCCTCAGTCTACATTTGCTGAGAAAGAAAAAGAGAAAGCACACGCAAGCATACGTGGCCCGCTCCGGGCCACAGATGCACATATGTGTTCAGCCTTGTACACATGCAAGCACATTACTGTTCCCACACATGCATGTCTGGCCTTGCACACACACATGCACACTGCTCCCACATGTACATGTATGTTGGTCTTGCACACATGCATGCATACTGCTTTTGCCACAACTTCCTCCCTGAGCCTCTCTCCTTAAAAGGTCTTTTTGCGTAAGGCGAAGGCCCCAGAAGTGCTGCCTCGGCCAGGGGCCCCAGTCAGGGGCCTGCCGGGGGTCTCCCAAGCACTTCTGCTGCACCCAGGTGGTGCCAGTGATGGTCCCGCTTAGCTTGAGCTGGGGTCATCACTGCAGGAGTGGCATGCGCCAGGCCTTTCTAACCACTGCCCTGTGCTCCTCCACCGCGCCCCCATTTCCCAAGGTCACCAGTGGGGCAGGGGCAGGGCTGAGCCAGAAGCCCATTTCCGAGCCCCAGCCAGGACACTTGTTGGCTCCTGCCTCCACCCTCAGCCCCAGGCGGTCCAGAAGGAAGCCCTGTGGTACAGCCTGGGGCCCCCAGGAGCTGGAACTCTGGGCCCTGGGCTGGTTAGCAGAACCCGATTTTCCAGCACCAACTATCCCCAGGCACGTCTCTGTCCCTTGTGAAGTCTCGGTAAGAGTGGCCAGCCATGGGGGACATAAATGTTGTTCTTATGATGTTCCAGAGTTCTGGGCTGTGAAGACAGAGAGGCTGCGTCTGCCAAGGACAGCAGTCCCCACATATGCCACCAGGTAATGGCAGCTGAGGGGACTTGGGAAGCCCTGACTGCCACTTCCCCAGACCTAAAGGTTCTCAGGTGGGGAGGGGGCTGGTAAAGATGGCTACCCGTACAGTGTGACAGGCAGGAGAAGGAGATTCAGATCTATGCCTATCAGCCAATCACCCTTTAGCATGAATTCAGACAGAAGTACTTCCTAGTTCAGTGAAACTCCATAAATGGAACAGGAGAGAGGGGTGAAGGGGTGGGGAGAGAGGAAGACTCAGTTCCCCTTTTTCTTAACTTTCCTGTAAAGCAACTGAAACCACTAGGGCCTAAGAGATGACTCCCTCAACCCCTGTATCTTACAAATGAGGAAGGGGGAGGGCAGAGGGGCACAGCCTCTCCAGGCCACCGTGGCTTCTGCAGCAGGACCAGGAGTGACTGGGGCTCCAGGACCATGGGATTGTTCTGTGTGATCAGACATGGGGAAGCAGCTGTTTTTGGACCACCATCCTGCCCCAGGAGCCCTGGTGGCACAGTAGTTAAGAGATCAGCTGCTAACCAAAACGTTAGCAGTTGGAATCCAACAGCCACTCCTTGGAAACCCTACGGGGCAGTTCTACTCTTCCCTATAGGGTCGCTATGAGTCGGAATCAACTTGATGGCAACAGGTTTGGGGGTTTTTTTGGTCATACTTAAACGCGAGCTCCAGGATGGCAAGGGTATTTCTGTTTTGCCAGCAGCGTAGCCTAGCACCATTTAGAGTGCCTGGGACTCGATAAAGATTTATTGAATGTGCTTGAATGAAAGTATCACACTCTTTTCCATGTCTCTCTTGGGGATGTTCTATAAGGATTTTGTAAATATTTATTGGGGTGTTTGTGTTCAAATTTTTTTCCTGATAGAAATGATCAAGATCAGGTCCATAGTCAAAAAACCTTGGAAGCCTCCAGACTACAGGGTACCTTCAGTGGCTTCGGAGGAGGAAGCAGCTCCCGTCTAAAGCAAGCTAGACAAAGGCTCGGGCCGCCCAGCCAGGGAGGACACCTTTTCCTCCTTACAGTGTTGGGTTCAAATCCTGCACTCTCTGCTGGCTGGGTGCACTCAGCTAGTGCTTCCCCTACGTCTTTATCCAGAAAAGGCTGGGCTGGACAAGGCACAGGCTCTGGATCCTTGGCTTTGCCAGGCTTCTCTGAATCCAGACGTTTGGCTGTATTTGAAGCTAAACCAAGCAGAAGCTAGCTGCCTGGAGCAAGGATCTGGGCTCTACTGGCTCTGGGGAAGTCCCCGCCCAGCTCAGCACTCAGAGGGAGCTGCCAGTAAACCATTTTGCTTTAGTGCTAAGCAGTTACTCAACTTCCTGTTGTGTGTAGGAGCCGGGTGTGGAGCAGCCCTCGCCTCACTACACAGACCAGCCAATTCCTCCTCCCCAACTCTGTACTGCAAGTCCTATGAACCAAAGTCAAGAAACAGAAATGAAAATATTCATAAGGCACCATAAAGAGTGGTTACAGCAATCCAAACAAAACAAAAATCAAAAACACATAAAACTTAGTGCTGGTAGGGCTGTGGGGAAATTCTCACTTCAGTCCTTCTGAAGAGCAGTGTGATGACCCTCAATTCAACAACTAGGTCAAAACAAACAGGACAGAATAACACTAACTGAAACTTAAAAACTGTTAACAAGCTTTGGTGGCATAAATCCATTTTGGTGCTAAAAAATAGCCACTAAGGTTTTTTTTTTAAAGCAAACATGTTCATAATAATGTTCTTTATAAGGGTGACAGGCTGGAAAAATCCAGATGACTGCAACTATGGAAAGAGTGAATTGTGATATTAACCAGTTGGGATGCTGCTTACCTATCAGAAAAGATCATGTATGAAGTCATATGTACCAAAGTGACTTTACAGGCATTTGTCAGGGACTTCAGCATTTACCCAGGATGTCCACATCCATTCTCTTTTACCCCCTAAAGCAAGGGCAAGAAGTGATTCCCCCCAACACACTCTACCCCACCCCCCCACTAAACTTTCATTTTGTACAAAAGGAAACCGGGGCTCAGTGAGACAAAGCAATGATTTGCTCAAGGTCACATAGCTGGAACTCCAACCCCAAATCGTAACCCCAAATCCCAGAGGTCAGGTTCACAAGGGCAGGCCTTGTCATGGCAACAACAGCAATAATAGCACACATTCATAGTCTGCCCTGCTCAGCATTTTACACACATTGTTGCATTTAAGCCTCACAACTTGAATGAGTCCATTTTCCAGATAAGGAAGGTTGAGGCCCAAGGAGATTAGGTTTCTTGTCAAGGTCATTAGCCAGTGAAGGAAGGAGTTGGCACCCTTACCTAGGTCCCTAGGGCTTCAGATGGGTGCTCTTATCTACTGAACCGCCCTGCCTGCGAGGCAGGCGGAGCCTGGGAGCAGCTCACCGCCTGGTCCTTGGCTTGCTCCACTGGCTTTAGCCTCTAGTCATTGTTACTGTTGCTGCTGCCGGTCCCGCCTGCCCTGCCCCAGCCCTGGGAAGGGAGCCACCGCTCGATTCGTTCAGAAGGGCCAGTCCGGGGATCACCGGGGCGCTCTGACACCGCGGCGGGGCCCCTCGAGGGCCGAGGCGGCTGGGGGCCGCGGGCGGGGCGGGGGCGCCAGCTCATTTCCCGGCCGAGCGACCCGGAAGGCTCGAGGATGGAGGGGAAGTGGCTGGGCGTGGACCCGCCCGGTCCCAAGTAACTGGGGGCCGGGCGGCGGGCCGAATTGGGGGGCCGGGATCCGGCGGTCTGTGCCTTGTTGGGTAGTGTAGCCCTGAGCGTCCTCGCCCCGGCCCCGCACCCCTTCCCTCCGGGAGCTCCTCTGCCCGCTTACCTCTGGGCGCTCTCTGGACCTCCTCTCACCCGGCCCCGAGCCCCCTCACCTCAAGGCGACACCCCGCGCCCCTTGCCTCTAGGGGGCTCCCCGCCCCCACCCTCTGTCCCCTCCCTTCCAGGCGGTCCCTTACTCTCCAGGGGTCCCCAAGCCTCTCCCCTCCGGGAGCCCCTCAGCCCCATCACCTCTGGGCGGCTCCTCGGACCCCCTCTCTCTCGGCCTGAAGCCCCCTCCCTCCAGGCGACACTCCCGCGCCCCTCGCTTCCTGGGGGCCCCTCGCCCCCGGCCCCAGTCCCCTCTCCAGGCGGCGCCCCCCTCGCCTCTTCCCTCTGGGGTCCCCACGACCCTCACCTGCGGGCACCCCGGCGGCGGACTCTGGGCAGTCGACGCGCCGAGCCAGGTCTGGGCCCCGCGCGCTGCCGCAGCCACTTCCTCGTGGGCGGGGGCGGGGCCCAGGGCGGGGACAGGCGGCCGCCAGCTCCCGGCCCCGCCCACCCCCACGGGCTCGGGGACCGTAGGGCCCGCTCGGTCCTGGGGCATCGGTGACCCGAGGCGCCCAGAACTGTCTGCGACCGCCCCTCCCTATTATGGGTGGAGAAGCTGAGCCTGATAGAGAAGGTGACAGCCTGAGGAGCAGCAGGTTGGGAACCTGGCGGTGGCGGGGGGAACTGGGCAGAGCGCATGTACCCCCGCTAAACCCCAAGAGCGGACCACGCGGGGACCCAGAGCCGGGGCCTCCAAAACCGGACGGCCCTCGCTGGTGACCGAGCAACTTGGAGAGTGTCTGCCGGCCTCGGCGCCCAACCTCGCGAGGGGACATCCCTTCCCTGTGTGATGATCCTCGTGCGGGTGCTGGCAGCGCGACAGCCTTCCCCAGTCCGACGTCCGGACCACAAACGGTTGCTGGCCCCGGGCGGGGGTGCGCGCCAGCCCCCCTCCCTCCTCTTATTTCAATGCTAACTTCTCCCACAGCAGTGTGCTTGGGGCACTTCACTCCTTTAAGATGTTGGGAGCGGGGGCGGGGGGGGGGGCGCTGTCCTTGCAGGTACATGAATTTCGTCTTGGGTCAGGTGGTCCGCAGGGGTCTTTCCATCCAACTCGCTGCCTCATCAGTGGCCAGGGGGCCACGAGGCCCAGCAGATGAGGGAAACCTCGGTGAAAATCCTGCTGGGTTACACCTCCTCATGCCCCTCTCTCTTGGATCCATCTCACCCCAGACAGCCAGGCAGCAGCTGATGGGGTGCACCTGCAGTGAGCACACAGTAAGGGCTCAATAAACCTTAGCTGAAATTTTTATGACTATGCACCCTCCTGGCACTGAGGAGATGCTGAGGGGCACTATCCAGGGTCCCCCATCTTGCTGTTCTTGAGCCTTGGCAAAGCCAGGTGATGGCTTTAGTGTAACCAGAACAGTTTCAAATGGTCTGTACTGGCATCCTCCACTGGGACAAGTGACACTGACATTGGTTCCCTGGCTTCCTGTCTACCCCTTATAGATGCCCAGGTAACGACCCCAGGTGGGACTGAGCCCTACCTCTGGCGGTGGGCCCTGAGTGGCCTAACCCAATCAGTTCCTGAACTTGTGATCTAAGATGGCCCAATCAAAGCAAAGCCCAGGGCTTCTGAAGGACGATGGAGAGGTAAGAAACTCTTTCCTGTCTTCTGGGTGAGCTGCAGGAATCTGAACACGGCTGTAGAACAGCCACGTGGGAAGCCGGCCCAAAGATGAAACGGGCACAGGAAAGTGGAGAGAATGCCTGAGAAACCACTGCAGCCCTGGCCAGCCTGCTACTGACCAGCCTCTGGGCCAACCTGCCACTTGGGGTCTCAGGTACGTGAGCCATACATCTCCTTTATTTTTAATCTGGTTTGAGTTTTTCTGTTTCCCATCACCAAAAGCATCCTAAAAAATACACATACCTTAAGGATCCCCCTTTTCCTATGAAAACCGAAGTAGATAGCCTGATCTGATGAAGACTCATAAGCTCCATATGAACAGAAACCATGTTTGTATTGCCCATCCTCCTCTCCCCAGTGCCTAAAACAGTGCCTGGCATGTAGAATATACATACATACATCAATATACATCTGTTGAATGGTGAATGAATGAATGAACAAGGCATGTCAGAAAACTGAATTCAATCCAGACTCTGCCACTTAACTAGTAGGGTGGCCTCAGGCAAGTCCTTCCTCTTGCAGTGCCTCGGTTTCCTCATCTGTAAAGTGAGGCTCACTCCTAACAAGCACTGCCTGCCTCCTTGCACGCAGGCAGTTGTGGCAGGATGATCCATGGATGGGAAAGTAAGCCTGAAGTGCGAAGGCATGCTTTTGTGTGGACTTTCTTGCCATGGTCTTGTAACTCCCACCAAATGATTAGGTGGGACCATTCTAATGTGTATGGAACCCTAATGAGGGGATTGGTCACTTTTGCCATCCTGCTAGGCTTAAAATGAGAGTCAGTTCCAGAGCAAAGAGAGGATCTCACCACCACCAAGGAAGAATAGCTGGGTGTGAAGCATGTCCTTTGGACCTGGGATCCCCGCTCCTGGAACGAGTAGACAGAGAGAGAGCTTTAACACTGAAGACAGCTAGAAGCAGTGGCAGAAGATGTCACAGGGGCTTCCTGGCCCATGGAGTGAGAAAGCTGAGCGCCTTTGGGCAGGAGGCTTGCTGGTAGAGTAGGGTGCCTTGCGACACTTACCAGCAGAGCTATAAGAGCTTTGTAACACTTGCCTGAGCAGGGCAAAGGCTAAAGGCCAGAGACGCATGCCTGTGGGCACAGCTGAAGAGAGGCTGACCTGATAGAATTGTTCTCTGAATGTTCCTGAACCTGAATTATAACCTGTTACTTCCCTAATAAACCCCATAATCGTGAGTATTGTCTGTGAGTTCCGTGTGGCCATTGCAATGGATTATTGAACCCAGCAGAGAAGTAGAGAGCGCCATGGGGGGGATGGTTGGTGTCAGAATTTGTAAAGATGGTGGAGAGAGGAGACATTGTCTAACTTCAGCCTCACAGAAATCAGCCTTGGGCTGTTGATCTTGATTCTCCTTCCGCTTGTGAAGTTAGAGGTTAGACACCGCCCAGCCCCCATGCCATTTTTACAAAGCTTCAAACTGGGAAGCGATGGAGGCATTATTTGAAATGGCTCCCCCAGGGGACAAGTCTTATAACCCTTAAGTGAAGCAGCCTTGGGTATGGAAAGGTCTCATCTGGAGTTCAGAAAACAACTTGGACAGCTTTCTGTTTCTTCCTGGAATCTGTGTCACGAGGAACCTGAGATGAAGATGCTGTACTCCCCGTTTTCCCACCTTCTCCGGTTTCAAGAAATTCAGTCCACACCCAGGGCCATGACACCTCGGGGCTAGCAGGCGTCCCTCCATTGCTGCCAAGTCAATTCCGACTCATAGCGACCTTACAGGACAGAGTAGAACTGCCCCATAGGGTTTCCAAGGCTGTAATCTTTACAGTGGTGCAGTGGTTAAGAGCTCGGCTGCTAACCAAAAGGTTGGTAGTTCTCTACCAGCTGCTCCTTGGAAACCCTATAGGGCAGTTCTACTTTGTCCTATAGGGTCACTATGAGTCGGAATCGACTCGATGGCAATGGGCTTTTAAAATCTTTATGGAAGCAGACTGCCACATCTTTCTTCTGTGGAGCAGCTGGTGGGTTTAAACTGCCACTTGGTTAGCAGCCAAGAGCTTTAAGCACTGTGCCACCAGGGCGCCTCAAAGGCAGTCCAAGGTGGTGCAATGTCTCCAGGTCACCAAGGTTCTGTCTTTCTGCTCCTCCTTCCTCACTGTACTGGCCTTATTGCCTTCTGGTCACAAAATGGTGGCCAAGCTCTAGGCACCTCAACTGCAAGGAGGCAGGGGGCTGGCCCAGGTGGAGACCAGGGAGAAAAACCTTTCCCAGGAGCCCTCGGCACACACCCCCTTGACCTCATTGGCCACAACAGGGTCATGTGCCTAGCCCAGAACGGGGGCCAAGGCCCTTCGACTGGGATCACCACCCGGTAACAGGAGGGAAGAGGTGAAAGCTGGTGCCTCCCTCCCAGCCCACAGGCAAAGGTAAGGTGGCCAAAGCCCCAGGAGGCAGATGTTTCCCCAGGCTGAGCCTGGAACATGCTTCACATTCCACATCCCAGGCCCCGCCCTCAAAGACTGGTCTTCTGAGGGGAAAGGCAACCCGGGAACAAACTGTCCTTCCACACCACAGGACTGCCTCTATGGTCACTTCAATTGAGGACTTCAGGTCTACAATGAAACCCCACCAGGTGTCATCCAACAAAGGCGCCACCTCCCAGCAGTTCCAGCGACATCTCCTCCTATACTCACCCACCAATATGCTTAGTGGTTCCAGCCAGGGCTCTGGCGAAGCTGCCACGGCCACGTGCCCGTGAGGTCAAGAGCCTGGCCATGCCCAATGTGACCCTGTATTTACTTATTTTGCTCTTCACTTATATTTGTTTGTACCCCTCAAGAGTCTCAGCTTTGGAATGTCAAACTTCATGTCTAATTATGATGAGAATAAATTGTTTGGGCATAATAGTCTCTACACCATGATTACACCCTTCCCCCTTTTCTCTTCCACCTGCCCGCTCCCTGGGCACAGGGCAGAGCCAGATGCAGGGCCTCGAACAGCAGGCTCCCGTTTACACAGGATGGGATGCTTAGTGGCAGTGGGATGCTCTGTTGCTTCGTATGCAAAATGGGAACAGTTCGCCTACTCTGTGGAAGTACTGTAATTCTAACAGACAGCATTCAATAAATGGTTATTTTTTATTCTTCAATAAATGCTTCTTTTGGTCAACCATTGTATAAAAACAGTTGCCACTGAGTTGATTCCAACTCACAGCGACCCCATGTGTGTCAGAGTAGAACTGTGCTCTGTAGGGTTTTCAATGGCTGATTTTCTTGAAGTAGATAGCCAGGCCTTTCTTCCGAGGTACCTCTGGGTGGACTTGACCCTTCAACCTTTCAGTTAGCAGCTAAGCGCGTAACTTTGCACCAGCCAGGGACTCCAAAGCTTGCGAAGGATGGTACAATTTAAGAAACTAAGAATATAAGCAGTTACGCTTTCTCTAAAGAAAAAACATAGTTTCCCCAATAATTAAGTTTACAATAATTTACCTATGTTTTTCTATTAAAAACGAAAACAGAAGGAAACAAAACCAAAAACACATTCAGTATTTTTATTTCATTTTCTAACAAACAACTTACATACCTCCCCCCTTCCTTTAAATCAGTGTGATAATTTTCCAATATAAACTACTTAAAGAGAAGCTTTGGTCAAGAATGGAACAGCCAAAAAAAAAAAAAAATCACTGCTGCTTTTAAAAAACCCCAACACTTCCACCAATTATATTCAAACAAAACACACACAGTATTTGCACGATACATGTTTTCAGTGTTTCTTGCAGGTGGGGAGGCAGGCAGTCGCAGTTTGTCATGCTAGATCAATCTCAGAGGTTTGCTCAGCTTCACATTATTCGAAGGCCCTGGATAGAAGACTCTAAGGTCTTAAGAAGGCAGAAAGACACAGATAATTACTGAGGACTGTCTATCCATAGCACTGCACTGCACTATAGTACACCATACCACACCACGCCACACCACACCACGCTACTACCCACCCGTTTGGTTGAGGTGCAGCCCCCAGCCCATGTGACACGTCCCCTTCTGTGAGCAGCTCTCCCAGGACTCGCCTCCTGCTGGCCTCGCCAGGCCTGTGCACTCCCTGTCCATCACCCCAGCCCCTACGGCTCCTGGCACATTCCCCTGCAGTCCTAGGGTGGGTGGCATGTCCTATCTGTGCCGCAGCTTTTAAGCATGTGGTCCCTCCTCTCTGCGTTCTAAACGCCTAATGGCAGGGACCCTCCAGCCAGCCAGGCAATCCACAGAGCGGGTGCTCAGAGGTGTGCTGATGAGAGGTGAATACACTGTGCCTCCCTAGCGTCGAGAGGAGAGAAAGGGACTGGGCCTGAGGGGTTGAGGAAATAAAGGGCTAGCTTAGGGACGTGTGAGAAAGATTTCATATCACTGCCAGTAACTGCCTAAAAAAAAAACCTGTTGCTGTCGAGTTGATTCCGACTCACAGCGACCCTATAAGATGGAGCAGAACTGCCCCATAGGGTTTCCAAGGAGTGCCTGGTGGATTCGAACTGCTGACCTTTTGGTTAACAGCTGAGCTCTGAACCATTGTGCCACTGGGGTTTGGTAACTGCCCAGGGGGTGATAATTACGTAGGAGCTGAGATGCCCCGGACATAAAAGCATGTGAAGGTGGGAAGACTGTTTCTCCAAAGAATATTGTGGAAACTTTTCTACATTTGACCCAAGGTGGGGGGGGGGAAGAAATCAAACATCATAGAAATGCACAGGTAGTGAAAAAACTGTGTAAATGTCTGCCTGTTTGGGAAGTTACCAACCAGGAGAAATAAATTCAGAGCCACACAGAGGAGCTTCCTCTCTGACACCTGCTCCTCCTCCCTGGTGCCTTGTCTCAGCAAGAGGCCTGCCAGCCACCCTACCCCAAAGCTATAGACAGTGAAGTCCTCATGGGTTTGTCCTTCACTGTCACTATGCCTTTGAGTCCCTGGATAGTGCAAATAAATGGTTAATGTGATCAGCTGCTAACCGAAAGGCTGTCCGCCCAGAGATGCCTCAGAAGAAAAGCCTAGCAATCTATTGCCAAACAATACGGAGCACAGTTCTACTTTGCCACTCATGGGGTTGCCATGAGTCAGAACAGACATGACGGCAACGGGTTTGGTCTGGTTACCACGTCTTTCCATTTGGCCTAAATCTGGCTCCAGTCCAGAACCTCCTGGCCACGTCCTCTGCCACTGATGGAGTTCACTCCTCATTACTGGTTCACTGGACTTCCTGCTGCCAGTCCAAGCCATCACACCTCCAACCTCTGCTTTCTCCTGAGGCTCTGTGACAGACCTTAGTGTCTCCACCAAGCCCAGCCTCCTTGCCTCGGCCATGCCACGGCTCCTTTCTCTAGTTCTAGCTCCGGTTTCCGTAGGACCCACACCACAGGCAGGCAGGAATGCCACGCACACTCTCTTAGCTCTGCGCTGGCCCTGCACAGGCTGCTCCTGCAGCTTAGGTTGCTCTCCTCTGCCTTCTCCCCACCTCCCCACCCAGCGACTCCATGCAGCCCCCGGCCATGGGTGAATTTTATGTGTTAACGTGTCTGGACTATGGTACTCAATGGTTTGGTCAAACGCTAGTCTAGATGTTGTTATGAAGTAGTTACATATGATTAAATCAGTTGGCCTCAAGTAAAGCAGATTACTCTCCAAAATGTGGGCGGGCCTCATCCAATCACTTGAAGGCTTTAAGAGCAAAAAGGGAAGCTTCCTGAAGCATTTTGCCTCCAGACTATAAACAAACATCTTGCCAGAATTTCTCTCCCAAGACTGCTAGAATCCCAGCCTGTTGCCTGACCTGTGGATTTTGGACTTGCCAGGCCCCACAATCATGATAGCCTATTCCTCAAAAATAAATCTCTCTCTCTCTATATATATATGTATCTTACTGGTTTTGTTTCTCTAGAGAACCCTAAGATACCCCCAACTTCCTCAACGTAAAAACGAAGACAATACCTTCTCTTCTGGGGCTCCACCTATCCCCCAGCCCAGTACCAGGTACTGACCTCTGTCTTCTACCAGACAAGCCCCTCAACGGCAAGGATTTCGTCTCCTTCACCTCCGTATCCTGAGTGCCTACCACCAGGCCTGGCATGCGGCTGGCACTTAGTGAATGTTAATTAAATTCGTGTAAACTATAAAACTGCCTGTATAGTTAAACTTAGGTTGGTGCCGAACATAGGGCCTGCTCTCAGAAAAGCAGTCAATTTTTCCCTCAGTGAGTCAGTGGACACCTCACTTATAAGTATTCCATCTCATTGAGAAAACTGTGGTTTCCTCCTGCTAATACTTTCCAGGTTTAAAGAGAACTACAGTCTGTTGTTGTTGTCACGTGCCGTTGAGTCGATTCTGACTCACAGCCATCCTACAGGACAGAGTAGAACTGCCCCATCGGGCTTCCAAGGAGTGGCTGGTGGATGTGAACTGCCGACCTTTTGGTTAGCAGCCCAGCTCTTAACCACTGCTTTTTTAAAAATACCCTATATATCTGATGTTCCAAAAAATAAGAAACATTTTTCTCACAGAAAGGGTTTTAACACAAACAAGATTTGTTCTGAAAGGTAGAAAATACCTTAAAATCCCAAATTGTCATGGCTCCATCGATGCCAGTAGTGCAGAATTTACGACAATCCTGTTTGTCCACCTCATAAATAGACACTTGACTGAAAAAAGCAAAAACGAGAGATGGTGAGGTGGCAGTGAGTGTCAGCCCTCCTGACTAACAATGTCACCAAAGCTTAAGGAAATGGATTGTCTGTCAACTCCTAAGTATTCCATCACCTGAGGCAGCATCAGAAAACATCCGAATGCATTTTATTACTGCATGTCCAGAAAAGGAAAGACTGAATGGGGGAAAGTTACGAAGCTGCATTAGTTATGGTGACCTGGAGAAGCAGGATAATCCAGACCACACAGCATGCCAAAGGCCGGGTCACAGGGGATGGGAGGACGACAGCAATGACTGCAATGGAAACAATTTTCTTAACTAGAGGCATGAAGGAGCCTGACTGAAATCCCATGGCTCCCAACAAAAACTCCCTAATCACCCCCAAGACAGCCAGGACACAGAGCCTTCCTTGTGTTTGAAATTAATAATTATAAATGTTAGCAACAGTCAGATGCAGATGCCACAAGATTCCAACCAACCAAAGCAGAGGAACAGCTAAATGTCCTGGCCTGATTATCTGAAAAACTTTCAGTAAAATCAATTCTACAGCTCAGACAGCACTTTTCTCTCTTCTGAGATGTCTAGAACGTACCCCTCTAGGGCACAGAGGATAAACCATGACCTGCGGTGCCTTATTGTTTATTTTTTTTAATATAATTTTATTTATATTTTGTTGTTGAGAATATACACAGCAAAACATATACTAATTCAACTGTTTCTACATGTACCATTTAGTGACGCTGATTGCATTCCCTGAGTTGTGCAACCCTTCTCACCTTCCTTCTCTGAGTTGTTCCTCCCATTGCATAAACTCACTGCCCCCTAAGGTTCCTATCTAATCTTTCGAGTTGCTGTTGTCAATTTGATTCCATATAGATAGTTCTTAAAAGAGCATATGCTCAAGGCAGATACACTTTTTACTAGTTAAGCTAAACTACTGTTTGGTTTTAAGATGACATCAGTGGATATTTTTGGTTTAAAGATTATCTCTGGGCAATAGTTTTAGGGGTTTATCCAGCCTCCATGGCTCCAGGAAGTCTGGAGTCCAGGAAAATTTTGAAGTCTCTTCTGCATTTTCCCCCTTTTAATCAGGATTCACCTATGGAATCTTTGATCAAAATGTTCAGTGTGGTACGATGGATCACTTTATATTGCCTTTCTCGCCATGGTCTTCTAACTCTCACCCAAATGATCAGGTGAGACTATGCAAATAAGGTAGTTGTGGCCCACCAAGGGGACTGGTCAGTTTTGCAATTCTGCTAGGCTTAGAATGAGCCATCCTAGAGGTGGAAGGCGAGGATCTCACCACCACCAAGAAAGAAGAGCCAGGAATGGAGTGTATCCTTTGGACCCAGGATCCCTGCACTGAGGAGCTCCCAGAACCAGAAGACTGAGAGAGAGACAGAGAGAAAGCTGTAACACTGAAGACAGCATGAAGCAGTGGCAGAGAAACTGTGGCAGGAGAGACAGGCAGGAGACAGCACAGTGGGCCTTCTGGCCCACAGAGTGAGAAATGCCTTTGGGCCAAGACTTAATAGCAGAGTGGGGTGCCTCTGGGCACTTGTCCGCAGAGCCGTTAACACTTGCCTGAGCAGGGCAGAGGCCAAGGAGCCAGAGAGAGGCGTGCTTGTGGGCATGGCTGAAAACAGGCTGTCCTGATCGAAGAACTGTATTCTGAGCATTCCTGCACCTGAATTGTAACCTGTTACTTCCCTAATAAACTCCATAATCGTGAGTATTGTCTGTGAATTCTGTGTGGCCATTGCAATGAATTATTGAACTCAGCAGAGAAGTAGAGAGTGCTGTGGGAGGGACGGTTGGTGTCAGAACTGTCAAGATGGTGTAGAGAGGAGGCATGTCTGACCTCAGCCTCACAGGAATCAGCCTTGGGCTGTTGATCTTGATTCTCCTCCCTTATGAAGTTACAGAGGGTCAGATGCCTCCGTCACACCATTTTTACATTTAGTAACGGTAGCCGGGCACCATCCTATTCTTCTGGTCTCAGGGCAAAGGAGGCAGTTGTTCATGGAGGCAATTAGTCATACATTCCATTTCCTTCTCCTAATCCTGACCCTCATTCCTCTTTTGATCCAGGCAAATAGAGACCAATTGTTGTGCCTCCAACAGATGACTGCAAGCTTTTAAGACCCCAGGCACTATGCATTGAACGAGGAGGTAGAACAGAGGCGCTAACACGTTATTAGGCCAATTAACTGGGATGTCGCATGAAACCATGACCCTAAAACTCCAAACCAAGGAACCAAATCTCATGAGGTTTTTGGCTGTACAGAATCAGCCTCAGCAGCTACTTTTTTTTTTCTGTCATTGTTGTAAATATATTATACAACTTTTGCCAATTCAACTCTTAAATTTTTTTCCTAAATTTATTCATTTTGTTGTCATTGGTGAGAATATACCCAGCGAAACATACACCAATTCAACAATTTCTACATGTACCATTTAGTGACACTGATTACACTCGAGTTGTGCAACCATTCTCACCCTCCTTTTCTGAACTGTTCCTCTCCCATTAACATAAACTTGCTGCCCCCTAAGGTTCCTATCTAATTGTTCGAGTTGCTGTTGTCAATTTGATCCCATATAGATAGTTCTGAAAAGAACATAATGCTCAAGGCAAACATTTTTTTACTAGTTAAGCTAAATTATTGTTTGGTTTTCAGAAGACTTCAGGGGATATTTTTGGTTTAAGGTTTGATGATTATCTCAGGGCAATAATTTCAGGGGTTCATATACCCTCTTTCCAGAAAGTCTACAGTCCATGAGAACTTGAAATTCTGTTCTAGATCTTTCCCCTTTTGATCAAGATTCTTTTATGGAATCTTAGATCAAAATGTTCAGTAACGATAGCCGGGCACCATCTAGTTCTTCTGGTCTCATGGCAAAGGAGGCAGCTGTTCATGGAGGCAATTAGTCACACATTCCATATCCTCTTCCTATTCCTGACTCTCTTCCTCTGTTGCTCCAAGTAAATAGAGACAACTGTTGTGCCTTCAATGGCCACTTGCAAGCTTTTAAGACCCCAGGCACTACACAACAAACTACGAGGTAGAAGAGAAGCACTAAACACGTTATTAGGCCAGTTAACTGGGATGTCCCATGAAATCATGACTCTATACCTCCAAATCAAGGAACCAAACCCCATGAGGTGTTTGGCTGCACACAAGCAGCCTCAGCAGCTACACTTTTTTTTTTGTCATTAGTGTAAATATGTCTATCACAATTTTTGCCAATTCAACTTTTCACAGGTGTACAACTTACTGACAGCAATTGCAGTAATCAGCTGTGTAAGGCTATCCTTAATCAATGCAATTTTCCATCACTGTTAACCCGCCTTTTCCCCCTCCCCACTAATAAACTTTGGTCTCTATACATTCACCTTTTCTTGTCTTTTTATATAAGCGAGGTCATACAATACTTGTCCTTTTGTGACTGACTTATTTCAGCATAATGTCTTCCAGCTCCATCCACATTGTAGCATGTATTGGGACTTCATTTCTCATATGGGGAGTAGTATTCCATTGTAAGTATGTACCACATTTTGTTTACCCATTCATCTGTTGATAGGCATTTAGGTTGTTTCCAACTTTTGGCTACTGTGAATAGTGCTACAGTGAACACTGGTGTACACGTCTCCGCTTGAGTCTGTACTTTCAAGTCCTTTGGGTATATACCTAGGAGTGGAATTGCTGGGTCATATGGTTGTTCTATTTTTAGTTTTCTTCAGGAACCGCCACACTGTTTTCCACAACGGCTGTACCATTTTGCGTTCCCACAAGCAATGGGTGTTTCAATTTTCCCACATCCTCACCAACATTTGTTGTTTTCTTTTTTTTTAATCTTAGCCATCCTAGTGAGAGTGAAATGGTATCTCATTGTGGTTTTGATTTGCACACTGATGGCCAGAGACGCTGAGCATCTTTTCATGTGTTTGGTGGCCATTTGAATGTCCTCTTTAGTGAAATGTCTATTCAAGTCCTTTGCCCACTTTATGACTGGGTTATGCAGTGCCTGTTTTTGTATAGCTGTGAGCTAAGAATGGTTTTTAGATCTTTAAATGGCTGGGGGAAAAATATTATTTCATGACATGTGAAAAGTATGTGAAATTAAAATTTCAGTGTCTGTGAAGTTTTATTGGAACACAGCCATGCTCATTCATTTACATATTGTCTATGGTTGTTTCTGTGTATTCCTTCCATCTTCTTTTGATGCTTCCTGTGTTGTTTAATATTTTCCCCATAGAATCCTTCACTCTTGCAACTCAAGGCTTGAATTTTTTCTTCAGTTTTCAGCTTGAGAAATGCTGAGTGTGTTCTTCCCTTTCGGTTTTCTATCTCCAGCTCTTTGCACATGTCATTATAATACTTTGTCTTCTCGAGCCGCCCTTTGAAATCTTCTGTTCAGCTCTTTTACTTCATCATTTCTTCCTTTTGCTTTAGCTACTCGATGTTCAAGAGCAAGTTTCAGAGTCTCTTCTGACATCCATTTTGTTCTTTCTTTCCTGTCTTTTTAATGACCTCTTGCTTTCTTCATGTATGTCCTTGATGTCACTCCACAACTCGTCTGGTCTTCAGTCATTAGTGCTGAACGTGTCAAATCTATTCTTGAGATGGTCTCTAAATTCAGTTGGGATATGCTCAAGGTTGTACTCTGGCTCTCGTGGACTTGTTCTAATTTTCTTCAGTTTCAGCTTGAACTTGTATATGAATAATTGATGGTCTGTTCCACAGTCGGCCCCTGGCCTTGTTCTGACTGATGATATTCAGCTTTTCCATCATCTCCTTCCACAGATGTAGTCGATTTGATTCCTGTGTATTCCATCTGGTGAGGGCCAACGTGTACAGTCACTGTTTATGTTGCTGAAAAAAGGTATCTGCAATGAAGAAGTTGTTGGTCTTGCAAAATTCTATCATGCGATCTCTGGCATCGTTTCTATCACCAAGGCCATATTTTCCAATTACCAATCCTTCTTCATTTCCAACTTTTGCATTCCAATCACCAGTAATTATCAATGCATCATGATTACATGTTCAATGAATTTCAGACTGCAGAAGCTGGTAAAAATCTTCAATTTCTTCATCTCTGGCCTTAGTGGTTGGTGCATAAATTTGAGTAATAGTCATATAAACTGGTCTTCCTTGTAGGCGTGTGTACTTCAGGATAGATCTTGAAATATTCTTTTTGATGATGAATGCAATGCCATTCCTCTTCAAGCTGTCATTTCTGACATAGCAGACCATATAATTGTCCAATTCAAAATGGCCAATACCAGTCCATTTCAGCTCACTAATGCCTAGGATATCATGTTTATGTGTTCCATTTCATTTTTGACGATTTCCAATTTTCCTAGATTCATACTTCATACATTCCACGTTCTGATCAGGAACCGATGGTACTGAAGGAAGAAGTCCAAGCTGCACTGAAGGCATTGGCGAAAAACAAGGCTCCAGGAATTGATGGGACACCAATTGAGATGTTTCATCAAACGGATGCAGTGCTCAAAGTGCTCACTCGTCTATGCCAAGAAATTTGGAAGACAGCTACCTGGCTAACCAAATGGAAGAGATCCATATTTATGCCTATTCCCAAGAAAGGTGATCCAATCAAATGTGGAAATTATTGAACAATATCATTAAAATCACACGCAAGTAAAACTTTGCTGAAGATCATTCAAAAGCAGCTGCAGCAGTATATCGACAGAGAAGTGCCAGAAATTCAGGCCAGATTCAGAAGAGGACAGGGAACCGGGGACGTCATTGCTGATGTCAGATGGATGCTGACTGAAAGCAGAGAATACCAGAAAGATGTTTACCTGTGTTTTATTGACTATGCAAAGGCATTCGACTGTGTGGATCATAACAAATTATGGATAACATTGCGAAGAATGGGAATTCCAGAACACTTGATTGTGCTCATGTGGAACCTGCACATAGACCAAGAGGCAGTTGTTGGAACAGAACAAGGGGATACTGCATGTTTGAAGTCAGGAAAGATGTGTCAGGGTTGTATCCTTTCACCATACCTATTCAATCTGTATGCTGAGCCAATAATCCAAGAAGCTGGACTATATAAAGAAGAACTCGGCATCAGGATTGGAGGAAGACTCACTAACAACCTAATATGCAGATGAAGAACCTTGCTCGCTGAAAATGAAGAGGACTTGAAGCACTTGCTGATGAAGATCAAAGACCATAGCCTTCAGTATGGATTACACCTCAACATAAAGAAAACAAAAATCCTCACAACTGGACCAATAAGCAACATCATGAAAAGTGGAGAAAAGACTGAAGTTGTCAAGGGTTTCATTTTAGTTGGATCCACAGTCAACATCCATGGAAGCAGCAAGTCAAGAAATCAAAAGACGCACTGCACTGGGCAAATCTGCAAAAGACCTCTTTAAAGGGTTAAAAAGCAAAGACGTCACCTTGAAGACTAAGGTGTGCCTGATCCAAGCCATGGTATTTTCAATCGCATCACATACACGCGAAAGCTGGACAACGAATAAGGAAGACTGAAGAAGAATTGACACCTTTGAACTGTGGTGTTGGCGAAGAATACTGAATATACCATGGACTTCCAAAAGAAGGAACAAATCTGTCTTGGAAGAAGTACAGCCAGAATGCTCCTTAGAAGCAAGGATGGTGAGACTACGTCTTACGTACTTTGGACATGTTGTCAGGAGGGATCAGTCGCTGGAGAAGGACATCATGCTCGGTAAAGTACACGGTCAGCGAAAAAGATGAGGACCCTCAACGAGATGGACTGACACAATGGCTGCAACAATGGACCCAAGCATAACAACGATTGTGGGCATGGCGCAGGGCCAGGCAGTGCTTCATTCTGTCGTACACAAGGTCGCTATGAGTCGGAACCGACTCAACGGCACCTAATGACAACAACAACATAGTTGTTTCTATGCCACAACGGCTGAGTTGAAATGGTTGCAACAGAAACTGTATGGCCTCTCAAAACCTAAAAGGTCCTTTATGGAAAAAGTTTGCTAACCCTTGTAAATTGGAATGGCTACTTTTATTTGTAAAATTAAGTCCTCTTTGCCCTATTTACTTTTGTTTTTCTATTTTTAACCTAAGTCTCAGAGAGTCAAGAAGAGTTGTTTCCTACTTGATACATAGTCTGCATAGAAGCATAAGAGAAATTCTCAAGAAATAACTTTGAAAGTCATTCAAGAAGGAGAAACTTGAAGAGTATGAAGAAAATGTAAATCTGTTATACCTTCACATTCTCAGTTCAATACAGCATATACATTTTAAACCTATTTTAAGTCCAGCTGTCTTTTCCACTTAACATCAGGAAAAGCACAATCTACATTTAATGATAATTCTCTCAAAGAGAAAATCTATAGAGATTTTCATTATCCCACCTGCTACCACCACAATAAAAATCTCTCAACACAAAAGTACTCGTCAGAATGAGAAAACCCTATGGTACCTAACCCTAAACACAACAATTTAAATTATGAAAAATATACTGCACCCCCCCAGATACCCATATAGCTCAGTACTGAAGTCACTCCTAAGGTTCACCCTTCAGCCAAAGATTAGACAGGCCCATAAAACAAAACGAGACTAAATGCGCACACCAGCACAGGGGCAAGGAAGAGAAGGCAGAAGGGGACAGGAAAGTTGGTAATGGGAAACCCAAGGTCGAGAAGGGGAGAGTGTTGAGATGTCATGGGGTTGGCAACCAATGTCACAAAATATGTGGATTAAATGTGGATTAATTGTTTAATGAGAAACTAGTTTGCTCTGTAAACTTTCATCTAAAGTACAATTAGAAAAAAAAAAAAAAACACTAGAAAAAAAAAAATTGCATTTCTCCACTCTAGATTAAAAAAAAAAAATTAACTTTCCGGATAACACGTAATTCTATTGTTTTATATAATCACATAAGCCTTGTGAAATATCAGTCAAGAGACTCCTTAGTTTTGTCATAATGATGCTACGGAGTTCTGTTTCTCTAATTAAACAATCTTACTGTTACATGTTATTTGAAATCCCTGGTTGAAATGACAGCTAGATTTGCCTCTTCAAACAGGAGACAACCATACTTCCTGGCCCGTGTTCACTAGCAGAGACATAGCCAAGGTATTCAGGAAGATCTCCTCTCATTCTCAGTAACGTTTCTGAGAAGGTGAATGCTAGGAAGAGGCTGCTCTCACTGGCCACTCCACCTCACAGCCTACATGGGGATGTGCATTACTCATTTGGGTGCACCGTGCCATCCACACCTTGAGGGCAGAATGACAGGTGGTGCTTCCCTGCCACCACCTGAAGACAAGAGCCCGCCGTGAGGATGCAGACTCCTCACTGTTCTCTTTCCCGGATGGGCATCTGGCCCGCAGCATAGACAACTTTCAGAGGGGCCTGGTCAGGGAACAGTGAGGGGAAGAAGGTGTCTTGTTCCCCTAACCATTATCTGCAGGTAGCCAGTGGCCCTGGCATCCAGGGGGTCCCTAGGGCCCATGGGACCTACGTGATGCTATTCTGGTGTAATGTCTCCAAGGCCGTATTGCGGTCCTCGGTGGTAGCCCTCTTGTCCATGTTGCGGAAGCGCTCCATAGCTGACATGTTGCGCTGGATGCTCTGTTTTGGAATGTCGAGTTTGGAGACGAAGGTCAAGCAGCCACGGTCGTCGTAGTTAAAGAGCATCGGGCAGCAGTCGTGGCCCTGGAACAAGATCCCAGTCAGCCTTGGAGCAAGCACAAGCTACCCGCCTACCAAGCCCTCACAGAGTTCGCCCTGCAGGCATCTCCTATTCTCAAAAGCTTATTCTGTTTCTCCTAAAAACGCTGTTCTACTTTGTGCTGGTGCCACAGAGCATGCATTGTTCCTGTTCTGGAGAGTTATATACAGTGTACTGTAAGGAATAATGAAGGGAAATACTCACAGCAGCCACGACGCTGTTCTCCGAGACAAATGATACACTTAGGAGTGGCAGGAACTCTGTCTTCAGAGTTGCAACCCTAAACACAAGAACACTTGTTAAACCAGGGTTGAAAGCGACCACACAACTTCTTTAGAGACACAAAAGATGACAAAGGACCCATTCTTACAGGAGGCTTCTGCAATATAAACGAGTACTTACATTTAAAAGGCGTCCCATGAACTGTACTTTCAGGAATCTCAAGTATGGATGGCCCAGGGGTAACTACCCTTCAGAAAGCGAGGCCTGCAGCACTCTCTCTAGCCCATGCTCTACCTCTCCTGAGAGCCCACCCACTTATGGCAAATGGGCCCTTGTTCTTTCCCTTCTCTCCGCCTCTGTTCTCACGCCCCTCCACCCACAGTGCGTCACCACTCCTCTTGTTTATCCAAAGTTGGCCCCAGTCTCTGGAGCTGAGCTCCCTTCCTAGACGACTTCAGCCTCCAGTGATTTCTCCTTTCTCTTACCTCCTACAGTTCTTACTGTCATGGTCACCCATGACTGCATGCCTTATTCTGTTCTCCTCTCCTCACCTGTGCTCACCCCGAGCTCCTAGCAGGCTGGGACCACACAAACATTACTGAGAGCCTAGTCTCTGTTCTCTGCCAGGCACCAGCTTAGACTCTGGGGCCACCACGATGAACAAGACACAGGCCTCGTCAGCCAGGAGCTCACACTCAAACGGGCTGGGGGATGCATATATAATATATACCTACACATATATACAGGTAGTCCCTGACTTACAATGGGGTTCCATTGCGATGACTCCTTGTAAGTCAGTTCCGACTAAGTTGAGTATCTCATTTTTTTTTTTTTAAGTTTTCATTATTATGCTTTTTATTATTGGTATCTTTATAAATCCGATCTTTGTCTTTGGGGGTTGGAAACATTATATATAAACTTATAGATATGATGATATCAGCAAATTGCATGCTACAATATTGTATACAGTACATTATTACTAAAGATAAGATGTACAACAACAAAAAAACCCAGACGGTCTAAGTGTGGTTCATCGTAACTCAAATACGTCGCAAGCAAGGACCACCTGTACTTAGTAATTATTTGCTCTAGCACCTGGCAAAGAGGTTACAAACACATGGTAGGGAAACATGTTGGTTGATGAATAAGATCATCTAACTTCATGCAAGAGATGATGTGTTTTGAAAGCTAACTCTCTATGTCTCAGGAGACCCCCTTAATGAAGTTTGCATTAGATTAAAGGACTAACATCTCATCATAAGCCCTTCCTGTGGCTCTTACTACATGAATATGTATGTTTGAGAAGGGAAGTGGTGGAGGATGTAACCTGATCTGAAGTCTTGGAAAAGTCAAACAATCAATACAAGGGTAGACATGACTTGTAATAAGCATATTTTAAGAGCTTACTATGTGTTATAATAAACTGTATAAGTATCAAACAACTATGGCATCAAAATATCATCAAAAATATCACTGAATGGCAAAAGGCAAATTACTGTACAAACGGTATACCGTAATCCCATCTGTGTTAAAAATGAAAAGATACACAAGTGCCTATATGTGCATGAAGTCCTAGTGGTGTAGTGGTTAAGTGCAATGGCTGCCAACCAAAAAGACTGGCAGTTTGAATCTACCAAAAGCCCCTTGAAGTCCTATGGGGCAGCTCTACTCTGTTCTATAGGGTTGCTAGGAGTCAGAATTGACTCAATGGCAATGGATTTATATGTGCACAGAAATCTTCTGGAAAACTACATTATTTGTAATGAGTAGTTTTTTGTTTTTAAAAGAAACAAAACCAAAAATATGAAATTGAAAAAAAAAATCACAATCTAGTGAGGAAAAAAAAAATCCTCTCTTAAAACTTCATGTAATGCTGCCACTGTGCAGCAGAGGGAGTCAGAGTCACCAGTGTGGCTGGTTCTGTACACAAAGGCCAACAAGGGACAAAACCTGTGAAGGCAAGTCACCTCTAGCTGTCGGTGGAGAAGGAGTCACCAGGAAAGAACAAAGAGTCACAAAGGGGAAAAAAAAGAATCCAATCTTCTCTCTTCCTCCAACATATAAATGAGCCGCTATCAATCCTGATGGCTGACAGCATAGCTAATGCTCTTCCTCTAAGGCTGGGCAGCATCCACTCAGACAGCTGTTGAAATTCAGGCTGTTCCAGCGTACGCTAGAAGAACGGCATGGAGGCTTTTTAGGCACCATGGAGGGAAGTCTGTTAATGGAGTCACTGCTCACAGAACACAGACAGAAAACACCTCCGACTCAATGCCGGTGGCGGACACTTAACAACCAATGCCGTCACAGACTAACTCGCCCCTTTCAAGGGCTCTTTATCCGTAGCAAGCCAGGCGTGCTCCTCAGAGGAATCACAATAAGCACTTCCATTAAGAAGTGTTTCTGGAAGAAGACCTAACTCTTTAAACTCCCCCAAATGCACACTTTCAATGTGTTGCTGCAACCTGAGAGGCTGCCCCTGCAGGTCTAGTTTGGGTTTTTTGCTTGCATCCTATCCTCCTACCCAGGGAAGGAGGCAGCCTCCTTATCCCAGCTGGAGAGAAATCCCCTCTCCCCGGCACTCCACGCTCCAAGCAACAAGTACTCACTGCACGCTTTTTGAGGCATCGGCAACAGACACGGTGCTGTCGTGGCTGACCCAGGCCAGGCGGTTCCCGCTGGCGGAGAAGCTGACCCCATGGACCCAGCCACCAGTGCCACTGCCACCAAACTCTGACATCAGCTGACCAAAAGGCATCTTGCTGCCCCATGGCGTACTGGCTGGCTTTTCATCCACCTCCTTAATGTAGGCAGAAAACACCCTACAGTTTAGGAGGCAGGGAGAGAGGGGAAAAGACATGAGAACGTATGCATATAGTAACAGACCACAGGCAGCTACCGTTAAGGTATCCCAGAATGAAAAGAGATTGACTCATAAAGACAAAACATGATGGATACGTTCAGATGCACAAACCTCTTAAGACACAGAATGGCTCTAAGGGCTGTTTACCGGACAATCCAAGCTCAGCAAATCCATACTCAGTAACAGATGTTCATGAAGCTCCTACTACGCATCAGGTATTGCTTTATGTGCGTAGCTCTTGAGGTAGTGAACACAAAAGGACTTTCTTCAGGGGGTGTTCATTTGGGTGTGTGTGTGGGGGGGCTTTGTGGTCACACTCCTCCCTTGCCCACGTCAGACCTTGACAAATGATCATGGCATTCTTTCCTGTCTACCTCACCATCCTTCTCAACACAGTAGTCCAGGAAGTCAATAAATCAAATGGTAGGAGGAAACTATCTGCACCTGCACCAAACCAATAGTATAACATTTGAAGAAAGAAGAGAGATGACCAACGAGGAAGCCAAGAGGGCACCAGTGACAAAGAGTGGGCAGGCCTCCCCAGTGAGCTCAGGGGGCAGGGCTCTGCTTCCCTTTTTCTACTTTGTACAGCTTCTTCTCTTCAGAAACTTCTGAACTAAGGACTCTCTAAAAGACTGAGGATATTTTCCCCCAAAATAACAGCGGGGATGGTGGAAGAGGCAGGCACTGGAGAGGCGAAGGCCCCAGTGAGGGTATCTGTACCCTGGAAGATGTTACGTTGGAGCCTTAGTGGTGTAAATCAGCATCGCAGCAGCTGTTCCTTTAGCCTTGAGAGGCCAAGAGAGCTGGTGGTTCTCAGTTGCTAACTCGAGAGTGCAGATGGCACGAACCCATACCCACAGGACTATGAGTCAAAGAAAAGTTGATTTGCTGAAATCAATGATTAGGCAAAAGAACTGTAACCTATTTTCACAACCAGATTTTCAGGCATGTCAAGAGAACCCAGGTGGCACGGCTTAGCACCACCTAGTTCCATCTCCCAAGAGAGCTAGAATGCGCTCGAGCAACATACACAAACAACACAACTCCTGCATCTGCAAGACTCCAGAGAAGTCTCTGTGCCTTGACTGTTACAACTTCTCTACACAAGTTTAACTTCACTGCCATTGTCTCCCAGTGTTTCCCACAAAGTACCTTGATTCTACCGCACCCCGTCCCTGCAGCCAAACTGCTATACTCATCTTTCTTTTCACTCTTGCGTGCTCCTCGCCAGGTTTTCTGGAAATCCTCCACATAGCCTACTGAAGAAAGGTGCGTGCCATTCCCCAACCCACCACACAGTCAACACAAAACAGCATTTATTTGATGGAGGGAACTCAAGTTTTCTTGATAAAGAACAGTTTTCAAAAGCAATCACATGGTAAGATTCCTAAAGCTCTGAGCAAAGTGGCTGTGTTCCTTCCTGCCTCACGCTAACTACACACAAAAAGCTTTCAGTGAAAAGGAGCAGCAGTGCACGGTTCAGCTACGTTTTGTTCGTCTTAGTTCCACTCTGGAATTTGCAGAGTCTGCTGCCTGGGACAACAAATGAGAAATAATACTGTCGTCGAGAGGGAGGGAAGGAGAAAGAGAGGGGAGAGAGAGACAGGCAGGCTAACCCTCCACTCTAAACCACTGATATTCCACCTAAGGAAAACTTTCCTGATTCCGCACTTGAAGTCCCTCCTTCTACACCTCCAAGTCCGCTTCTTTCCACTTAGTGACTTACGCACTTGTTTTAGCTCCTTTCTAGACCACACGCAGCTTTCACCTCTGAGTTTCGCCCAGCGCCTAGCAGAGTACCTTGCGAAGAAAAGGAACCTCACACATATCTGTTGAAAGGCGGACAATGAGCAGCTCAAGTCGGCCCACCAATCCCATCTGTTCCCACCTGCACTTGAAGTCGCATGAGCCTGCTGCCAGCAAAACGTTGTTGGGATGCCAGTCCAAGCTGAGGACCGTGGAGCGGATCGGCTTCTTAATGTGCTTGCTTACCCACCTATGGGAGGAGAAAACCCATTTTAATTTATGTACACATCAAGAGGCAGTGCCCAAAAGACCTACAAATGTGTGTCGGTGAAAACACTCAGCATGGTTATGTCGGCCACCAGTGAGAAGGCGCATTTCTGACGGACAGAGAGGAAGAAAAACCACAAACAGTCCCTCTGTTCCACTGTCTTTAGGCTTTGACATTCTCATCAGGTCAGCGGCTCCTCAACTTTTCCAGCTACCAGGGGCTCCTCATTCATAAATAACTTACAGATTAACTCTGGCACTGCCCAATGGAGTTTCAGGTCACACGCAATTTTAGCCTGAGATAAAAACTGAGGTGTGAAGTTATTTAAATTTTTATTACAAATATTCAGTGATTTGTTAATTCATTTTGGGTTAACTTTGGTTTGTGAGATAGTATAACCTCCATTACAGGTCACCATGAGGCTATAAATTATTTTTTTTTTTTTTGCCAGAGAAATTACAATTAAGAAATTAGCAGACTTTCTTGTTGGGAATTAGCCTCTAGCTAATTCTCTGTTCCATCATCTAATTAGCCTCTAGCTAATTCCCTAGTTCTGCTAAAAAAGATTATTTATGGCTAAAACACTCATTATTTTGGCTTACCTAATTCAATTTCTGCCCCCAAACTGCTGTTTAAAAACCAGTCAAGTCCAGAGACCTAAGAGTTCAAGAGTTCAGAGACCTGATATTGAGCCAAATGCCTTTTCTTGAACGCAAGATTATTTTTTATAGAATCTTTTGCTTAGAAATCTTTCTGAAAAGTTCATTCTGAAAGAGACAATATTCTAAATTGTTCTATAATGCAGTAACTTTAAATAAAATAATGAGAAACAAAATAATACACAGCCTATATGACTAAATCATAGGCTTCTGAGAGGTTGTTTTAAAGTACAGGTAATCCCCGACTTACGACGGGGTTCTATTCCGACAACTCTATTTTAAGTTGGCTCTGATGTAAGTCGAATGTCTCATTTGTTTTTTAGCTTTCATTATTATTGTCTTTTATTATTAGTATCTTTATAAATCCAATCTTTGTCTTTGGGGGTTGGCATGAGAATGATGACATCGGCAAATTATGCGCCGCAACACTGTATGTAGTACATATTACTAATGGTAAGATGTACAAAACAAAAAACAGATGGTTTTAAGTAAAACGTGTCCTAAGTCGAGGACTACCTGTACTCACATCATAGGAATGAAATACTGTTCTATAGCTGAGAAACTCCCCCAAAGAGACAGCGTGTCCAAATTACAATACCTTGTACCACAGTAAGACCCAATTTACCTATATTTTCAACTATTTCTCAATGAATAAAAAACATCAACCATCACTGAGGTTGAAGCTTATCCAGGAAGGAAGTTTCCCCTATAAATGAGTAAGACTGCAGGGGTTCGGAGATGGCAGAAAGTGTGTCCTGCAGGAACATCCTATTAATGACGTTTGGTTCTCATATGCTTGTTATAGTGAGGCCGCCAAAGGATTTTTAGCAGGCAGCGTTTTGTTAGCCTTATTTTGCACATGCTTGAAAGAAGAAAGCATGCTGTGGATTCATAATTCAATCTTGTTGTAAATTCTGACCTTCTTTCCAAAGAATCAAAATTTCTGAGGTTTTATTAAATTACAAAATGAAACAAAACAATCCCCTCCTTTCACTGTTTCAGCAGAATGCAAACGGTAAGACTAATGCAAAGAGTAATGTGTACTCTACTATTTTTAATGGAAATACAAACACTGGCAGTTTTGTACCAAATGACAATTCCACGTGGAAGGGTTATTTGCTGTACTTTCTGAATGCATGCCAGGCAGAACAGAGTTGTTTCCTATCTAAGCAATGAATAGTTGAAGTAGGTTGTTTGACATAAAAATAAATCTTTGTAGTCTGAATGGTTCGGCTGCAAATTACTTATAAAAAAAAAATAATAGCCTAATTCTGGTGAATTTTTACTCCGATGGTTTAAACAAGTAAAATATTATAAGACATAGATTTGAATAGCATATAAACTTTAAAGAAAGGACAACATTGTTATCTGTAAGAACCCCAGATATTTTAAATAGATAGATACAGTAAGACAAATTATTTTGCAGAGCACTGAGAATCTTTTGAGTTTATAATGTATATATCAGAGTAATAGTAATTGGAGCAGTACAGAATAAGAACGGTAGTGCCATCTTACAGAACAAAGAAGTTAGCAGATCACAACAGGGCAAGAGTCACTCTATAATAAATGAGAAAGGCGCGAGACTCAGTTCAATGTGCACATAAGAAAGAAAGATGTTTAGCTAGGAGAGAATGAAGAATTTCAGAGGAAAATAAATCTCCAGATGAGGAAAAGCTGAAGGTACAGTTAAGCCTTCACACAGTGCCTTAGGAAGTCTCACACCAGGTCTAACCCTAGAACACAGCAGTCCAAGCACATAATTCTATAGAATTCGACAGATAAAAAACGTTCCAATGTTGCTCACCAGTCATTTTCGGACTCGAAGTAACACACGGAAATGAGCCGTGCTCCACTTCCCACAGCAAATTTGTTCTCTAGGGGGGACCACTTCACAAAAGTGGCTGCTCGATTAATTCTCAGGATCACCAGCGTGGGCTTCCAGACACCGTCTTTCTGACTCCACACATAGGCGTTGCGGTCTGCCCCACAAGTGACAATGCGGTCGCTCTTGGGTGCCCAGTCAATACCTGCAGGTGAGATGCAGTATCAGCTTCTTTGCCCCGTCAATGAAACTGTGGCACAGGCAGGGCACTGGTATGGTGGGACCAATGGGCTTGGTACCTTCATCTCCAGTCCCATCCCTCCCCCGCCTATGGTCCTGAGCACCACCTCACACAAAGGTATGGATGTCGGTGAAAGGCCCCAGGACTCAAGATCCTCTCTGAGGGCAGGTGGAACAGAGCTGTTTTATAATGCAGTTTTGTAACTGTGGAAGTTACAGAACTAAGCAGGGACATTCTTTCCACCCACGCACAGGTTTCTAAAAATATGTGGTATGAAGATCCCTTATCTTTTTTTCCCTCTTTACTAGTTTTTAGTTTTAACTACAAAAGCAATATCCACACATCATTACGAGACAAACATCTCAAAGGGACGTGGAGAAAATTCAGTAAAGTCTTGCCCATTCTTTATGTCCACACCCTCCTCCCTCCAATGATACTACGACCACAGCAAACGTTTCCCTTGGCTTTTTATAAATTAGTAGTGGTCATACGTTACCTCAGAATGCTGATCTTGTCATAATTTCCTAAATTATCCTCCCATTGTTGGACGTTTGTTAGTTTCCAATCATTTCATATAATAAAACTGCAATAAACAGTCAGGCTCATACCTTTTCGCTCTGCCAAAAATTATTTCTCTATGATAAATTCTCAGACATGGGACACAAAATGTTTTTATGAATGTCGTATTTTCCTAACTTGATTGCAAGCCTTTTGAGATAGGAAGCATGTCTCTGAAACTATCGTGGGGTGGCTCTCATGATGCCACCTCCTGATGCTCACATCTTTGTGTGATCCCCTCCCCTTGAGTGTGGACAGGACCTGTGACTCGCCTCTAACCAATGGAATGCTGTGCAGGTGGTGGGATGGATGTGATTACCTGCACATGATTACTTAAGCAGGTAGGTCCTCTCTTGCTAGAGACTCTCCCTCTCTGTCTACCAGCTCTGAAGAAGGAAGCTGCCATAAATATTACAGCCACCGGGAAATAAATTCTGCCAATAACCTGAGGCAGCTTGGAAGCGGATCCTTCCCCAGTTGAGCTTCTGATGAGGACCCCATCCCCAGCTGACACCTTAACTACAGCTTGTGAGACCCAGAGCAGAGGATATGAATAAGCCATGCCCACACTCTTGAGACCACAGAAACTATAAGCTAATACGTCTTGGTTTAAGTCACCAAGTTTGTGGTATCTGTTAGACAGCAAGAGAAAATTAATATACCCTCTAACACACAGAACACTGTCTTGTAAAGAGAAAAAGCCCAGTGATTTCAGAATGATCTTGACAATCTCAAATTTTACCCCATATTCCATATGACCACAACTCTAATTAAACACATATGCATTTAATATGGATTCCTGAGTACCACATGAGGTGTTTTCTTTCTTTTTTTTTTAATCAGTAGGTCATTGTTCTCTAAGAAAAATAGAGAACTGCCTCCTGTTTGGTTTTATAATTCTAAGTCTACTTCCAGAGCCACATCTTTCATTTGAAAATGGAAGTTGTAAAACCATAGTCATTGCCTCAACTATTTTAGGTGGTATTCGCTTTTAACTTTCTAAACATTTACTTGTTAAAAAGAGGGATGAGAAGATCAAACATTCAGTAAAAGGGAAATTCTCATCTCTGACTAAAATTTAGCTTCATTTCTTTTTTCTTTATTTCTGTTTTCCTATCATCTGAAGACTGAAAAGAAAAAGGAGGGGAATCAAGCGTTTATCCCCTTTCCTGTACTAACTGTATCTCAGAGTAACCAAACAGCAGATGAGGGTAAGCATCTCTTCTTGACGGATGAACCTAAAAACCTGTTGCCATCAAGCTGATTCCAATTCACAGTGATCCCATAGGACAGAGCAGAACTGCCCCACACGGTTTCCAAGGCTGTAATCTTTACAGAAGCAGACTGCCACATCTTTCTCCTGTGGAGCAGCTGGTAGGTTGGAACTGCTAACCTTTCAGTTAGCAGCTGAGTGCTTTGACCACTGTGCCACCAGGGCTCCTTGATAAAAGAACCTACTGCCACCTAAATTCAGCTAGCCATTTACAGGGATACAGAGGACAGAGGGGTATATCAAACAGCTCCATGGGCTTGCAATCAATAAAATCCAGGCTCTGAATACTACAGGTCAAACTACCCGATTTCTCAGTTTTCTTGAAACAAATTGCAAAAGAAGACAAAAAAGAGAAGAAAGAGAACTTGCTTAAAAAAGACAAGATATATCAACTAATCACAATGTGTGGAACTTATCTGAAACCCAGTTAAAATAAACTGTTGCAGTGGCTATTATTAAAAAGAGGAGTCCTTCACTGAACTTCTGTTAAGGATGATGGAAAATAATGGAACAGATAAGGGTGACAGTTGAACAACATAATGAACACGATGTCACTGAACTGTATATGTGAAGACTACTGAAATGTCAAATGCTTTGTTTCCTATGTATTTGCTACAATAAAAATCATATATATATGTATATATATACAGGTATATAAGAGTTTTTGTGATAGAAAAATCGCATTGATTAAGGGTAGGGTTGCACAGCCGATTATTGCAACTGCTGTCAATAAGTTGTACACCTGTAAAAGTTGAACTGGGAAAAGCTATGTGACAGATATACTTATGACAACAACAAAAGAGTAGCAGCTGAGGCTGTTTATGTACAACCAAAAACCTTATGGAATTTGGCTCCTTGGTTTGACGGTTTAGGGTCATGGTTTCATGGGACATCTCAGATAATTGGCCTAATAACTTGTTTCGTGCTTCTGTTCTATCTCCTAGTTCATTGTGTAGTGTCTGGGGTCTTAAAAGCTTGCGAACAGTCATCCAAGGCACAACAATAGGTCTCTATTTGCCTGGAGCAAAAGAGGAAGAAGGAGAGTCAGGAATAGGAGGATATGGGATATGTGGCTAATTACCTCCATGAACAACTGCCTCCTTTGCCATGAAACCAGAAGAACTGGATGGTGCCCCGCTACTATTATTGAACATTTTGATTAAAGATTCTATAGAAGAATCCTGATCAAAAGGGGGAAAATGTAGAACAGAATTTAAAATTCTCATGGACTCCAGACTTTCTGGAGCCATGGAGGCTGGACAAACCCCTGAAATTATTGCCCTGAGATAATCTTTAAACCTTAAACCAAAAATATCCAGTGATGTCTTCTTAAAACAAAAAAACAGTTTACCTTAACTAATAAGAAATGTCTGCCTTGAGCACTGTGCTCTTTTAAGATCTATCTATACAGGATCAAACTGACAATAGCAACTCAAAAGATTGGACAGGAAAATTAGGGGACAGTGAGTTTATGTTAAGGGGGAGGAACAACTCAGAAAAGGAGGGTGAGAATGGTTGCACAACTCGAAGAATGTCATCAGTGTCAAAGAACTGTACATGTAGTAACTGTTGAACTGGTATACGTTCTGCTGTGTATATTCTCAACAACAAAATAAATAAAATAAAGAATTCTTCTCTTCAGAATACAAATTGAAACATGAAATGATATTTCTGGGATATGCTTCAAAAGAGTACAGGAAGGGGTGAGTTGAGAAGAATAGGGCTGGCTATAAGCTTATAATTGTTGAATCTGTGTTATGGTAATACTGGGGTTCATTACACTATTCTGTTTATTTCGGATCTGTTTAAAATTTTCCATAATGAATTTTTTTTTTTAAAGGGAGTGAAGCAATCAAATGTTTAACACAGAAGAATAAACTCACAGAAAAAAACCCCAGAACTATGATATCACTTTGATATTTGCCATTCTCTTTTTCTCTGTAGTGATGACTAGTGTTTTTTTCTAGAATGCTTCCCAAGAAATTTTTTTTTCCTGTAGTCACTCTTTTCTGAGGAAACAGGTCTGATCCTTGGTTTCCTGCCACAGAATTATATTTAGATTCTTTCAAGAACAATTTTTTCAGATGTAAAAAAATGTTGTTTGAGCATTTGGACAGAAAACGGGCCCAAGCACAGAAGACTCCAAAAGAGAATGCAAGTAGGAGAGAAAAAAGATCTAACTAAATATTTCACATTTTTGGCTATTTCTTTGGTCTCTTATCTTCGCCTTTCCTCGTTTAAAAGTATTTCCTAAGGTTAAAATTCCAATTTAAAACAGGAATGATTGTATTCTTAGGCCATAAAGCACACTGGCAAAGGGACTTAAGGAAAACAGGCCCAAGCTAATGGAAATTAGGTCGTGGGAAAGCAATAGCCACAAAAAAGAAAATATGTCCCTGGTGATAGTTTGGTAACATGCTCAGCTCTGGTGCTCACTGGCATCACACACAAATCACTGGTAAAAGCAAGAAGGGCTGGTGACAAGTTTTTGCTGGGAATGCAAAGACAACTTCGGTAAGGGTGCAGGAGGCCAAAACAAGTTATCCTTTGATTTTGGGGAAGGATATCTTTTAAGTTAATGAGAATTTTAGGGAATTAGAGACAAAATTCTAGAGTCCAAAACGACAACGACAACAACAACAACAACAAATCACTATGATAATTCTCTTTCCTGCCCAGTTAAATGCAAATGTCATTGTAAGGAGAGGGGACACTTAAGACTGCAGTGGAAAACTTGTCTTTGAAGTTACAGAGAGGAAGTTTTGATGTGCTCGGCCAAATTGTTCAAAGCAAGCGGATGAGTCAATTCTGCCAGAAAACAGGATTAAAAAGGAACTACAGTAGTAAGGATCAAAGAACCAAAGTTCTTTCTAAACAGATCAATAGGTGAATATGGGTTTTAAAGAAATAGCCAGATATACCTTTACAAAGCAATAAAATCTCTTGAAATTTGGTTCACTAAATTTGAAAACCATTGTAAAAAGTTCTCCATTTTTACCTCATACTCTTCCTTCTTTATTTGATACTTGCTTAATAAAACTTAGCACTGCTCTGCTTGCCAACTTTATCCATTTAGTCATTGATAGTTTTCATCAAAGACAAAAGTTGCTGTGTGCTCAGGAATCTGCCTCAGAGCCACATACTTTAAGATCTAGTCTTCCACACACCAACAAGCAAAAGACAAAAACTCACTGGAAAAATGGTCAAAAGTGTTTATGAACAGGAAAGTCACAAGAGAAAATCCAAACGGCTAATAAACGTGAAAAAAATGCTCAACCTTTCAATTAATCAGGAAAATGTAACTTATAGACACACCAGCTTTTACTCATCAGACAGGCAAAAATTAAACAGTCTGGCCATATCAAGCTATGTGGAAAGTGGGCACTCTAACATTGCGATGGGAACGAAGACAATCGGGCAAGGCTGAGGATGTGCATAATCCTGTGTTCTGGCAAGTCTACCTACACAAACCTTCACGCACAGGTACAAAGAGATCTGTACAGGGATGCTCAGCTCAGCACCCCACTGTAATAACAAAAAACCCAGAAACAACCTAAATGTCCTCCAGTGGAGGGAAGAGAAATAAATGAGGTACGAAATGCCAAACAGCAGTTCAGAGGAATAAAACTGATGCGGATACACCAACACGGAGAGATCACAGAAGCAACAGCAAGCTGTAGAAGATGTATAACGTGGTGGCATGTATGTAACATTTAAAAATACTAGACAGTAGTCCTAAAAGTTATTTACAAATACATACTGTTGTTAGGTGCTGTTGAGTCAATTTTGACTCATAGTGACCCCATGTGACAAAGCAGAACTGCTCTACAGAGTTTTCCAGGCTGTAATCTTTACAGAAGCAGACTGCCAGGTCTTTCTCTACTGGAGCTGCTGGGTGGGTTCAAACCACCAACCTTTCGGTTAGCGGTCAAGCACTTAACTGTTGTGCAACCAAGGCATGTATGTAAAAGTATTAAAAATGAACTGGGATGATGTCAGACTAAATCACAGACTGCCTTTTGGGAAGGAAGGGAGAGGTACAGGACTGGTGGTGAGAGAGGAACTTTACCATTATGTGTAATGATTTTTTTTTTTTTTATTGTACTTCAGGTGAAGGCTTACAGAACAAATAGTTTCTCATGAAACAGTAGTACACATATTGTTTTATGACATTCGTTAACAACCCCA
>NW_004444013.1:9851352-10021605 GCF_000243295.1 Trichechus manatus latirostris
CAAAAATTTCTACATGCACAGTTCAGTGACATCGACTACGCTCTTCCAATTGTGCTGCTATTCTCACTTTAGATGAAGGCTTACAGAACAAAATAGTTTCTCGTAATAATATTTTTTTTGTTTCTTAAGTCTCCTGGTATACAGGAAGAAAGATTAGCAGTTCTTAATTCTGGGTGGTGGGAATATGGGTGTTTGTTAAGTTACTCTTTGTCCTTTTCTACATTTTGAAATGTCTTCCGCCCCCTAAAACTACCACAAAGTAAAGTTTTGGAAGATACTGTGTTCCCTCAGCACTTGTGATCCATTTGGCTTACAAGTTCACCCAGCTGTCATGTTGTCTAGTTTTCACTTTCACGTCTCATCTCCTAATTTAAGGTCTTTAGTCCTTAAGGGTAGGTACAGTGCTTTCTATAACACTAGCAGAGTACTGTGTACCAGTGTGAAAAACTGAGATTATTACGATAGCTTCTCAAATTTTCTAAAGAAAACTTAGTCAATGCTGTACAGTTTTAAATATTTCAGCAGACTTGCTTTATTAGGCTTGTTATTTAAACAAAAGAATGCTTAACTTGGAAAGATTGTACTGCGCTCACAGCCGTTTTCCTTTACCTGTGATATGTCCATTGTGTTCCTTGAGTTCATGAGCTTTCACCCACTGGCTCCCATTCTTCTTATAGATGTGGACTTCATGATTATTAGGGCTAAGGGCAATCTCTGGAGGAAGAAGTCAACATAATAGTTAACACATGAACTTGAAATTGTTCCCAAAAAGGAGATCTCTTACAGTTGGTGTTTTAAAAACAGACTGAAGGAAGGAATAAGAAAATGGTTTCAACAAGTGGTTCCCAATATTCACCTCTGAAAAATTCTTTTTATTATTTTTACCTTTGCTTGGACCCTGTATTTAAAAATGTTTTGTAGGCAAACTAAACTAAAAAATTCATTTTTCCAGAGACATACACAACTGTCAATTAGAGATTCTAACTAGCAAGAAATAAACACTGTCACTATGATTAGTTGCTATAGTTTTAGCCCACAGTAACATATATGGAAGTCTATGAGTGGTGCGAATGGTTAATGTGCTTGGCTGCTAACTGAAGAGGTGGCAGCTCAAGTCCAGAAGCACCTTGGAAGAGAGGCCTGGTAATCTACTTCTGGAAAATCAGCCACTGAATAAGCCTTACAGAGCACAGTTCTACTCTGACTATGCAGAACTTTCTGAATTGAAATTGACTTGATAGCAACTTTTTTTTTTTTTTTTAAAGATATCTGACATTTTATTCACCTCTGCAATATTATTAGAGGTAATTATTTAATTTCTGATAGACTTTCTGAAATGTTGAAAAGAGCTCCTAGACTCCCATTACTGCTATCATGGACCCAGGCTGGGAACCACCACTTTATCAGAAAAACTTGATTCTGCTAATAAAATATAACAAAGTTCTCTTCTATAGTAAAGCCAATATAGATCATAAAACAAAATTGTTTTTGAGAAATCTCCTTGACCAACCCAAAATACTAAGAATTTATACAAAATATGACTATATAAACTTTTCTTCTAACTCATATTAATATATCTTTTTTATCCTTTTTTAAAAAAAACAAAAAACTTTGATTTTTTAACTGTAAAATTATGATCTACAGTCCAAATTTTAGGCCAATCATTTAACAGTTCCCTCATTTATACAGTCACTTTCTCTCCCCTTCTTAAGAAAGCTACCTCTGTTTTACAGATGAAACTGTAGCTCTAGATAGATATCTAGCTCTAAATTCCTAATACTTTAAGTGCTTTTTAGAAACTAGTTACATATTTCTCTAAACTTCTAAGATGCACAGTAAAAGATTTCAAAAGCCAAATCCAAGTTTAAACCTGGAAAACATTGTAAATTTCAAATTGTAATACGGTATAACAAAAAATTTGACTTAATACATTGGATTTATCAAGTAGTTTAAATGAGGATGATGATAACTTGCACCTCTATGAAAAATAAATGGACAATACCTCAAAGGTCTATTTTTAGATGGAAAAGTAGACACAGAAGATACAGGAAACTCAGCAATGAAGCTCTGTGAGATGATCACAAAACAGAAGCTCTAAATGCACAGTCCTGCTATGTTACATATTTCAAACGCAACCCAGAGGCTCATATCTAGTTCGTCACTTCACCCAACAATAAATTGAAGAGTACTTTATTCATCTACCAAAGACATACTTAAAAATGAAATTGAGTCATGTCTGTACTGCTTGAAAAAAACCAAAGATTGAACACAATCTCTATCAAAATCCCAGCTGGCTTCTTTGCAGAAATCGACAAGCTGATCCTAAAATTCATACGGAAATGTAAGGGACCCAGAAGAGTCAAAACATCTTGGGAAAAAAGGACAAAGTACTCTGAGTACTTCAGGAGGAGACCATAGGCCTAACAGCTTACTTCTAGGTCCTAGTACTCTGGCTAAACGCTGGAGAGTGAAGTATTACTGCACAATTATTCAAGGTGCTGGATCTTAGAGCAATGAAAGAGTTCTCTGAAATAAACGGTCCTTCAAGTGGTACTGTAGAAAAATAACTGGACAAGGAGCCAGAAGACTTGGGTGCTAGCAATGGCTCTGACTTTAACTTGGTGTGTAACCAACGGAAAAATGTTTCCATCACTCTGCGCCTCTGTTTCTGTATCTGTAAACCAAAGGACTGATCTATCTCCCTTCTGAGTCTATGTCAATAGATTTATGTGCTTTTGACACGTGACACTGAAATATGTGATTCCTGAAAGTATCTAATTGTGAAATATACCAAAGGTGCCACAAAAAGGAACAAAATAAACAGCATACTTACGGGTACGGTCCCTGTTCCAGGCATGACAGGTGATTGGCTCTAGTAAAAACTGATGCAGGGACATTTTCTTAGTGTTTTCAAAGGATAAGAAGCTGCAGTGAGCAACAGAAAAAAGTATTAAAAATGACACATAACCAACATTAAAACTGATTGCAATCTATGTTTTAAAAAATAGCCACAAAAGACATTTTTTGTACAAGATGGGAAACTTGGACTTGGACTAGAATATAGACAATATGGTATTATTTTCATTTTCTTAGGTATGTTAAGGGAACTGCAGTTAGGTAGGAGAATGTCCTAGTTCTTAGGAGATAAGATGATGGCGTGTTTAGAAGCATCATAATGTCTTCTGTAACTTACCTTCAGTCATTCAGTACAAAAAGTAGATATGTAAAGAGCAAATGTGGTAAAATGTTAATATTGGTGAATCTAGGTGAAGAGTATGGAGGTGTCTGTTATATTACTACTCTTAAACTTTTTAATTGTAACTAAGTGGAAAGCAGGAATCTGCAAAACACCACCAAATTAAAAATTAAAATCAAATTCTCTATTTTATAGGCACCCAAAGCTGGATCTACTGATGAAGCAACCATTAACTGAAATGTTGCTGTGTGCCGTCCAGTCAATTCCAACTCATAGTGATCCCGTGTGACAGAGCAGAACTACCCCATATGGTTTCCTGGGTTGTAATCTTTACCGGAACAGATTGCCAGGTCTTTCTCCTGTGGAGCTGCTGGGTGAGTTTGAACCACCAACCTTTTGGTTAGCAGCGGAGCACTTAACCATTGCGCCACCAGGGCTCCTATTATGTGAAATAGGGGAAAGAATTTCCAGTTTAAAAAAGCAACCAGCCCCTCCTCCTACCCCTACATTATCATTACCAAGAGGCACTATTATTACAATCTGAGGGTTCAATACTCTTAAAAAACAAGTCATGTTAATCTAGGACGGAGACTGAAATGTGAGATAGGAATTCTGATGCAAACAGGAAATGAATGGAAAGGTCACCAGAAAGGTGGGAAGTGAACAATGAAGTTCAGCTGGCAAGGCAGACTACCTCTGCTAATTGTTGTAAGGGAACCCAAAGGTCAACACGAGATAAGTGCACCCTGAAATAAAACAGCTGGTATCTTGAACTGGTAGAGAAATGTCAGTGTTTCACATTCTAAGAGTGAAGATGTTTAGGTCATTTTTTTTTTCTTTTACATGTTCTAGAAAGCAAATTGCAACTCATAAATAAAGATAAAACCTCTAACTGGAAGTATAAAAACATTTTCTAATGAATTCAAGTGAGACTCCTTAATCCGTTTTTTAAAACTTAAACTTCTGGATGCTTACTGCATGGTTCTCTCTTTATCTTTGATATCAGATGGTTACTCAAATTGTTCAGTCACAACAGGTTTTAGTCACAGCTACCCAGCGGCTCCACAGGAGAAAAGACCTGGCAATCTCCTTCCGAAAATATTACAGTCAATAAAACCCTATGGGGCAAGTTCTACTCTGTAACACATTGGGTCACTATGAGTTGAAATTGATTCAACTGCACACAACAACACTCAAAATAACATGCTGTGTCACAAATACCAGTATCTCCTTAATTGAAACCAATTTAGTTCAAAAACCGTTTTATAGCCTGTTAAAAAGTTCATTTGTTAATTGAAACAAAACTGGTCTGCAAATTAATAATTTACTGTGAATACTTACATGCAATAAAAGCATAAAAGGATATAGTTCATATACAGTGAAAAAAAGAGCAGCTGCAGACAAATGATTTCTCATTCTTCAACTCAGTTTTACAAGCAATGTAGTATAGCCTTCCAAAGAGGCAAGCATCCACACAATGGCATAATTATTTCTAAAACTAAACTTCTAATTTTGTTATATCATTCAAGTTCCGTATTTGGACATACACTCAAACCTGTACTTTTTATAATCATGTGGCTATTTTAAGTCTGTAGGTCAAGACAACACCCTTGTCTGTCAAATTTGTAACATACCCAGTAAAGATAGCTTGTATTCTCCAAACTCAGTAAATGCATAAGAAATCCGTTCTCAATAATAGCCTGAATTTTATACTAAAAAATAGATAACTCTGTTGCATAGTGATAATTATAATTCCCAAACTGTGGTTAATATTTAAGTGAACTCTGAAAACCTTTGCTTTAAAGGTGGCTAGAGAGAGAAGAAAGGATAGACAAAAAAGTAATGGCATTAAATATAGCAAATTTTTACTGATTACCTTTTTATTGTCTAGCAGTTAGAAAGATAAAAACTATTTATGGCATAGTATGATTCCAGAGATTTCCCTTCACCCCGTTTCTTTCCCCATTACTGTGAGTATAGAGGCATTCTGATGTCTGGTTAGCCGTAAAGAAGTTGTTCTGCATAAAGAAGTTTAAAAGGCCCTGCGGTGAGGTGGTGCCTGGAATTACAGCCTGTTTGCGTAAACACCGGGGAGGGTGGCCCTGGAGCTCAGGGGACTTGGGTTTGAACCTGGCTTTGACACAAATTAGCTGAGACCTGAGCAAGTGACTCAATACCTCTCGATCTAAGTTTTTTCATCTGTAAAATGGAGATTCCACTGACATCACAAGGCTGTTGGTAGGAGGATTAAATGACATATGTGAAAGCAAGTAGTACAGAGCCTAGCCTAAAACAGATGCTCGATAAGTTAGTTCCCTCCCTTTGTTTGACTCACCACCCCTAGAAGTACACACAGGTTAGTATCTTCTGAACGTGGGAAAGTTTACATAAGCTTTACATTCTTGGCCCTCCTTCTCTGGAGCTTCATTCAAGATATTCATACCACTGGGATTTTCAGTTCCTGGTTTAGGGTCAGTCTTCAAGACTGTGATTCATCCGGGTTCTAATTGCTCTCATTGCCCAACCCAGCAACACCAGGCACTCTCACCAGGTCACCCCACCCTCCCTGGTGTTCACGGAGACAGGCTGTAATTCCAGGTACTACCTCACTGGCAGATCCCTTTAAACTTCTTTATGCAGGACGACCATTTCAGTGTAGGATTAGATACCTGGATCAAAATACTGTCACTCCCCCTCCAAAGCAGGAGTTTTAATTTTCTGAGATAATCCCCTCCTTTAATTGTGAGTTGTTGTTAGGTGCCATCGAGTTGGTTCTATGCCGGTCCTGTGCCATCCTCACATTCACTGCTATGCTTGAGTACACTGTTGTAGCCACTGTGTCAATCCATCTGGTTGAGGGTCTTCTTCTTTTTCACTGACCCTCTACTTTACCAAGCATGATGTCCTTCTCCAGGGACTGGTCTGTCCTGATAACATGTCCAAAGTAAGTGAGATGAGGTCTCGCCATCCTTGCTTCTAAGGAGCATTCTGACTGTGCTTCTTCCAAGACAGATTTGTTCGCTCTTTTAGCAGTCCACAGTGTACTCAAAATTCTTCACCAGCACCATGACTCAAAGGCATCAGTTCTTTGGTTTACCTCATTCATTGTCCAGCTTTTGCATGCATATGAGGCAACTGAAAACACCATGGCTTGGGTCAGGTGCACCTTAGTCCTTAAAGTGACATCTTTGCTTTTTAATTGTGAGTAGCAGAAGAATTAACCCGTGAGGGACTCTGAGTACTTTGTGGTAGTAGGCGGCCAAATAGTTAAGCCCACTCCTTAATGGGGCAAAAACATCTTTCTGACTGCTATCCTATCTCGTTTTTAGACACATGAAAAATCTACAGCAAGCCTGGGTGGCACAAACATTTAAGTGCTTGATTACAAGCCAAGAAGTTGGTGGTTCAACCCCACCCAGAAGTGCCTGGAGATCTGCGTCCAAAAGGTCACATCCTTGAAAACCCTATGGAGCAGTTCTACTCTGCACACATGGGGTCGCCATGAGTCGGAATCAACTCAACGGCAACTAATAACAACAACCACCTGAAACCAAAGGGTTAAACAAAATTGATTAAGGAGGGACTAACCAAGGTAATTTAAGAAATTTAGACAATGAGTTGAAGTAGGTCAGAATCTCCTTCAGCTTCCAAAGACACAGTATGAGAGTAGATGGCTTTATAACCAAAGATTCTAAACTACCATTTATTAAGTGCCTAGCTATTATGCTGAACAGGTTTCAGCGGAGCCTCCAGACTAAGACAGACTACAAAGAAAGGCCTCGTGATCTACTTCTGAAAATCAGTCAAGGAAAACCTTATGGATCACAATTTGGATCAGCAGCTGATCATGGGGATGGCACAGGACTGGGAAGCATTTTGTTCAGTTGGGCGTGGGGTCACCATGAGTCGGGCCTCCTCCATGGCAGCTAACAAGAAGTCATGCGCTCAGGAGAGTAGTAGGTACCTGGTTGGGGCCAAACCAAACCCAAACCCATCGCCGTTGAGTCGATTTCGACTCATAGCGACCCTACAGGACAGAGCAGAACTTCCCCATAGGGTTTCCAAGGAGGGACTGGAGGATTCGAACTACTGACCTTTTGGTTAGCAGCCACAGCTCTTACTGCCACCAGGGCTCCCTGGTTGGGGCCAGAAACATAAAAAAAAAAAAAAAATTTGGCACCCTTCTGGTCCTTAAGGTCTGGGGAGAGAGGATAAGGAAGGGAAGATAAATACGCATAGGATGCCCAGGAACAGTAATAATGGCTAATTACAACCTCATGTGTAGATCTGCTCCATAGGGCCTTCTTGACTGTAATTTACAGGGTCGCTGTGAGTCAGAATCTACTCGACGGCAACGAGTTTGGTTTTTTATTTTTTTTAAATCATTAGGGAAGCAGGTCGCCAGGTCTTTCCTCTCTGGTACCGCTAGGTGGATTTGAACTACCAACCTTTAGGTCAAGAGCAAATTTGCCACAGGAAGGCGAAGAAGGGTGCAATTGTGACTTTAGGGGAATGTGGCACTGGAGGGGAGGAATCTTAAGGATGGGGAGGGGGAGTAGATTTTTCTCGCGTTCAGACGGATCCCCCAATAACTGAAAGATTGAGGGCTGCCCTAGACAGGTGCCACGGGTGCCTTCTGTGGGCAGTGACCCATTCTAGACGCTAGGGAAAGAAATTAATGGTCCCTGTAACGCTCCGTTAGGGCGGGATTATCCCATTTCTCCCAATTTTACTACGATAAATGCCCACAATAGAGATGCAAATAGGGGTTTGGGGGTGCAGAAAAAGAAATCGTTAATTCTTGCACTGGAGGCGACCTGAAGCTCGGATATCTTGAGGAAAACGATTTGTACGTGTGGGGATCCCAAAGGCTCGTGGGAACCCTGGAGAACGGGGACCCCTGCCCCATCAGGAGGCCCGGGGCTAGAGACCCGGCCCGCCCCTCTGCCTCGGCGCCCCGCGGCCTAAGCCCCCGCCTCGCCGCCCCCGCAGGCTGTAGCCTGGCACAAGGCCGGCACAGTGGAGGCCGCCAGCGCCAGAAGCTCGCCCGCTGCCCCTTACCTGGGATCGGGGCAGTCCGGACCGGCTCGGGGCGGAGAATTCGCGGACTCTGGTCAGTCGACGCGAACTGTCTCCGGCGAGCGCGGGCGGAGGCCAGAGGCCGAGAGGGAGACGCTGACAGATCCCGGAAGTGGCTACAGCGTCTGCGCGGCGCGGTCGCGCGGGCTGTTTCCGCACGCGCGCGCGCACGCGCACGCGCACGGCCCGGACGCGCATGGTCGGGGGCGCACGCCGGGCGTGGTGGCTCTTTAGCAGCGGCCGGACGAAACGGTATGGACCTCTCGTTCCTTTTTACCAAAAACTTCAGAATCTCACACCGAAGTGTGGAACTGTGTTGGTTTCACAAGTGCTTTTGTCAGAAGGTGAATTCCTAAGCATTGGAGTGCTTCCAGCCATTTGGAACTGTCGAGGCAATACGCTTTTGTCTCTTAGCGCTTCGAATGCTGTTAGCAGCTCAGTGCCCTTGGTCGGGGCCGCCGGTCTCCGCCTCCGCCATGCTCCTTCTGAGGAGAATCTCTGAGGCCCTCACCAGGAGCCTTTTGGAACCTTCTTGACTCTTCCTCGGTCAGAATCGCTTGCTTATTCCCAAGGTGCCTCCAGAAAAAAAAAGAGGAGTTGGGAGACTTTAACAACACTCCAAAAAAGTACGTGAAGACAGTGTGTTTGCTGTGCAGATGAAGCTTCTGAGAAATGCCCTGAACCCTACTTCCAGCTAGATTGCTGCCTTTGAACCCACAGAAATTCTGGAGCAACACTCCTGTCTTGAGTGCCGCTACAGGTCACAGACCAAAAACCAAAACTCATTGCCAACCCATGGGACATCATATGTTACGGAGTAAAATTCCATAGAGTTTTCTTGGCTGTAATCTTTGTGGAAGCTGATTGCCAGGCCTTCTGTGGCACTGCTGGGTGGGTTCAAACCACCAACCTTTAATTTACTAGTTGAGCACAAACCTCTTGCACCACCAGTGCTTTATGTCGTTCCCTTTGGTGGTTTCCATTCTTGAGCCCAACGCTTGATTTCAGTTTTAGAGTGATACTATGTTCTTTGAGGTTAGTTAATCCAGCTATTCATGTAGCACTAATGAACTGGAAGGAACTGGTTTTACATTGTCGCATGGCTACAGAGTCTTTGGTTCTAGGGGGAACAAGGACAGATGAGGTGGAGATGGAAAAATTTTAAACTAATAACCCCACCAGGAGACAACGTGTTGGCAAAGGAAGGACAGCATGCATGGAACGCAAGGATTCCTTATGGCCTGGAGTTACACGAGGCAGTCCCCAATTTATGTAGAGTTGGTAAAACCAAACTTACTGCCGTTGAGTCGATTCTGACTCATGGTGACTCCGTGTGCTTCAGAGTAGAGCTGCAATCCACAGGATTTTCTTGGCTGTAATTTTTACAGAAGCAGGTCACCAGGCCTTTCTTCTGCGGTGCTGCTGAATGGATTCAAAGCGCCAACGTTTTGATTAGTAGCCACGTGCAGACCATTTGCACCACCAGGAACCTTGTAGAGTTGGTTATTGTGTGCTGAGTCAATTTTGGCTCATAGCAACCCCATGTGAAAGAGTAGAACTGCCCCATAGGGTTTACTAGGCTGTAATTTTTACAGGAGCAGATCACCAGGTCTTATTCCCATGGAACTGCGGGTGGATTCGAACTGCCAGCCTTTCATTTAGCAGCCAAACGCTTAACCATTTAACTGTGTTGTGCCTCCGGGGCTCTTTGGTAGAGTTGATACCGAGAGTCAAAATACCAACAGTATTTTATCTAGATTGCACCTCCTATACAAAGAACAGTTTCTTCTTTTAAGAAGTTTATAAGGAATCTGACAACAGCATCAGCTGCACTTATCTTTCACTAGTCTTCAAAAGACCTCATAAGTCAACATTAAAAAGAAAATTCAAAATTTCTTTCAATCATATTTTTAAAGTTTTTAAATTATGAAAGTAGTACATGCATGAGGTAAAAATATATTTCAGCAAAATATAAATAAAATGCTAATTTTGTTCTAAAAAAAAAAAAGTTTATAATCTGGGAGAGGTCCTTGGATGGCACAAACAGTTTGCATTCAACTACCAACCTAAAGGTTGGTGGTTTGAACCCACCCAGCAGTACCTTGTGAGACAGGCCTGGCGATCTGCTTCCCTAAAGATCACAGCAAAGAAAACCCTATGGAGCAGTTCTAACAACATGGGGTGGTCATGAGTTGGAATCAACTCAATGACAGTGGATTTGCTTTTTTTTTTTTTTGCTATAATTTGGAGAAATAAGAATAACACATGCAAATTAACAATACCAGATTCTATATGATAAATGACAAGAAAAGAAATAACTTAGTCCCCCCAAAATGACAGTAAGACACATTTAATATTAATCTTAGGTTCTGTTTTTTAAATCAACATTTTGCATTTTAGCCTAAACAAGGCATACGATTTGATGCATTTTATTTCATATCTTAAATGGGTCATTCCAGACTGAAAGGAGCCTTTAAGTTAAACCATCTTACTATTGAACTAAGTAAATGGAACCAGGGGATTTTAAGACTTGTGGAAGGTTTTGATATAAATCAGTGGCAGGACTGGCCTTTTGATCCTAGTCCATTATACCATCATGTTGGGCATAAGAGCTATTGGAGTTCCAAGGAGGGAGTTATTTTTAATATTAGTTTTGTTTGTTGTTTTTTTAAAGACTTGTGTAATTTGTAATAAGGGAGCAGTAGTGGTTCAGTGGTAGAATTCTCACTTTCTGTGCAGGAGACCTGGGTTTGATTTCTGGCCAGTTCACCTCAAGTGCAGTCACCACCCATCTGCCAGTGGAGGCTTGTATGTTGCTATGATGCTGAACAGGTTTCAGCAGAGCTTGCAGGCTAGGACAGACTGGGAAGAAAGGCCTGGTAATCTACTTCTAAAAATCAGCCAGTGAAAACCCTGTGGATCACAACAGTCAGATCCTGTTGTGCATGCGCTTACCATGAGTCAGGGGCTTTCTTGACAGCAGGTAACAACAGAACAAACAAATCTGTCTTGGGAGAAGTGCAACCAGAATGCTCCTTGGAAGCAAGGATGGTAAGGCTGCGTCTCACATACTTTGGACATGTTGTCAGGAGGTATCAATTCCTGGAGAAGGACATTACGGTTGGTAAAGTAGAGGGTCAGCAAAAAAGAGGAAGACTCTCAACGAGATGGATCGACACAGTGGCTGCGACAATGGGCTTAAGCATAACAAAGATTGTGAGGATGGTGCAGGACCAGGCAGTGTTTCTTTCTGTTGTATGTGGAGTCGCTATGAGTCACGGCACCTAACAACAACAACAGGAAAAGCAGAAGGCAATGGAGAGTGGGAAGGAGAGAGGGGTTGGACCCTGCCATGGGATGATTTTGTTTGATTTATTGATTATATTGGAATAGGATTGAACTGAATTTGGTCAAGATTCAAGCCATCAAATATTTTATAAGTACTCGCCAAGTGCCAGAGCCCTGGTGGCACAGTGGTTAAGAGCTCTGCTGCTAACCAAAAACGGTTGGCAGTTTGAATCCACCAGCCACTCCTTGGAAACCCTATGGGGCAGTTCTACTCTGTCCTATAGGATCACTATCAGTTGGAGTTGACTCGACGGTAATGGGTTTGGTTTGGTTTTGGTTAGGGGCATAAGGTAGTCTTAAATGGTGTATAAAGAGCATACTGTTACAAATACCATGCTAACAATACAAGCGCACAAGCATACTTACAAACACCCTGTATTGTTTTCCTAATTTGATAAGTGAAATCTGTGATCTCCTATCCTATAAAGGTCCTGAAGGCCAGGGCTACTTCTTATACTTGCTGTTTCTAACACATTTTTGTTATTTGATCTCAGATTATTTTAATAAAAAGTCAGTATGAGGTAGTGGTTAATAGAATTCATTAACATTGGAGATAGAGCTGGGCTCAAATTCTGACTGCAGCTTAGCGGCTGTTGCAGCAGTACATTGACAGGGAACTGCCAGAAATTCAAGCTGGATTCAGAAGAGGATGTGGAATGAAGGATATCATTGCTGATGTCAGATGGATCTTGGCTGAAAGCAGAGAGTACCAGAAAGATGTTTACCTGTGTCTTATTGACTATGCAAAGGCATTTGGCAGTGTGGATCGTAACAAATTATGCGTAACATTGCGAAGAATGGGAATTCCAGAACACTTAATTGTGCTCATGGGGAACCTGTACATAGACCAAGAGGCAGTTGTTGGAATAGAACAAGGGGATACTACATGGTTTAAAGTTAGGAAAGGTGTGTGCGTCAGGGTTATATCATTTCACCATACTTATTCAATCTGTATGCTGAGCAGATAATCTGAGAAGCTGGACTATATGAAGAAGAACTCGGCATCAGGATTGGAGGAAGACTCATTAACAAACTAATGTGCAGATGACACAACCTGGCTTACTGAAAGTGAAAAGGACTTGAAGCACTTACTGATGAAGATAAAAAACCACAGCCTTCAGTATGGATTACACCTCAACATAAAGAAAACCAAAATCCTCAAAACTGGACCAATAAGCAACATCATGATAAACGAAGACAAGATTGAAGTCATCAAGGATTTCGTTTTACTTGGATCCACAATCAACACCCATGGAAGCAGCAGTCAAGAAATCAGATGACTCATTGCATTGGGCAAATCTGCTGCAAAAGACCTCCTTAAAGGTGATAAAAAGAAAAGATGTCACTTTAAGGACTAAGGTGCCCTTGACCCAAGCCGTGGTGTTTTCAGTCTCCTCATATGCGTGCAAAAGCTGGACAACGAATAAAGAAGACCGAAGAAGAATAGATGCCTTTGAATTATGATGTTGGTGAAGAATATTGAATATACCATGGACTGCCAGAAGAATGAACAAATCTATCTTGGAAGAAGTATAGCCAGAATGCTCTTTAGAAGCAAGGATGGCGAGACTTTATCTCACATACTTTGGACATGTGTCTTAGTCATCTAGTGCTGCTCCAACAGAAATACCACAAGTGGATGGCTTTAACAAAGAGAAATTTATTTCACAGTTTAGTAGGCTACAAGTCCAAATTCAGGGCATCAGCTCCAGGGAAAGGCTTTCTCTGTCAGCTCTGGAGGAAGGTCCTTGTCCTCAATCTTCCCCTGGACTAGAAGCTTCTCTGTGCAGGAACCCCAGGTCCAAAGGATGTGCTCTGCTCCTGGTCTGCTTTCTTGGTATGAGGTTCCCAACTCTCTGCTTGCTTCCCTTTCCTTTTATCTCTTGTAAGATAAAAGGTGGTGCAGGCCACACTCCAGGGAAACTCCCTTTACACTGGATCAGGGATGTGACCTTAGTAAGGGTATTACAATCCCACCCTAATCCTCTTTAATATTAGATTACAGTCACATAATGGAGGATAGCCACACAATACTGGCAATCATGGCCCAACCAAATGGACACATACATTTTTGGGGGGGACGTAATTCAATCCATGACAACATGTTATCAGGAGGGACCAGTCCCTGGAGAAGGACATCATGCTTGGTAAAGTAGAGGGTCAGCAAAAAAGAGGAAATACCTCAACAAGATGGATTAACACAGTGGCTGCAACAATGGACTGGAGCATAACAACAATTGTGAGGATGGCGCAGAACCAGGCAATGTTTCATTCTGTTGTATATAAGGTCATTATGAGTTGGAACCAACTTGACGGCACCTAGCAACAGCAATGACAGTGATAGTTCTATGTTCAACATTTTGAGGAACTGCCAGACTGTTTTCTACAGTGACTGGCCATTGCCACCAGCAATGGGTGAAGGTTCTAGTTTCTCCACGATCTCACCAACACTTGTTGTTTTCTGCTTTTTTGATCATTGCCATCCTAATAGGTGTGAAGTGGTATCTTATTGTAGTTTTGATTTGTATCTTTCTAACGGCAAATGGGAGCCCTGTGGGTGTGGGGGTTAAGAGCTACTGCTGCTAACCAAAAGATCGGCAGTTCGAATCCACCAGCTACTCTTTGGAAACTTTATGGGGTAGTTCTACTCTGTCCTATAGGCCATGATTTTCAGTGGTTTGATAGTCATATGATGGTGTGATCACTTCCATGATGAGATTTGATATTATGTGATCACCTCCATGATGGGATCTGCTGTGAGTAGCCAGTCAGTTGAAAGGGAGTTTCCTTGGGCGTGTGGCCCACATGGAATGTAAGTGGATATTCTGGCAAGGCTTGTGGGCTTTTGCTTGTTCTGGATCCTGCAGCTGGCTTCTGTTCATCTGACCTCAGGTTCTTAGGACTTGAGCTAGCAGCTTACCTATGGTTTTGTCTGCCGATTTTTGGGATTCATTGATCTTCACAGCCTGTGAGCAAGAGCCCTGTTCTCTGACCTGCATATCTTGGGTTCGCCAGCCCTTGTGGCTATATGCATCAGGAGAAGCCTCTATCCTGACCCACGGACTTGGGACATTATAGCCTCTACAACCGTGTGAGCCATTTCCTTGGTATAAATCTCTCTTATATACATATATTTATACTCTTTACTGGTTTTGCTTCTGTAGAGAACCCAGCCTAAGACAGTGTGTTTGATGGGTTGGTTATTTATTGAGTGTGCTTCTTAACTTCCAAACATGGGAGTTTTAAGTTATATTTTTATTATTGATTTCTAGCTTAACTTCATAATTTCTAGTTAATTACTGATTTGTTTTTGTTTGCTTGTTCTTGCAGTTATTACTAAAGGTATGTTAATATCTCTCAAATGACTTATCTATTACTCTTCTAATTCTGTCATTTTTTAATATGTTTTGAGGCTATATTATATATAACCCTAAACCTGTTGCCGTTCGGTTAATCCCAACTCATAGCAACCTTGTAGAACAGAGTAAAACTGCCCCATAGGGTTTCCAAGAAGCAACTGGTGGATTTGAACTGCCCAACTGTTCGTTAGCAGCCAAGCTCTTAACCACTGCACCACCAGGGCTTCATATATGTAGATGTTGTTGTTAGGTGCTGTTGAGTCAGTTCCAACTAATAGTGACCCTATGTACAACAGAATGAAACACTGCCTGGTCCTTCACCATCCTCACAACTGTTGTTATGCTTGAGCCCATTGTTGTAGCCACCGTGTCAATCCATCTCATTGAGGGTCTTTCTCTTTTTTGCTGACCCTCTACTCTACCAAGCATGATGTCCTTCTCCAGGGACTGGTCCCTCCTGATAATATGTCCAAAGTATGCGAGACAAAGTCTTGCATCCTCGCTTCTAATGCGCATTCTGGCTGTACTTCCTCCAAGACAGATTTATTTATTCTTCTGGCAGTCCATGGTATATTTCAATATTCTTCACCAACACCATAATTCAAAGGCATCAATTCTTCTTCGGTCTTCTTTATTCATTGTCCAGCTTTCACATGCCTATGAAGTGATTGAAAACACCATGGCTTGGGTCAGGCGCACCTTACTCCTTAGAGTGGCATCTTTGCTTTTTAACACTTTAAAGAGATCTTTTGTAGCAGATTTGCCCAGTGCAATGCGTTGCTTGATTTCTTGACTGTTGCTTCCGTGGGCGTTGATTTTGGATCCAAGTAAAATGAAATCCTTTACAACTTCAATCTTTCTCCATTTATCATGATATTGCTTATTGGTCCAGTTGTGAGGATTTTTGTTTTCTTTATGTCGAGGTGTAATCCATACTGAAGGCTGTGGTTTTTGAACTTCATCAATAAGTGCTTCAAGTCTTATTCACTTTCAGCAAGCAAGGTTGTGTCATCTGCATATAGCAGGTTGTTAATGAGTCTTCCTCCAATCCTGATGCTGAGTTCTTCTTCATATAGTCCAGCTTCTCAGATTATTTGTTCAGCATACAGATTGAATAAGTACGGTAAAAGGATACAACCCTGACGCACACGTTTCCTGACTTTAACCATGCAGTATCCCCTTGCTGTGTCTGAACAGCTGCCTCCTGGTCTATGTATACGTTCTGCATGAGCACAACTAAGTGTTCTGGAATTCCCATTCTTCTCAATGTTACCCATAATTTGTTATGATCCACGCAGACGAATGCCTTTGTATAGTCAATAAAATACAGGTAAACGTCTTTCTGGTATTCTCTACTTTCAGCCATGATCCATCTGACATCAGCAATGATATCCCTTGTTCCACATCCTCTTCTGAATCTGGCTTGAATTTCTGGCAGTTCCCGGCCAATCTACTGCTGCAACCACTTTTGTCGCCAGCCAAGCTCCCTCAGGTGGACTGAGTGTTGAAGTCCCATGGAATGCTCGAAGAAACTTAGCAAGGATCTAACTGTCATGCACAATAGGCTCTGTGCCAAGCTGTCTTGTTTAACTTCACATTCCTATGAGGCAGATGCTGTTAGGATTCCCCATTTAGTAGTTGAAGAAACAGAAGGTTGGATAGATTAAGTTGTCCTGCTGGGAAAGTGGAACCCATATCTGTCTGGTTTCAGACTGTAAGGATTAGACTTGTTTTATGTAATCACAGAAATGAAGGCTAGAACAAAATGAGGGGAAAATATAAGGAAGCATATTCTGGTTCAATATCAGGTGGCATGTTTTGACTGTGATCATCAATCAAAGCTGAATGGGCTGCCTTTTTCAGGTATTAAGTTTCTCACCGGAGTGCCTGGGTGGTGCAAACGTTAACCATTAATGTGCTCCGCTATTAACCAAAAGGTTGGAGGTTTGAGTGTACCCAGAGGCACCTCCGAAGAAAGTCCTGGTGATCTACTTCTGAGAAATCAGCCATTGAAAAGCCTGTGGAGCACAGTTCTACTCTGACACACATGGGGTCACCATGAGTTGGAATCGACTCGATGACAGCTATTTTTTCTTTTAACGTTCTCATCCCTGGAAGGGTTCGAGTAGATGTTGGACTACCATTTGTTCAGTGATGTTATGGATGGGAATACCAAACTTGCTGAGAGTTGGACTAGATGTCCTCTGAATGTGCCTTTCAGCTTTAAAAGTCTAATTTAATTCTAAGATTAAGTGATTTGGTATTTCCCGGGAAATCTACACGCTCAGCAGTTGTAGACCCTGCCACCAGAGTGCAGTGTCTCCACATTTGGTCCAGCTGCACGGAAGGAACAAAATGGGTTTCCCTTGCGAGCTGCCTGGAGAGCACCAAGGTTAGAACCATCACAAGGGCGATGTGGCCCTGTGTGAAGATGGAAAAATAGCCACCAAAGAGATATTAGTATCCCTCTCCTCACCACCCCGAATAATCGACCCTTCTTGATTTCTGTCTGCCAGTGGGTTGGAGAGGAGTCAACGTGCTGAAAGGGAAAGGTAAGTCATGCCATTTCCGGAGAGCCAGGAAGGTGTGCTTTGAGGGCTGTGAGCCAGCAAGGAGCCCCCCACTCACTGCACTGTCCCCAACCCACCCACGTACTCGAAAGTGAGGAGAGGAACAGGGTTGGGGAGTGTTAGAAGGCAACAGTGGAAACCCTGTCACATAAGGGAGGGTTAAAGGACCTGGGGATATTCAGCCTGGAGAAGAGAAATCGTAGAGGGACTATGAGAACTGTCTTCCATGGCGCTGGGTATCAAAACCAGGGTCAGCAAGTAGACACCACCAGGGGGCAGGTCTCAGCTTGATTTATGGAAAAACTTCCTGTCAAAGCGAGGAAGGACTACCTTAGGAGACAGTATGTTCTCCATCATTCATTCACTCTACAGACATTTATCACATGCTCACTTCAGGCCTCGCTCTCTCTAGGAGCTGAGGATACAGCAGTGAACAGAACACACAAAACAGCCTGGCCTTACAGAGCTGACGTGCCTGTATCTGAAATCCTGGGAGACACTGAGGCAGAGATGTGAGCCACATGAGACGTTAGCCTGGACATGTCTTAGCATCCCTTCTGACCTGAGAGTCTATGATTCCGTAACTCTCAGCTTTAGGAAGTCTAGGTTGTCTTCATTTCTCTGATAAACCTGTTATGGTTTGAATGGTGTCCCCCAAAAGATATGTTGAAGCCCTAAGCCCTAGTACCTGTGAATGTGACCTTCTTTGGAAACAGGATCTTTGAAGATGTTATCAGTTAAGTTAACATGAGGCCATACAGGAGTAGGGTAGGTCCTAACCCATCTGAGTGATGTTCTTATAAAGGAGAAGAGACACAGAAAGACATACAGATAAAGATGCAGCTACAAACCTAAGAACGCCAAGGAACACCTGGGGCTACCAGAAGCCAGAGGAGACAAGACAGATCTTCCCCTAGAGCTTTCGGAGAGAAGATAGCCCTGCCAACACCCTGAATTTGGACTCCTTGCCTCCAGAACCGTGAAACAGCAAATTTCTGTATTTTGTTATGGTAGCCTGAGGAAACTAATACAGACTCTTTCAAAAATTGCAAAGAACCTCACCAAGACTGCATAGTTTTCACAGTTTCTAATAGAAACATGTACTATGAATTAGGACCTAAGGATACAAAGAAACTCTGATATATTGTAATTATAAAAATTGCCTTTGGATTTGAAAGTCTCAGAAAAATTAAATCCTGCAGTTAAAAACAAACTCCATCCCCAGTCAGGTCTATTTTTCACGTTACTTTTATTTTAGTTCCATTGGGCAAAACATTAAAATTGTCCACACGAGGGATTATTTCTAGAGAACAGCCAGGTCACACAGACATTACGTATTCCGTTCTTGACATGAACATGTAGGATCTCAGCTAAAACAGACCCATTGCCACTGTCATCCAAATGCATACACAGCTTGATGCTGCCTCAGAAAAGCCCTCTAATGACTGCATAGTTACACCCCCAAGCTCATCTTCCCACATAGCTCTCTTCCTTCTTCGGTGCCTGTCTCTTTCTGTCTCACACTTTCCTTTACATAGTAAACATTCCTCGGGTAGACCCAGTTTTCCATTTTCACATTATCTTCCTCTCAATGGGCTGCTGTTCAGATCTGTATCACCTTGGAAGGAGAGAGAGACATACAGAGAGAAAAAAAGGAAGTCCATGTGGGTAAGAGCTGAGATTTCTTTTTTATTTTTTTTAATTTTTAAAATTTTATTGTGGACCTCCATCAGACTGAGTCCATGACAACTAGGGGGTGCCCAGCTATCCACCACCAACTGCTCTAACAGGGATCACAATAGAGGGTCTCGGACACAGCTGGATGAAAAATGTAGAACAAAAATATAATTCATTAAAAAAAAAAAAAAAAAGACCAGACTTACTGGTCTGACAGAGACTGGAGAAAGCCTGAGAGTATGGCCCCCAGACACGCTTTTAGCTCAGTAATGAAGTCACTCCTGAGGTTCACCCTTCAGTCAAAGATTAGACAGACCCACAAAACAAAACAAAACTAAATGGGCACACCAGCCCAGGTTCAAGGACTAGAAGGCAGGAGGGGCAGGAAGGCTGGTAATGGGGAGCCCAAGGTTGAGAAGGAGAGAGTGTTGACATGTCGTGGGGTTGGCAACCAATGTCACAAAACAATATGTGTATTAATTGTTTAATGAGAAACTAGTTTGCTCTGTAAACCTTCATCAAAAGTACAATAAAGAAAAATTTAAAAAAAATTTATTGTGAAAATATATACCACAAAACATATGCCAGTACAACAATTTCTACATGTATAATTCAGTGACATTGATTACTTTCTTCAAGTTGTGCAACCATTCAAGAACTGAGATTTCTGACACCTTTGCACCCTTCTTTCTACAAAGACAGCTCCCTCCCCGAGGTGCCTAGGCCACTTCTGCACAGATTTCCGTCCTTGTAACCAACGCCCTTAAATCATACCTGGCTTGCTCTGCATGAGGTTATGAAGGTTTTGGGACCCCTTGTTTGGGCTTAACATGCCCGAGTAGGCTGAACTCTACACATGCTGTCCAGGGGCCAGAGTGTGACCCGCTGGGACACAGGGCTTGCCGTGAGCCTGCCTGTGGTGTCTCATGAAGGACAAAAAGGCTTGCTTTGCTATTGTGATGTGAGCATTTTCACAAGAAAGAAAAACTAGAGCTCATCACACTCACAAATAGATTTTAAAAATTAGCAAGATTACTTTATGAAGACTACTGAATTCTTGCACCCAATGGACAGCCTCACGTCTTCACAGCCTCACCTCTGCCGACCCCGCTCATCTCTTCTCCCTCACTGTCCAGCTCTCCTGCCTCCTCCGGAGCCCCTGTGCTCCAATCATGCTGAACCCTGTGCACCTCCCATCTCTTCACTTTTGCATGTGTCTGGAATTCCCTTCTGTCCTTCTCTGCCTGGTGAAGGATCTGCTTTATTTATTCTTTGTAATTTCTAATCTGTAGGAAACCCATACTTTGGTAAAATACACTGATGATGCACTTGGATGTCATGGCAGTGTCAACTGCTATGAACAAGCAAACAAAAAAACAAAGTAGTTGCTGTCGAGTCACTCTGACTCACGGTGACCCCGTGTGTGTCAGAGTAGAACTGCTCTCCATAGAGTTTCAATAGCTGATTTCTCAGAAGCAGATTGCCAGGCCTTTCTTCCGAGGTGCCTCTGGGTGGACTTGAACCTCCAACCTTTCAGTTAGCAACCGAGTGCATTAACTGTTTGCACCACCAAGGGACTCGCAAAGGAGATAGTTACATATTGATCATAGTACTCATCTAGAGGCAAGCCTCTGACTTCCTTAACTTCCTGCGATAAACTTTATATAAGAGTTGGAGAATGAAGAAAACGATTAGGTGTCCCATTTTTTTCCTTCTTTTGCAAATGGTAAGATAAGGCTCAGCTTAAATTCAAAGGTCACTGGGGTTATCACTTCTGACTAAAACCCGAACTGACCTCCAGTCCCCACAGGGAGCTGCAAGTGTTGCGGGGGGGCGGGGGGGCACCTCACCCTCACCACGGGCTGATGCAATCACATGCTTGAACATGAGACTGGAAATAATTCCCAGAGTCCGTGAGGTCAGACAATGGCACCTAGGGTCCGCCCGAGCCACATCTCTGAGGCTGAGCTGTCCTGGTTAATCCCAGACAGAGGACAGAGGACAACCATATCCGTCTCCACAGTAATTATAAACGGGGGATTGCCTTTTAATAGCTTGAGGCTTGTGTGACCTTAACAAGCCACTGAACTTCTCTGAGCTCATTTTCCTCACCTGACAGATGAGGATAGGGTATATAAGAGAGTGAAAAGCATTTACCACGTGCAGTGCCTGGCCCTTGTAAAAGCTGGAGAAATCTCTGTTCCCTGGTATCATATTTCTGGAAAGAGAGATTTCTACTACAGCAATGGTTCTCACACTTGATCCTGCATCTGAATTACCTGGAGGGCTTATTAAACCTCAGATTCCGGCCCACCCCCAGAGCTTCTCATCCCGTAGGTCCTAATAATTTGCATTTCTAAGAAGTTCCCAGGTGATGCTGATGTTGCTTGTCCTGGGGACCACATTTTGGGAACCACTGCTCTAGAATCATATTCTGTGCCTCTCTCCTCACCTCTCCTCTCATGGAGGAAGAATGACTTACTCTGTTTTAAAGAAGGAACAAGGAAGGTAGGGCAGAGCCCCTTCTGGCCTCCTTTTAGATCTACCTGCGGAGCTGATGAGTTCTGGCTGGTCCTCCTGTATTTTTTTCCAAATGGTTCTGAACTAAGGGGAGTAAGAAAGGACTATTTTAAATCCCCCCTGCACTTAGTGCTCAATAAATGGTAGCTGCTATTATTATCAGTCTTAGAAGAAATACAACCAAAATGCTCCTTAGAAGCAAGGATGGTGAGACTTTGACTTGCTTACTTTGGACACATCATCAGGAAAGACAAATCGCTAGAAAAACACATCAAGTTTGGTAAAGTAGAGGGTCAGTAGAAACAAAGGAAATCCTCGGTGAAACAGATGAACACAATAGCCATAACAATGGACTCAAACGTACCAATGATTATGAAGATGGAGCAGGATCGGACAATGTTTTGTTCTGTTATACATAAGATCACCAGGAGTTGGAGTCAATTCAATGGCAACTAACAATGACAACATTAGAAACCTAAATTCAACCAGTGTTAGTGGAATCCTCAATGGATAATGGTATTGTGGGGGATATGAAAGATGAATATACTCACTGTCTATAAGCTTGCCTATGTCCCTATAGTTCTCCAATGAAAACAAACATGTACTAAGCACCTATTTGCCAGGCCTAGTGTTGGGGCGGGAGGTGTCAAGCAGTATCAGACATGGAACCTGCCTTCAGAGAGCTCCCAATTGGAAGGGAGAATATCATGACCACCACCACCTGTGATGCAGGTGGACAGTATCATGCCTGAGGGCTGTAAGAATCCACAGAGGGAGTGTTGCAGCTGAATAGATGAGGGCAGCTTTGGGATTTCCATTGCAGCAGATCAGGATGTGGATCAGGGCAGAGAAGTGGGAAGGAGCAAAGCAGGTGCAGGGAAGGTGTGCTTGGAGTGTGGGGAAGAGAGTGGAGTCCACACCTACCGGCTGTGGCAGAGGACATGGGCCTCACTCCTCAGAAAGGGTTTTGGAGGAGCCTGCCTTGGACACCTGGATGATCTCCACAGAGGTGATGCCTTTGCTGGCCATGCGGTGTCTGGTGCGCAGCGTGTTCAGCGTGGTCTCTGCCGTTCCTGCCCGCTCCTCAGCATCATCCAGTTCGTGCACTGTCTTCCTGTATCTTGCCAGGGTCTGGTTGGCCTGCTCCTCCTGTGAAAAGGGCATGGTGGAAAATGGGCGTAAACCTGGCTGGCTCTTTTTAAAGTTACACATGAACGTATAAAGAGTCCAGTAAGGCTTGCTACAAAACCAAGGCTTTGAACCTGTTCTGCCTGGCTTAGCTATGGCTGACAATGGGAACCTGAATGGATCCAAATTTTTAAAATGTGGGTAAAGCAGAACAATAGGTGGAATGGGAAAAATTACAGGTTGAAGCCCTGCTAGAAACTTAATCTCCTTCTTAGAAAACAAGGGCAGCATGCACATTGCATAGCAACCAAATCTCTTGACCTGCAGAGTTGGAAACAGTGATGGCCCACTCAAAGATGGTGGCTGACTGTGCTGCCTTCAATGTGTGTCACTCTTCTCAGTGCTGGCCATAATCCAGTATCACAAATCAGGCTCCTGAAAGGACTCACTATGCCTGCTCGGAGTCTCCCATTCCAGGGCTTCAACCCGTAATTTTTCCCGTTCAGTTTACCGTTCTGCTTCGCGCAAATTTTAAAAATTTGGGTCTGTTTTGATTTCACTTGATTGGCCATGACTGAACCGGTTTGAAGTCCTATACAAAACACAGGCAGTCGGAGAAACTGTGTCCAGGGAGGAGAGGGGAGTATATGGCAACTCTCTGTACTTTCTGCACAGTTTTTCTGTAGCTCCAAACTGCTCTAAAAAACAAAGTCTGTATAAAATAAAATAAAATAAAATAAAACAGACACACGTAAAACACAGAAGTCCTGGGAGGCATCTTCTTGCTCCCTGGGAACAACTGCTTTCGACACTTTTAGCTGATTCTTCTTGGCCTTGACATCCATTTCTAAATAAAATGTGTTTCTGTTGCTCCTCCTGCACTTTGTAGTTTTAGGCATTATCTTTTGGTGCCCCACTATGGAAGATTAGGATTTAGTGCCTCCCCTAATCCCACCACACATTTCCCACCCCCTCAAAATACAGTCGATTTTCATTATTCACGGATTTCATATTTGCAAATTTGTTTACTCACTAAAATGTATCTGTAACCCCAAAATCGATATATGTGGCGTCATTCATGGACATGTGCAGAGCAGTGAAAAGTTTGTCTCTGGACATGCATGTTCCCAGCTGAGGTCAAGCAATGCTCTGCCTTCTTGTTTTAGCTCTCACACTGTAAACAAGTGTCCTTTTTGTGATCTATTTAGTGCCATGTTTTTCACATTTTTGTGCTTTTTTTGGTGATTTAGCTGTTTAAGATGATCCCCAAGCATAGTGATGAAGTGCTGTTCCTAAGCCCAAGAAAGCTGTGATGTGCCTTACTGAGAGAATATGTATGTTAGATAAGCTTTGTTCAGGCATGAGTTATAGTACTGTTGGCTGTGAGTTCAATGTTAACGAATTGAGAATGTATATTAAATAAGGTGTCTTCAAATAGAGACACATAAAAGACAATTGATCGATGAAAATGTTGTGACCAGAGGCTTGCAGGATCCAACCTTGTATTTCCTCTAGCAACAGTGGTTTAATGTTTGCTAATTCAGCATTTGCAGCGACCTTATAGAACATAACTACCACAGATAATGAGAATCAACAGTAGTTGTGGTGTAATTTTGGTTACAGCAATATTTACTGTAAGTCTGGCCTTTATTGAGCCCTTTGGGCAGGGTATTGGGTACGTTAGTGCCTACGGATTCAATGTGGTAGCCCCAGAACCAGCAGCAAATGGTGACGGAGTCAAGTATTTATGTCCTGGGAGGCAGGTGGACCTGTGGGTGTAGGGCTGAAACTTGAAACCACCATTTGCTAACAATCTAACTTTGACTTTGACATCTACTAACATAATGTAGCAGTACCACACTCTGGGTGTGCACCTCACCTGTGAAATGAATTAATATTATCAACCTTCCTGCCCCAGAGTTGGGAGGATCAAACAAGTGAAGGTCCTTGGTAAAGAGTACAACCAGGAAGGAGAGATTATCCTTGCTACAGGCCAAGAGAGTCAGTGAAACAGGACAAAGGTAACAAAGACCTTCTATGGGGCTTAGATCATACCCTACAGTAGTGACTTCAGTTAATGTGGGAGTTCTTAGGGGATGGTTCTGTTTTTTACATTTTCTTATCTCCAGTGTGGAGTGTTTGGTCCACTTCCCACACTCACATAGCAATGACAAAGTACCATGGACGCCAGGCTCACAGGAGTCATATTTTGGCCAATAGTTGATTTCCTTCCCTGCAGTTAATCCTAATCAAGGCTCGAGACCTGGGCTGGGAAGCAAAAGGAAGGGGGAGGGACAGGGCCACATGGCAAGCACCCACCACCTCCTCAATCTGCCGCTTGTAGACCTTCAGCTTGTTCTGCAGCTTCTCCACCAGCTCCTGCATGCGCTGGTTGGTCTTGTGGTCCTCCTCCATCTGGAAGACCAGCTCCTTGAGGCGGCGCTCATTCTTGCTCAGCGTCTTGACTGTCTCCGTGTGCTGTTTCTGCTCACCGTCCAGCTCTGTCTCTAATTCCTTGATCTGAGGGAGGAAAAGGAGAATACAGCTGAGTGAGCTTGTGCTTTGGAACTTCTAAGCACGGTGGGCTTGGATGAGGGTGTTGTCACTACAGGGTCTACTTCCTGCCCAGGAGTGAGCGAGCAGAGCCCTGGACAGGCTCTGCCTTTTGCGGGTCCTGTTGTGGTTGTCAGACAGTCACTTTCCCCTGAGCCTTAAGCTTCCGCCTCTGGGAAATGGAGAGAGACAGGAGGTTGGACCAGGTGACGGAAATTTCTGGAAACTTTTGGCTCTGACATTCTGTGATAATATGATGAAGGCTTGTTTTCTTTAAGTGAGTAATAACAGACAGGAATAATGTTGTGTGCAGAGACTCATCTGTAAGAATTAATGATAGAAGCCACTGTTCTGCTTTGGACATTCTAGGGAGAAAGGTGACTGGGAGAGAAAGAGGAGGAGAGACCTTTGGATAAATAAATTAGAGCTGTTTCTTAATTTCCTTTTCTTTCCTAATATTTGCATAGCCCAGCCCCTTGTGAAATGCAGGGCACAATTTTGGCAAAAGACATGCAGCCCTGGCCTCATCTCCCTTTCTCTTCCATGGCTTAGCTCAGCTTTGCCCTCACCCTGGCCTCCAGCTTCAGGATTGTACGCTTCCCTCCTTTCAGAGCCAGCTGCTCGGTCTCCTCCATCTTGGCCTGCAAGTCTTTGATGTTGGCCTCATAGTTCTTCTTGATTTTCTCCAGGTGCATGCAGTGGTCCTGCTCTTGCCGGAGTTCTTCTGCCATGCGGGTAGCCTGGGGAAGGAGACGAGTGTGAGTTGCAGCTGGGTAGCTGTTATGGGTTGATTTATGTCCCCCCAAAAAGAAATGTTCAAGTCCTAACCTCTGGTACCTGTAAATGTGACCTTATTTGGAAATAGGGACTTTGCAGATATAATTAGTTAATATGAAGTCATACCGGAGTAGGGTGGGCCCTAATCCAATACAGCTAGTGTCTTTGTTAAAAAAGGAAGAGACAGAGAGAGAGACAAGCACACAGGGGGAATGGCCATACGAAGACAGAGGCAGAAATTGGAGTGATGCTGCCACAAGCCAAGGAATGCCTGGGGCTATTGGAAGCTGGAAGAGACAAAGAAGGATTTTTCCTCTAGAGCCTTCACAGAGAACACGGCCCTGCTGGCACACTGAATTTGAACTTCTAGCCTCCAGAACTGTGAGGGAATAAATTTCTGTTGTTTTAAGCTACCCAGGTCGTGGTACTTGGTCACAGCCACCCTAGGAAACTAATAGAGTAACTAATACTAATCCAGGCTCATGGCACCTTTGAGGGAGGACGGACCCTGTCTTCCCAGTCTCTGGGGAACCACGTGGTTGATGAGAGAACCCTTGGTTGACATGCTGCCGAGGTCTGATGGAGGTGGCTGCCCCATGCTTCTGTGTCCCTCTCAGTGAAAGGGGAGAGGGCAGGCTCATGTACCCACAACCTAGCCTCCCAACTCCATGGAATCCCACCAGCCTGTTCCACTCAAGCCAAGCTCTTTGCTATGTCTCCAAGAGGGACACAGCACAGAGGGCGGGAAAAGCACAGGATCTGGAGTTGGAAGATCTAGGTCTGCATCCACCCACCTATGAGACCTTTGGTGAGTCGTTCATCCCTTCTGAACCCCCTAACTCTTGCATCCATTCAACAAATATTCACGGAGGGGCTACTGTGTGCCAGGCATGAGTCTATGCTCTCAGGATGTAGCACTAAATAAGACCAACAGTGTTCCTGTCCTCATGGAATTTCAATCAAGTGGGAGGAGGCTGACAATAAAAATCATATTCCCTCATCTTCAAAGTGGGAATAAATAGTACGTACCACCCAAGGCTGATGCAAGGATCCAAAGGGATGTTGGAGTGAAAACACTCAGTCAAGCAACTCTGTGTCTGAGCCTCCAGGCCTGGCTCCCATCCCCCTTTCACTAACCCCTCCTTTAAGTCTGGTTTAATGCTCATCCTTGCCAAAAAGCTGCCCAGATAGGCCCACTTAGATGGCTCCTTTGATCTGAGTCACCTGGCCTCTGCTCTAATCTCTTCCTTGATGTTGTAGAACTTGTAATCATTCCCTACTTGCTTGTGTTTGGCTTCTCAGAAAAGGCTTCTGACTCTTCCAGAGCAGGGACCACACCCCCTGCAACAGAGCACCATGACTCCAAATGACTTATTCCTGGAGGAGGTGGCAGTCCCTGCCTAGGGTGGCCTGGTCCTTGGCAAGCGTCCTGAGCCCAGTTGCCCAGGCCCCTCACCCACCAGCAGCAGCAGGACCTGCACTTACGTCTGTCATGGCTTTCTTGGCCCTCTCGTCAACTGAGCAGAACTCACTGATGAGCTCCTCCTGTTTGTTGGAGATGCGCTGGATGTGAGACTCCAGCTTGCGCTTGACCACAAGGAGGCTTTGGTTCTGGAGGAGGCAACAAAGACAGATGTAAGCCAGAGATCTTCATGACCCTTCCTGTTTCCAGGGAAGGAAACAACCCTCTCCCAGACACGCTTCCCAGACTCCCCAGCAGGTAATGGCCCTAGACCCTCTGCTTGGGGTGAGAGTCTCTCCCCTGCATTCCTCTCTGGGACTTAGAGCAGAGTTCGCATCATGAGTGGCCCTGGAATAACAACATTTAGGCCTGGGGTGGGTGGCAGCTCTGGAACAATTCAGAACTCAGAGCTGGGAAAAGCCAGATTCAAGCCCTGGCACTTGCACCTACACAGATAAATCCCTTACTGTCTGGGCTTCGGTCTTCTTATCTATATCATGGGGGTATAATCCCTAAACCTCTCATGCATATTTTTTCTTTTGGTGAATTCACATAAGTTGATAAGTAAGAAAGGGTTTTAGAAATGAGGCTGGTGAGGGGCTGCACTGGGAGTAGTAAGAAATTCTAGTGTCATCACTGCCAGCAGACGCGGGTCCCAGATGCTGACTGTGGATAAGCCACTCCACTCTCTGGACTACAGTTTTTCATTTGTAAAACCAATGTCAGACTATGGACTATTCCAGTTCCCTTCCAGTTCTAAAGTTCTATCGTCAGCTACACTGGGGGTCATGGTGGTTCTCAAAATTGGCTACATCATCAGAATCCCCTGTGGAGTTTCTAAAAATTCCAATTTCAGGGCCCCCACCATAACCTCGCTGGATCAGATTCCGTAGGGGAGGGCCTGGGACTTTGTCTTTTAAAAGCTCTGCAGGAGAATAGAATTTCAAATTCTTGTGGACCCCAGACTTTCTGGAGCCATGGAGGCTGGATGAACCCCAAAATAATTGCCTTGACATAATCTTTAAACCTTAAACCAAAAATTTCTCCTGAAGTCTTCAAAAAACCAAATAATAGTTTAGCTTAACTAGTCAAAAATGTCTGCCTTGAGCATTGTGCTATTTTAAGAACTATCTAAATTACAACAGCAACTCGAAAGATTAGATAGGAAACTTACAGGGCAGTGAGTTTATGTTATTGGGGGAGGAACAATTCAGAAAGGCAGAGTGAGAATGGTTGCACAACTTGAATGTAGTCAGTGTCACTGAATTGTACGTGCAGAAACTGTTGAATTGGTGTAGGTTTTGCTATGTATATTCTCAAAAAAAAAAAGGTTCCGTAGGTGAGCTCTGAGGATTTGCCAGGTGGGGAGGGGGCACTGCGTGCCACTGAGTTTTAAGGGGGACCCCTGCGGTTGGGGTACCATCCCAGCCTCTCCCCAGCCTCCCCAGTATGAGTCCGTGTGTCACCAGCCAGGGGGCCCTGCTGTCCTACCTGGACATTGAGCTCGTTGTGCCTCCCGGTGATCTCCACCACCTCCTGCTCCAGCAGCTTGCGTGAGCGCTCGCTGCCCTCCAGGGCGGAGCGCACCTCCTCCAGCTCCGTCTGCAGCAGGCTCAGGCGCCACTCCTGCAAGTTTTTACTGCTCCCACAGCTCCTCATGCTGCCAGGCGTCCTCATCCATCTGGACCTGCAGGTCCTGTGGGGCAGGATGGCAAAAGGGCCCACCTGAGCAGATTGCCTGGGGGCTGGCCAGGCTTGAGGGTGTGCTGATCATGGTGGGCCAGGCTCTGCAGGGAGCTGGGAGGAAGAGTTCACTGACTGGTTATGGCCTAGCTAGGCCAGGGCCCAGGAGTCCAGAGGACTTGTACAACGGGTGGTCAGCATGAGCTCAACCCTTTCATGATGGCAGAATGCCTGGTGTTTCCAGCAGGGCCTTCTCAAGGAGGCCTGCCCTGATGACCTTTGACAATTACTCCCTGCCCGCCTTCCCCTGCCCTCTTATTTCTCTGTAGCACTTATCACCATTTTTAATACTACAGTTTAACTTATTTGTTGCTTATTGTCTAGCTGCAGGGGCATTTGTCTGTTTTGTCCACTCTCATACCCCTGGGCAGGGCAGGGCAGGCCATCCATAACCATGTGTCAAATGCATGAATCTAGCTGTGCTTTACAAACAGGCAACGACATGGGGCTATAAAGGGGACTTCAACTCTATTTGTGTTGATTTCTTAGGGTGAGTCGTGGCTACAGGGATGTTTGTTATGTTCTCTGTTTTGTATGTCTGAAATAGTTTAAAATAAATTAAAAATGGCTGAGGCTCCACTTCCTGTTTCCCTTTGTTCTTCCTTCTTTCCCGTTGTCCAGGATAAGGACTTTGGTGGTTGGCACTCTCGTTTATAGACTACCTGAGTCCCTTCCCCAGCAGACTCTCAGCCGCCTCATGTTCACGCTCTCATTCCTTCATTCGTGTTACAGACATGTATGGAACCAGCTCCCTGCAAGCCTGCAGGCTCGGGGATGGCTTGCTCTGTGGTTAGTCCCTCCTCCCGCAGAGGGCTACCTTGATTTGCTGCTGCAGCCTTTTCAGTGTCTTCACCAGCTCGCTGTTATTCTTGTTGGCGTGGTCCAGCTGGATTTCCATCTCATCCAAGTCTGTTTCCATCTTCTTCTTGAGTCGGAGTGCCTCGGCCCAGCCCTTGGCCTCTGCCTCCAGGCTGGCCTGCAAGGACTCGATGGTCCACTGGTGGTTCTTCCTGCAAGTTGGAGCAAAGAAGACCGTGGCACCCTGCGCCTGCCGTTCAGTCTGTGCTGAGCAACCTTTCTATGTGAAAGGCCTCGGGGCGTCAGTGTGGGTATGGCCACCATGTTATGAAATTAAACAAACTGAAATTAAACCCTTAAAGGGGTTGAGTGGGGGAGCATCGTGCTTTGGGGAAAGGAAAGGAAGGTAACGTCTACTGAATATTTACCATGTGTCCTGTGTAATCTCAGGAGCCCTGGTGATGCAGCAGTTAAGAGCTTGGCTGCTAACCAAAAAGTTGACAGTTTGAATCCACCAGCTGCTCCTGGGAAACCCTATGGGGCAGTTCTACTCTGTCCTATAGGGTCATTATGAGTTGGAATCAACTCAACGGCAAAAGGTTTTTTGGTTTATGTAATCTCAATTCATCTAACATGCAAAACAGCCCTGCAAGGAAACTGAGGCTGCAGATGCTGAAACATGTGCCCAAGGTCCCCGTGTAGTCCACATTGGAAAAAAACGAGGTGCTTAGGCCCCTGTTTTTCCCATTGTACAATGTGGGCTTTGGCCATACAAGTCACATTTGTTTCTCTCTTCAAAACAACAGTTATTAATTGAAGGTATTCAATATATAATAATTATATCATAATCAATATAATAAACACTTCCATAAAACCCTCATATGAGTTGTATTAATCTCCTTTTATAGGATGAGACCAGATGAGGTAACTTAGGTGTTCAATAAACACTTCTTGAATTGAGGAAAATAAATGTTTTGCATGGTACAGTTTCTGCCCTTTCAGAAATGCTCAGCCCTAACTGTGTTCACCTCAGCTCAACCCTGAATGCCCTCCACATACAGGCACGTCGCTGGGTGTGCAGCACCTTGAGATGTCTTAAATCTGCAGATATGGGGGAAGATATCATAACATTCTCGTAAGTGAATAAAATTGTGATTCACCTTGATTTAAAAAATAAATACAAGCAAAATTTGGAAAACATTGTTGAAAGAAATTAAAGAAGATCTAAATATATAGAAAGATATTCCACACCCATAACTGGAAGACTTAATATTGCTAAGAGGGCAATACTCCCCAAATTGATCTACAAATTATACACATCTCCTATCAAAATTCCAGCTAGCTTCATTGCAGAAATTGATAAGCTGATCCTAAAATTCATATGGAAATGCAAGGGACCTAGAATAACCAAAACAACGTTAAAAAAGACAAAGTTGGAGGACTCACCCTTCCCAGTTTGAAAGCTTACTACAAAGCCACAGTGATCAAGACAGTGTGTACCAGCATAAGGATAGACATGCAGATCAATGGAATAGAATTGAGAGTCCACAAATAAACCCTCAGATTTATGGTCAATTGATAAATCTTTGTGACCTTGGATTAGACAATGGTTTTTTAGATATGACACCTAAAGCAAAGCAACCAAAGAAAAACAGATAAATTGGGCTACATCAAAAACAAAAACTTCTGCGCTTCAAAGGACACCATGAAAAAAATGAAAAGACAACCTACAGAATGGGAGAAAATATTTTCAAATCATTTATCTGATAAGGGTCTAGGATCCAGAATACAAAAAGAACTCTTACAACTCAAAGATAAAAAGACAAATCATCCAATTTAAAAAATAGGTAAAGGACTTGAACAGACATTTCTGCAAAGAAGATGTACATATGGCCAATAAGCACAAGAAGATGCTCAGCATCATTAGCCATCAGGGAAATCACACCCACTAGGATGGCTATTGTTAAAAGGGCAGATAATAACTGTTTGGGAGGAGGTGGAGAAATTGGAACCCTCGTATGCTGCTGGTGAGAATATAACGGTGCCACCACTTTGGAAAACAGTCTGGCAGTTTCTCAAAAAGTTAAACATAGAATTACCATAAAACCAAAAAACCAAACCCATTGCCATCAAGTCAATTCCAACTCACAGTGACCCTATAGGACAGAGTAGAACTGCCCCATAACTGCCAACCTTTTGGTTAGCAGCCTGAGCTCTTAACCACTGTGCCACCAGGGCCCCTGGAATTACCATATGACCCAGAAATTCTACTCCTAGGTATACATCCAAGAGAAATGAAAACATATGTCCACATAAAAACTTGTACATGAATGCACCAAACCAAACAAACAAACAAACGAACAAAAAACCCCAAACCCATTGCTACTGAGTCGATTCTGACTCACAGTGACCCTATAGGGCAGAGTAGAACTGCCCCACAGGGTTTCCAAGGAGTGGCTGGTGGATTTCAACTGCTTACTTTTTGGTTAGCAGCCAAGCTCTTAACCACTGCACCACTAGGGCTCTACATGAATGCATATAGCTGCATTATTCATAATAGTCCAAAAGTGGAAACAACCCAAATGTCCATCAACTGATGGATAAACAAAATGTGCTATATCCATACAGTGGAATTATTCAGCCATAAAAAGGAATAAAGTACCGATACATGTTACAACATGGCTGAACCTTGAAAACATTATGCTAAGTGAAAGAAGCCATTCCCAAAAGACCACATATTGTATGATTCTATTTATATGAAATGCCCAGAATAGACAAATCCATAGAGACAGAACGTAGATTAGTGGTTGCTTAGAGCTGGGGGAGATGGAAGAAATGGGGAGAGCTGCTTTTGTGGGTAATGAAAATGTTCTAACACTGATTGTAGCGATGGTTGCATATACTAAAAACCATTGAATCATCCTCTTAAAATATGTGAATTGCATGGTATGTGATTTATATCTCAATAAAGCTCTTACAAAAAAAAGAAAAAAACAACAACCCCCCCGCCCCGACAAGCCACATATTGGCATCGCCAGAAATTTAGGGTGAGGGCCAGGGTTGCCCTCCCGGTGGCTATGGCTACGACCCTCCTAGAAGGAGGTTTTGTGCAGGACATAAAATCAAGAGTGACAGGATGTCAGGAGGATCGTCTGCTGCCAGCAGGCAGGTTAGGCAGGGTGCCAAAGCGGACAGTTGCAAATGTGTCGGTCTGCGGAGAATCACAACAAATCGCATTTCTGTAAACTAAAACCTAGGAGTGAGTCCAAAGTTTTCTTGAAATTTGGTCACTGAATTAAAAAACAAAAACAAAAAAACCCTTCAAATCCAGCACTCCCACTCCTTAGCACTACAACAAACCAATTTTTTCGTGAAGTACGTGGATGTTTTCTAAGAGTTTGTTAACATCAATGGTGATGTATCTGTATTGCTTTGCAGGCTACAATGTGCTTTCCTACCTACAATCTCATTTAGTCTTCACCACATTCTGGAGAGATCATGAAGAAGCTGTCATCTTTCCCATCTGTTAGATGGGATAATTGCACCTATGTCATGGGGTTTTGTGACAGTTCACTGAAATACTGAATCTCAAAAGTATTTGTAAACCATAGAGTGCCACATCAGTGTAAGTTGCTATCGTTGTTCCCATTTTACAGATGAGGAAACTGAGGTTTAAAGAGGTTCACCTAAATTGCACAAGGTCACATGACTAGTAGGTGGCAGAGACCCAGGTTTCCTGACTCTACTCCATCATGCAACCCCCTATCCCTTCAGCCCCCGTACCTTGTAGCTTCAAATTCCTCTTCTTTCTCATGGATTCTCTGGTCAATGTTAGCTTTCACCTGAGCCAGTTCCAGCTGAATTCGAATCACCTTGCTGTCTTCAACCTGCCAGGAATATAAACATCAGGTCTACGGTCCCTGGACGGGGGTCCAGCACCCAAAACAACGGCCGTGTGGTTACCTCCAGGGAAGACTCCGCTTCCTCCGGAGCCACCTGGAGTTCTTCCTTCTCATTCTCCAGTTTTTTCTTCAACTTCTGCAGCTCATGCACACTCCGTCCTCCCTCGCCCAGCTGATCAATTAGGTCCTTTATCTCCTCTGAGGAAGGAATATTCTGGTTAATAAAACACCTAGGGACCACTAACTTTCCAGGGTCGTGGCATGTGGCTCAGACATGCCTCAGTGGGGTTAAGACCCACCCAGCCTTGAATCAAAAAGGAAGCAATTTACTCTAAACCATAGACTATGGGGCCTTTCAGGGCTTCGACGTTGGAGAACACTGGATTCAAGCTCCTCTTTTTATAGATGAGGGGTTAAGGCCTAGAGAAGAGGGAGCAAGCACGGAGCAGCTTTGGGGCCAGTGCCCAGGACTCTCCTACACACTAAGGCCCTCCTTTCCCAGCCATTCCAGGGGCTCAAAACCAACCCCACAAGAATACCCCTGGGAAGACTTTCTGATCTCCTTCCTTCACTCCTCTGCTGCTCACCCAAAGGAACTCCTGGGCACCTGCAGCACCTCAGAGCAGGTATAAATCTCTGGCTACAACCAAGGGTGTCCAAGAAATGCAAGTGTTTTGCTGTGTCCATGACCAAACTCAGCCTCTAGCTGAAGCCTCCTTCCCATGGTGTGCTGAACACTCAGACTCTCTCTGCAGGGTCTTGTTCTCCTTCTTGACCGACTCCAGGTGCTCCAGGGACTCCTCGTAGGTGGTCTTGATCTTGAAAGCTCTCCGTCATGTACATGCAGCACTCCTGCGAGCTGTCCACCTCCACCTGCAGCTCCTCACACTTCTGCTGCCACTCAGCCAGCATCTTGTCGAAGACCGCTGCTTCTTGTCCAGGGCGGCGGCTGCAGCATTGGCCTGGGGTGAGGTGGAGAGGGTCTCCTGGGTCTGCTTTCCTGTCCCACCCACGTCTCTTGCCTCGCCGTCCTGCAAGCCGCTTCCTTTCCTCCACCTCCCTAGTAACTCCAGTGACCACCGACTTCTTGGGATTTGGGATATAATTCTACGTTTATGGCACAACCACAGGAAGAGCTGTGCTCCAGTTCTAAAACTTCTCCTCAGTGTGTGGCCTTGGGCAAAATCCACCTTCTCTTCCTAGGCTAGAATTTTCCTGGGTGTGAGGTGAGGGGTTTGGGCTACAGCGGCCCTCCTGGATTTATGACATTTGGCCTAACTCCCCACAACTGATTTATCTATAATGTGATAATATATCACTGTGCAGTACAGAGATGGGTTTGGTTATTATTTTTCTTGTGAATCAAAGCTGACTGTTCTTAGACTTTGTTTTCTCATAGACCTTCCATCTTGTTTATAACTCCCCAGTAACTATGTTTTTGCTGTCATGAAATATTAGATTTTATAATTTTTTGCCTCATTTCTTCACTTGAGGGGGGAACCTTTGTGAGTTTTAGAACTTTTTTTTCCCTGAAGTCTCTCTTGTGGATTTCACTTCATGCCTATGTGGCCACTGGATTCAGCCACGCTCTCTGAGTCAGCTGCAACCTAGCCCCCACCCCTGCTGGCATAAAGCAATGTTCTCTCTAAACCAAGATTGGTAATTGTGTGCCAGTGTAAATTTTATTTAGTTCTGCTAAAAAAAAAAAAAAGTTGTTATCGAGTCAATTTTGACTCATGGTGACCCCACATGTATCAGAGGAGACCTGTGCTCCATAGGGTTTTTAATGGCTGATTTTTCAGAAGTAGATTGCCAGGCCTTTCTTCCAAGGTGCCTGGGGGTTGACTTGAATCTTCAACCTTCCGGTTAGTAGCCTAGCACATTAACCATTTGCACTACCCAGGGACTCCTATTTAGTTCTGCTAGAAACTGGAAAATCAGTCTGAACTAGGGAAGCAAACAGGAATGTTTGGCCATACAAAGTGGAACGTGGTTTATGCAAGAGAATGGGGAACAGGGAAGATAATGCTACATGATTTCCTGAACTAAGCTTTATTGTTATCAGGGATCTCCTTAAGTAGTGGCTTGTTGATTTTTAAGATCTCAGAAGAGTTTATAAATACATGTTCAAACAGGAGCCCGTGTCCAGCGGGCTTGTGAATACAAATCCTGTGCTCGACCCTCTCGGACCACCTGTTACTTCCTGACTACCCCAGCCGTGTGATAGTCTCTCCCCCAGACTCGCTGTGAGCCTTGGCCCCAATACAGAAGCAGCCTTTGAGCTTTTGGACCTCTGACCTTCCCTAAGTTGACGGTGAGGTCCTCGACTTCGGCCTGGAGTCTCTGCTTATTTTTCTTGAGGGAGGCGGCCCGGGCCTGGGCAGTTTCAGCTGCCTCTTCCACCTCCTGGAGCCTGGCAGCCAGCTTCCTCCTGCAGAAGAGGGCCAAAGGGATGGTCAAGGAAATACAGAAGCCCATGGTCACAGCCTCTCCGCTACCAAGCATGGGGCCTCTCTGTGCTGGACAGATGGACCACGCCACGTGCATGAGATGGAGCTCTGGGGTCATGTTAGAAAAGATTTAAACAAAATGGAGAGTGTTTAGAGGAAAGCAAGCACAGTCCATTCATTTTTTCATTCATTCATCAGGTGTTATTGTTCCTTCTCTGTGCCAAGTACTGTTCTAGGCAGTGAATAAAACAGACTAAAAGCCCTGCCCTCAGGAAACTTCTGTTCTAGTAGGGAAGACATACAATACAGAACATATAGAACATCAGACAGTGGTAAGTGCTAGGAAGACAAATAAAGCAGGGAAGGGGATAGAGAGTCCAGGCTGGGAGGGAGTGATGGCGAATTTAAAGGAAGGGTCAAGGAAGGCTGGCTGAGAGGGGACACATAAGCAAAGGCCCATGGGAAAGGAGGACAAGAGACCTGGAGGTGTTTGGGGAAGAGGGTCCAGGCAAGGGATTGAGGTTTAGATTTTGTGAGAATGGGTTTAGCTGAGGAGCAGGAGTCTTTGGGTGGGACCAGGCAGCTCCCAGCAGCTCTCAATAGAAGAGCTAGAAGGCAGGAGGTGGAAGTTACAGGAAGGCAGATTTAGGCTCAAGAGTTGGGTTGGCTGGAAGGCACTGTGCTTGTTGTTATCATGTCACTGGAACATCCAGTGCACAGAAGGGACAGGTAAGCAGGCGGGCATCGCCTTCCTTGCCTGGGCCCAGAGGGGCTCACACACAGGGCTTTCCTGGATGCAGGGGCCACAGGCACCCAAGGCAGCCTCTTATGCAAGAAAGTGGCTGGTAGCCACATTCAGGTGTGCTCGGCCTCATTTCCTCAGGTCCCTCAAGCAGGAGGTCTGCATCCCTAATTTGCAAATGTGGAGGAAAGCTCAAAGGAGTTGGGTGTTTGCTACAGAGCTGGTAAGCTGGCAGAGCGAGGCCTTTGCTGCTGAGCATGGTCCATGCTCCCCTGGCATGGCCCCAGACCCACTGAATGGCCTCATGCCTTTCAGCAAGGCCTGCAGACACTTCTTGAGCTCATCAGCATCAAGAAGCCCTGACTGGAGGTGGAGCCCCAGCTCCTGACCCACTGAAGAGAACCTAGGCACATCAAGGTGGATAAGAGGGTCCTTAAAAAAGGGAGACTGAAGACTGGCTGGTGCATGCAGTGGATATTCTGCTGAGTGGACACTCTTCCCTGTCCTGAGAGGATCCCATGAACGTGCTTCCCTTGGGCTTGGCCCTGGCTTCAGCAGTGGCCTGCATGGTGGTGAGATGCCAGTGCCCGCCTGCCTGGCCTGCCCAACACCAGGTGACGCTCACTTGGTCTCCTCTAGCTCCTTGGTCCTCTGGATGGCGTCAGTCTTGTATTTGGTCCTCCAGGTGGTCACCTCCGTGTTGAGCTTGGACATGAGGCGCTGAAGCTCTGACTTCCCGCCCTGCTCCTCCTCCAGCTGCTCCTTCAGCAGGTCCAGGTCATGCTTGGTGTTGGCCAGACTCACCGTGGCAGTGCTGCGAGACTGTGAGGACAAGCCCGTCAGAGCCCCGGGGGTCTCTCTACAGCCCCCAGGGCCTCTGCTTAGAAAGACATAACATTTAATCAACAGTGGCAGAAAGTGAAGCGGGGAAAGCAACCCTTATAATTCTACCATCCAAACCATCAGGATTCTGCTTTCCTTGTTCTCGTCTGGTTACTGTCCACAGGGATACATAATCTCATCTAGTTGTACACACAGCATCCTACAGTTTTGTAGTTAAGGTTTTACTTGTTATTACATCAAATGGTTTTCATGTTCCTCCTTCGCCTTATAACATCCTTTAAGGAGGCAGCTCGCCTTCACTCCCAACCCAAACACACCTTCGACTCTTCATCCAGCTGCCTCTTGTAATCATCCACTTGTGACGTCAGAGATGTCTTTATCCTCAGGGTCTGGTTGAGGCGGCTCTGGGATTCTTCATGTTCCCAGCTCACTTCACTGTTTTCAGCTGGGCAGGAAGAGCATTGAAGAAATATTGGAAGAAGAACTGGCTTCCCAGACAGATCCTCAGTCCCCCAAGACATTGCTCCTAAAGTACTCAGTATGGCGGCTTGGCCAGCTGAGATGGCCAACTGGGAATTTCAGTGAGCCACCATACTGGCCACCCAAATTAGGTGATCCCAGGTGGGGAGCAAGCGTAGGGTCACCAACATCCAGGTGACTTGCATGGGGTAAGGGGTCTCCAGATAGCGAAGCACTCCCCCAACTGGCCCCCCGCCCATAGCTATCAAGAGATTCAGCAAAGGAGTTTGAAGAAAACAGTGGGGCTGAGAACTGTAGAATGTAACAGTTCCAGAACCTACACTTGTGTTCTTTGTGAAGTGTTTGTCAGAGCCAGAGGCCAGGAAGAGGCTCATGAGCCAAAGAGAAAGTGCAAGAATTTCCAATCTACTCTGTAAGCCATTAGTTTTGTGACCCTGTGCAAGTCACTTCATCTCACTGGGCCTCAGTTTTCTTATCCATAAAATGGAGGGTTTTTAAAAAATATATACAGAATATATTTTATTGAGTTACAATTGACATACAGTGAAATTCAGAGATCTTAATTGCACACTACTATGATTTTTGACAAATGCATAAACCTGTATAACCCACACCTCCAACAAGATATAGAGCATTTTTATTTGGGGGTATTGATTTTTGAAAGTGTTCCAAATGTGGAAAATAAGGCAAAAGGATGTCTGCAAGTTCTCTTGATGTCACACCGGAGCCCTGTCTAACAGGCCTATCCTTCTAAGGAGTATTTAATTCTCTGGGGGAATGCACCTTTGACTGTTTACCCTTGATTAGGGCCCAGCCTCTACAAAGTTCGATGTTAGCTTGTATATTGATAAGTTGCAAATTATTTTTGTCCTAGAGAAGCAAAGGATTTCTGCTGGTAGGAGGAAAACAAAAAACCAAAAACCCAGAAGTTACAGTGTTATTGTCCTGTAGGACAGTAACCAGTTTTGCATTTAATTTAGCAAAGTTATTTTAGTTTAGCATTCATCTCCTGACTATGTAAATCTGTCCCTTAAAGTACGCTTTGAAGATTGCTTTACTAATTCTCTGGTTCTCTTATTAATGAGTTAAATAAATCTTTGACACATGTTCACTTTATATTAGTATGTATGTGAGTCACATTTTAAAATGTTTGAAAATTGTATATTTTTCCAGCACGAAGGACCCTCCTCCTGACAGCACAGGGGCAGCTGAGAGACTTGATATGAAAATGCTTTAAATAGTGTTTTCTGCTTTACAACGTGAAGACATTACTTTGAATACTCAACCAGTTGTAACCATTTGCCATCGAATGGATTATGGCTCATGGCAACCCCATGTGTGTCAGAGTAGAACTGTGCTCCATAGGGTTTTCAATGGCTGATTTTTTGGATGTAGATCACCAGGCCTTTCTTCTGAGGCGCCTCTAGGTGGATTTGAACCTCCAGCCTTTTGGTTAGCAGCTGAGCCTGCTAACCATTGGCACTACCCAGGGACTCCTAGAATGCTCAGTGGGTGGAGTATTGTCTTATCACAAGGAGATGAGAGCTCTGGGGAGGGGACCCAGGTATTTTCCTTTGTCTCCTTGTGGGACCCCAACTCCTTTCCATGCACTCTTCCTCAGGGAAGCTGCGAGGGCGTGTGGGGGGTGGTGAGCACACCTTGGAGGCGGTCCTGATAGCATTGATTTCCACTTGGTTTCTCTCCAGCTCAGCCACCTTGGAGTTGGCTTTCGACAAATTATCTTCCAGCTTCCGGATGTGGACCTCGGCGTTCATCTGCTTGGGAAGAATGAACCCAGTGCAGGGGTGAGGAGGCCCAGGCCAAGCCCTCCTGGCTTCCCACCAGGACTAGTGCCCTGCCTACCTTTCTGTTCTTCCAGCGCAGCCTCCAGGCTGCTGCGCCTAGTCTTTCTAGAACACAAAGCTGACACGGCCCTGTCCCTGGCTCACTGTGATCATCAACACGAACCCAGAGCCTTAGCTTGGCACCATGCCCTCACTCTCTGGCCCATCTCCCTTTGTAGCCACTCCAGACCCCTGCGGACCACACCCAGTAAGAAGACACAGTGGGCCAGTTTAAGGGAAAATGCTAACATTAGTGTCGAGGTCTGTAGAACTAGGAAGAGACCTCAAGAGGGTCTGAAGTTTGGGAACACTGTGGTTGGCTGGAATCGGGACCCCTGGGGCGTGGGTCGCTCTGCTCACCTGTGGAGCCCCCGCCGAGTCACGATGGTGCTCTTCATGTGGCAGGCGCTTGACACATGCATGTTGAACCGCTTGTTGATTTTCTTTGTCATGTGTGATGGTCACTTTTATGTGTCAACTTGGCTAGGCTATAGGACCCAGTTATTTAATCAGACCATAATCTAGGGGTTGCTGTGCAGGCATTTTGTAGATGTGGCTAACATTACGATCAATTGACTCTAAGTCAAGGTGATTATTCTTGATACCGTGGGTAGGCCTCATCCAATCAGCTGAAGGCCTTAAAAGTAAAAACAGGTTTCCTGGAGAGAAGGAATTCTGCCTCAAAACTGTAACAGACATCCTGCTGGAGTTTCCAGCCTGGTGTCTGACCTATGGATTTTGGATGCACAGCCCCCACAATCCCATGAGCCAGTTCCTTAAAATAAATATTCTCTCTCTCTTTCCATGTATACATATGTGTGTATGTACGTACGTATATATATCCTATTGGTTATGTTTCTCTGAAGAACCCTAATACATCACACATCACTTTTTCTTTGCATTGTGGTGATTTATGCATTTGTTATCCCTCTCCTAGTAGTCTCTAACCCCTTGAGGACATGGGCATAATAATGTAGTAACAGTCATAATAGCTAACATTTACTGAACTTTTCTTATGTGCCAGGGACTGTTCTAGCTCCCACAACGGTGTTATGGAGTAGGGATTATTACCCCCATTTTACAGACGAGGAAATGGAGGCACAGTTAGGTCATGTAAACTTGGGTGAGGTCTGTGATGGATTCATCTTGGCTTCCTTCACAGCATCTAGAACATGCCTCGGGCCTGGTGCGGGCCTGGCCAGCGTCGCTGTGGCTCTGGGGGAGAAGGTCTCCGTTACCCTGGACTTCTGCATGGTCTCCATGCTGGCGTTGAGGTAGTCGATCTCAGCCTTCATGACCTGCTTGTCCTTCTCCAGCTTGGACTTGACCCTCTGCAGGTTCTCCACGTGCTCTGTCAGCGTGGCCATGGAGTCCATGTGCTTTCTGCGCAGTGTGGAGGCCGTCGCCTCGCTCTGCAGGGCCGCCTCCTCCAGCTTGCGCCACAGCTTCAGCAGCTAGGCCTCCCGCTTGAGGTTCTGCTCGATCTGGGCATGGGGTGGGGACAAGAGGGCTTAGCAGCTGGGCGCCCTTGGGTCACTCAAGGCCCCCTGCGTCCATCAACCCCACTGAGCCCAGAACAAAGTGGACCCACTCGGCTCCTCACAGTCCTGGCCTCTATTCCTTGGTTTCTCCTAAAGTTAGCCCCAGGAATTCAGCAAGAAATAGCCGGTCTTTATCTACTACTCATCACTGGGAGTCTCCCTGCAGGCAGAGCTGGGGTCCTGGCCCCCAGGAGGGGTACCTGAGCAGACGTGGCTCCACCAGCCTCCTCCAGCCTGTTGCTGAGGTCTTCAAGGTCCCGGGACAAGTCGCTGTATTGTTTTTCCACCTGGGGTACATTTGGGAAAGAAAGTCATACAGATTAAGCTGTCTATGAACCCCTTTCTCTAGTCAAGACAGAGATTCCTACATTGTGTCTGTGAGGTAGGGGTGTATGTGCCTGGACTGGGGTGGTCCTGTGTCCTCCCTGCCACCCCATCCACTCAGTGAAGGATACTGTCCCTCCTTCTCCCTGCACTGGGTGGGTGTTAGTGCCCATCCTAAGCCCCCAGCCCACTTTGGCTCAATCTGGAACCCTACATCCAAATAAAGCATGCCTCCCTGCACCAGTGTGAATTATCTTCCACCAGCTCTGGCCTCACCCTTCTCTGGGATCCCCGCCCTCAAGCTCCTTCCTCACTTTGCTCTTTCTAACATATGCCCTTTACTTCTGCACCTCTGTACCTGTGCAGGAAGGGGCTATTTTATTCCCTTTGCCTGCAAATTCCTCCCCTGTGTCAGGCTCTCCGGTGTTGAACTGAGTGTCTGAGTTCCCACTCGAACGTTGCCCCATCCGCCCACCCCAGGCGCAACTAGCTCTTCTCTCTGGGCTCACACCACATGTAGCATCTTTGTGTCTTGCATCTTAATTAATGTGTACATGCTGCAGTGTCCAGCACATAGTAGGTGCTCAAGAAACAACTAGGCCTTTTAATTGGGAAGCCTGTCCTCCTCTCTATTGTTTTCCTGAGTAGAAGTTCTACTTATGGTCGGGTTTCCGCTGGCAGCAGATGCTTTGACTTGAGAAGAGGTAACAGCCTTTCACTTACCTTGGCTTTCATTGCCCTCTTGGCTTCCAGTTCTTTCTCCAGGTCCTTGATGCGGGCCTAGCAGACACACAAACAGACAGAGCAAGGGGGGATTCATCTCTTCCCTGTGAAGTTAGGAAGTTACCCACTTAGCCTTTTAGGATTGAGAGGAGAGAAGGGAGCTAAGCATATGACGGCCACCATCACAAGGAGAGAGAAGCAGCACAGAGAGCAAGTGCAAAGGTCCTGAGGCAGGAAGGAGCCTGGCGTGTTGGAGGCCCAGCAAGGAGCCAGCACGGCTAGACAGAATGGTGGGAGGATAGGAGGTGACAAGGTCAGGGGCTGGATCGTGGAGGGCCTTGTAGCCATGGTGAGGACTTTGGATTTGACTCTGCTGATTCGTGCAAAGAGCTCAAAAGAGAAAAAAACAAATAACAACTAAACCTGTTGTCATCAAGTTGATTCTGACTCATAGTGTCCCTATAGGACAGAGCAGAAGTACCCCAAGGGTTTTCTTGGCTGTAATCTTTCCAGAAGCAGACTACCACGTCTTTCTCCAGCAAAGCAGCTGGTGGATTCAAACTGCTGACCTGGTTAGCAGCCGAGTGCTCTAACCACTGCACCACCAGGGTTCCTATGCAAATGGCTCAGGGAATTCACAAGCAGAGTTTGGGCTGCTTGTTCCAGGACACACCTGGTGTTCCTTCAGTTTCCGCTGCAGGGTGGAATTCAGAGACTGCTTGTCCTCAGATTTAGAGTTGCCAGAATTGATTTCCATGTCTCGCCTTTAACAGAAGGTTTGGTCTCCTGAGCAGACTGTAAGGATGGACCAGCAAGCTAGAGAGTGAACAAGCCTGGGCTGCCTCCGAGAGGGCCATGAGCCTGCTGAAACCCACTCCTCACACCCCACTACCGACCCCGGCCTTCTGGGGCGACAGGCAGGGAAATGACCTTCTTACCCATGGAGAAGTCAGACCCTGGCATCTGCGCCGCAGGCTTGTCACTCATTCACTCATTCATTCACACATTTATTAATCTTGAGCACCTACTACGTGCCAGACGTGGTTCTGGGTTCTGGGGACACATCAGTGAACAAACGGGACAGAAATCACAGCGCTGGCGCAGCTTACATTCTAGGGGCTGCAGAATCACACTAACGCTTTGATATTTTGGCAAAAATTTTCCTCCAGAAACTTTTCACATAAGGCTCCGTCCTGCTGCTGTGTGAGTTCCAGGCCCAAGGAGCCACGTGTGGGGGCTAATATGCCAGAAACCAAGCAGGCAAGGAGGGTAGGCAGAGTCACAGTTTCTGAGCGGGCCACAGGAGAAATGAGCTGAAATATGGATTTCAGCTACACACGCAGCTCATGGCAGTCTGCAATGTTTTAAAACTGCCTTAGTAAAACAGACTTCAAAGACACACTGACCGAATTCTACCTCCTGCACCATTTCCTCATTTGACTCCTCAGTCCACCCCCTCGGCTACTGAGCTTCAGGTTCTCGCCTGGAGCCTCCCACTGTCTTCCTGCCTACACTTTTGTTCCACTCCATCTCTCCTCCACATTACTGCCAGAGTGATATATATTTTTAAGTTGTGGTAAAATATATATAACATAAAATTTGCCATTTTAACCGTTTTTAAGTGTACAGTTCAGTGGCGTTAATGACATTCACAATGTTGTACAATCACCACTATCTATTTGTAAAACACTTTCATCACTCCAAACAGAAACTCTGTACCCAAGAATCGATAACTCCCCATTGCCCTAGCTCCCCAGCCTCTGGTAACCGCTAATCCACTTTCTGTCTCTATGCATTTGCCTGTTCTAGATATTTCATGTAAGTGGGATCATACGATATTTGTCCTTTGACGTCTTTCACTCAGTATGTTTCCAAGTTTTATCCATGTTGTAGCATGTATTAGGACTTCATTCCTTTTGACGGCTGAATAATATTCCATCGTATGGATGTACCGTATTTTGTTTATCCATTCAACTGTTGATGGACATTTGGATCATTTCCACCTTTTGGGTATTGCAAATAGTGCTGTAATTGACATTGGTGCACAAGTATGTATCTGAATTCCTGCTTTTAAGTCTTTGGGGGCAATGCAATACCTAGGAGGAGAATTACTGGGGCCAGAGTGGTATTGACAAATAGTCCCTCATTTCCTTGTTATCTTTGGGATCCCGGTTCATATATTTCTACAAAGCCTCCCTGTCCCTGGTGCAGATGCATTGCTTAGTCTTCAGGGCTCCCAGAGCAGCTCTACGAGTCTCCATTCCAGCTCCCAACATGCATGGCATGAGCCTGGGGGCTTGCTGCGGACAGGGAAATGCCTACTCCTCCCTGTCCTCCCTGTATCCCCGTGCCGGGCGTGCAGCAGATGCTCAGGACACGCACTACCATCTGCGCATGCAGGAAACACCGCTAGTCTATCCTGACTCATGGCGACCCCATGTGTGTCAGAGTAGAACTGCTCTATAGTGTTTTCAGTGGCTGATTTTTTTGGAAGTAGATCTCCAGGCCTTTCTTCTGAGGCACCTCTGGGTGGGCTCAGACTGCCAACCTTTAGGCTAGTAGCTGAGCATGTTAACCATTTGCACCACCCAGGGACTCCCTAGGAAATGAAATGAATGACCACATAGACATACTTTTTTACCACCTCCTCCAGATCCAGCTTGGACCTCTCCATCTCATTGAGGTTATCGATGGTCGTCTTCAAGTCACTCTCGGCTTTCTGGCGAGCCTTCTCCACCTCCGCCCGGATCTTCTTTTCTTGCTCCCAGTTGTCCTCCAGCTATGGAGACAAGAAACGCAAGAGAAGTTAGTGGAGGGCAGTGTGAGGCCCACTGCAATACGGAGCTGTACTCAGCCTAGCTCCTTGGCCGTGGCTCCTGAAAGGACCTCTTGCCTTGAGGGATGTGTCAGTCCAGTGCCCAAAACTTGTCTGAGGACTGAGCCCAGGGGCCAGCTTGACCCCGGGTTGTAGAAGCAGCCCCAGCACCTGGGCCTTACCTGGTGGATCTGAGTACTGAGCTTGCTGTTGTTCTTGGTCAGGTGGTTCACCTTGTCTTCTTCAGCTTGCAGGTCGTCCAGGGTTTTCTGGAAAGAAAGATACACATGTGTGGCCCATGAGGCATTGCAGCTAAACAGACCTGGTTCTCCACTGGCCCCAGGACTTTGGGAGTTAAGGTGACTTCAACTACAGGGCACCTGCTCCTGTTGGGCACTGGATGAGGCCAGGCAGACCCAAGCATCTGTCAGCTGCAAGTGGGCGCTCCGGAGGTGAGAGGCTCTCATTCCCCCACAGGGCCCATAGGAAACCTGTGGGTGCTTCTGGTTGTCACAATGATGGGTCCCCACTGGCATTGAGCGGGTGGGCCCAGGGATGCTAGATGTCCCACCTGTCTTTGGAAAATCGGCACCATGAAGGATAATAAATCTGCAATCCACACGATCAAAGTCCCACCCAAGTACTCATGGGAGTAAAACAACCATTTAAAACCTCTGAACCTAGAACCCAGCACCACTTTACATGTAGCTGCACAAATTTCATTTATTTACCATACACTGTTTAAAGAATGATCTACCATAAAAACTGAGAGATTTCTTTGTTGTTCAAAACTTTACCAAGAGTTCTTCCGTTTTGTAAAATTGCACCAGTGATAGCAGCCCCACCTTGCTGTCTGAGTCCCCAACTCTCCCAGGCCACCTGCATTTGTGGTGTCCCAGCTCCCTGCTCACTGTGTCTCCTACAGCCTGACAGCCACGTTATTTATTCTAAATTACATCCCATTTATCTCTCCTTTATATCAAAGGGCATTACATGGACTTTTTTGAAGTTATGTATTAGTCGTATTGTTTACAATTTTTATTTTGGGATAGTAAGAGAACATTCCAAAATATGTGTTATAAAAGGAGACTTTGGGTCTGACGGAGTGCCCGGGTGGTGCAAAGAGTTTGCTCAGCTGTTAACTGAAAGGTTGGAGGTTCGAGTCTACCTAGAGGTGCCTTGGAAGAAAGGCCTGGTGATCTACTTCCAAAAAATCAGCCACTGAAAATCCCATGGAGTACAGTTCTACTCTGACACACATGAGGTCGCCATGAGTCAGAACTGACTCCATGACAACTTTTTTTTTTTTTGAGGGGGGAAAGGGGGTCTGATAGAATTTAGAATCGCAGTCTAAGAGGAGGTAATTCCAGAGGCAGCAGAGAGAGCAGTTTAGGGGACTCATTGTAGATTCGAGGTGTCAGCAAACATAGGAACGAGGGACCACTATCTGGCTCTGGGCTTCCACCTGCCATTTGCACCTGGTGTCCTCAGAGCTAAGCCGTGCTCCTTGGCCCATTAGCATTTGCGGCCTGAGGGAGCTTGCTCTGCTTTCAGGAGCCTGAACTCTTAATGGCAGCCGTTGGAAAATGGGGGGTGGGTCTCCTCATAACCTCAAGAACCTGTGGCCTGTTGTTACAATGATGCATCAGGGTCTCTGGGGCTTTAGAGCTTATAAGACACTCCCACGTACTCACTCCACTTCATCCTTGGAACTCTGGACTCTACCTCCCATTTTGCCTGGGACCACCCTGACTCACGCTCTCAGCATAATTACTAAGTGCTCCCCTTCCACTCTCAAAACTGTCCTAGTTTGGGCGACAATCACACGGTCACCCTGCTTATCACAAACCTGTAATGAAGGCAGCAAGATGTGGCCCCACCCTTGTACTGATGAAGGGAGAGCTAGGGAGATCCCCTAACTTCCTTGAAGCCCCCTAGCTAAGGGGCAGCAAAGCCAGGATTTGAACCAGGTCTCCAGTCTCCCCAACAATGTGGCCTATTCTGAGCTCCACCTCCCGCCCAGGGGAGGGCCAGGTGGCTCTACCTGGTGCAGCTCCTCCAGAGCCCACTTCTCTTTCTGGAGCTTGGCGATGGAGTCTTCACGGAGTGAGAGGTCCCTGGTCAGGGTGTGGACCTTATGCTCCAGGGCCTGGAAACCGGGGTGGAAATGCGAGACGGGGTGTTTATAGCTAGAAACAGCCTCTGTAAGGAGGAGAACAGGGTAGGCATCTGCTCTGTGGTGGTCCTCAGCACTCAGGGTCACCTGGGAGAAATCCCAATGCCAGGGCTCACCCCAGACCAACTGAGTCAGGTCCTGGGGGTAGAAGCGAGCAGCGAGAACCACCAATTCTTGCCTCTGCTACTCAAAGCCTGGTCCTCAGACCGTCAGCAGTGGTATTGCCTGGACACCCAGAACTGCGGACCAGGATCTGCATCTTACCAAGAGCCAGCTGATTTGGGTGCACCTCAAAGTTTGAAAAGCACAGGTTTGGGCAGAATCTACCTTAGCCTGTGTGGAGACCCGACCACATGTGAGGCCAAGAGTTAGTCAGAAGGTGTCAGGAGCCAGAGAGGCTTTTGGGAAGGGGAAAGGGTAGACATGGTGCTGAAGGGAAGAACATTCTGTGAAGGGCCCCAGAGAGGCTGAGTGGATGCAGGCTGGCCCAGACAGTATAGCTGCTGTGGGGCACAGCTGGTGGGGGGAAATCCTGGTCACGGGGAGGGCTAGCAAGGCCTCACGTCCTTGCGTTTGTGTGGCTGTCCCAATGATGGCACCAGCTTTTTTTCCTTTTATCAGATCTTCCCAGTAGAACTCTCTCTGCACCTGTGGAAATGTTCTCTGTCTAAGCCATACAATACAGCAGCACTGGCAACATGTGGCTACTGAGCCCTTGAGGTGTGGCCAGAGGAACTGAATTTTAAATTGCTTTGAATTAATTTACATTAAAAAGGCCATTTGTGGCTGCCGTAAGGGCAGCAGGACTCTGCAGGCTACGGGTTGGTGACTGTCTGCAGGGTTAGTGGCTGACGGTGCCCTGGCCCGAGAGGAGCATGGTAGGCCTCACCTGCTTCTCCTTCTCTGTCTTGGCCAGTGTGGTCTCAAGGTGCTCCAGGTCGCGCTGCAGGTCGCTCATCTCCCCCTCCAGCTTGTGCTTGGTGGCGCTCAGCAAGGCCAATATGCCTTCCTGTTCCTCTAGCCGCTCCCCCATATCGGAGATCTGGCTCTCCAGCTCCATCTTGGTCTTCATCAACTGGGTGAGGCGCTCCTCTGCGTCCATCAGGTTCTCTTGTTCTTGTTAGAAAAGAGCCACAGTCAGGGTGGGGGCAGTAAAATCCTGCTCCAGGCTCCTGCAAGTGACCCAACACCACCACCAAGATGGCGGACAAGCCTTGGCCTTACAGTCCCCAAACAAATGTGTCCTGGGGGCTGGGCTGTCTCTGAGCTCCATTGTAGCTGTACGACACAGCAGAGTGTAGGAAGACCTCGCTGCTCAGAGCTGGTGCCTGGACCAGCAGCATCACCTGGGAGCTGCTTAGGATGCAGAACCTCAAGCCCCCCCTCCTCCGCCCCCGACTTTCTGCATCCAAAAGTGCAATGTCACAAGCCCCGAGGCATCCAGATGCACATTAAGGTTTTGGAAGCAGGGGTCCAGGAGAAATCGAGGGTGCTCAGGCAGGACACTGTGGTCAGTTCGGGCTCCGCCACCCCAACTGCTGGCCCCCCGGGTAAGCTCACGTTTGCATCCATTAGTGGAGGGTGGGATACCTGCCCCAATGACACCATTGCTTTAGCCCTTTTGTGTTAAGGAACCATTTAGCATACAGCGTTTCTCCTCACAACAACCTGTGAAGTAAGCAAGGCAGGTATTACTATCTGCTCCTGTTCAGAGAGGAGGGGACGGAAGCCCAGAGGGAGTGCGTTGTAAGTCACAGGGACAGTAAATGGCAGAGGAAGGACAACCTGGGCCTCATAGCTCTGATCTGATACTCTCTCCAGTGTGGTATCCACTGGGGTCTCCCCCAAATGGGGTCAGGTATAAAAAAGCACTGGCCGCTGAGTCAAAAGACCGGACCAGCAGCATAACTTTTGGTTAAGTGGCATAACTTTACTGAGAATCAATTATTTGTCTTTAAAATGAGGGCAATGATCATTGTGAGGTGTAAAAGGGACGGAACACGTGGAGGTGGCTTGGAATGGAAGGTAAATTTTATTACTGTTGTCTGACTCGGCCTCAGTCTTCCCCAATATAAAATGCAGATATTGATTCGAGTGGTGTCTCAGAGGTATTGAGAGGCTACAGGGAAATGATATTAGAGGTGACTTTGGGAAAAATGGAAGGACAAGTGCGAGAGCTGGACACCCTCGGCGCACTCAGGAGCTGGCCATGCAGCGCAGAAAAGGCTTGAATCCCTTCCAGTCAGGGGTTTTCTGCTGGTGGGCTTGTGACCTTAACCAAGTCTCTAACTGTCTGCAAGCTGAGTTTTTCCCTCTGTATGTTACAAGTGAAAATCAGGTTCCTTATAAGTTGGTTGGGAGGGTCAAATTAGAGAAGGAACAAGAAAGCCCTAGCGGATCATATCCGTGAACACAGGTTTCCATACTGGAATGCTGGAGTGAGAGGCACCTGGTGAATGCCTGTCAGGCACCCTATGTGATCCATTTCCTGTGTTCTTCCTCATGGGGTTCCCACTTGGCTGGCAAGGAAAAGAGAGGCTCAGAAGGCAAGGCATTCGGAGAGCGGGGCTCTGGCTCCAGGGGGCGCTCTTGCCACCACTTCATGTTGCCTCAGCCTCATCCCTCGACACACGGACGGTATCTGCGAGTACCCAGCCAGCTGCTGTGGGCCAACAGGAATTCGGTGGAGACTTTCTGATAGTTGGTTCAAGGGTGGTTTTGCAATGAAAGGAAAGAAAGGGCTGGGGAATTTCCCAGTGGTTGGGCCAGACAGATTTTTCAGAAAAGCTCACCTCTCCCTCCGTCTCTCCTGTCTTCCTTCTGTGGCCCTGACTCCCAACCACCCTGGGGTGCTGGGCAGCTGCCAATGTCCCCTAGCCCCTACCCTCCCTTGGGGGACCCCACGTACAGCCTGCAGCTGGATGGTGAGGTCATTCTTCTCCTGGCTAAGCGTGGCTGTTTCCTCCTCCAGGTCCTTGACCTTACTCATCAATTCCTGCGTCTTGGACATGGCCACCCTCAGCTCCTCCTCCTCGGCCTTCGTCTCCTCCTCTTGCCGAGCCACATGCAGGAGCGGCTTGACCTGGCGACAAGCAACATCATTGAGGAGTTAGGAGGGGGGCTTTCTTTCCCAGGGAGCCAGGTGGTGGGGCATGAGGTCTCTGCCTCGGGCTCTGCAGCTGTGAGTTCACACCCCCGTCCCGGTGGACACCAGCTCTTGCTGTAGCTGGGAGGTTGGAATCTCTCCACACAGATGCCGACAGGCCGAGCTCCTTTCTGTAGAGCATCCCTACCCTCCATGCAGAAGGGCCATCTTACTTAGGACCAATTCTTAGGATGCGCTTGGAGCCTGAGAGACATGAGCTGAGGTGTCCTCAGCATCTAGGTGCGCCCAAGCCTCACATCCACTCCATTCGGTATGTATGCACCAGGAGGCCTGGCTAAATTCTCTGGCTTTGGTTTCCTTCCTTTTCACCCTTACTGATTCCTCTCTTCTCTCCTCTCCTCCCCTCTCTTTCCTTTCCCTTTCCTTTTCCTCCTCCTCTCTTTTTTCATCTTCTCTGCAACATGAAGTCCCAACTCTCAGCCTGGCCTTCTGTGATGAGGCCTTGCCCTCTGCCCTGACTCAATGGCTACTTCCTGCCTCTGGCCTTGGCCCCTGCTGCCCCATCTCTGCAGGGCTAGGCCTTCTTTGGCTCCCATTGGGAGCAGTGGCCCCTGGTCTGTACCCGCAGCATCTGCCTGGACCACTGAGTGCATCTGGCACCTCTCACCTGCCTCTGAGCGCCTGGGCGATGAGGTCCTGTTGCCTGTATTGTTCCACCCTTCTGGGCTGCAGGCTCCTCAAGGTCTCCCTCCTGCCTGTCTATGTCCTGACAGCACCCGGCAGAGGGGGCAGGACAGGCTGTCTGTGAATATTTCCTGAGTCAATGGATTCTTTTCCCAGGAGGGCACTGCCGGGTGGGTTCGAACCACCAACCTTTAGGTTGGTAGCCATTGCCGTGTTGCTGTCAAGTCAACAAGTACAAACTGTTTGCACCACCAGGAGCCTTGTCCAGGGCCCGTTCCCGTTTAGTGATGGCCACAGAGCAGGATGCCAGTACCCAAGTGTGGTCTAACCTGCATGGAGTAGGTGGCTCCTGGCCTCCTGCATTGTACAACAGCACCAGGTTGCTTGGGGTGCCCACAGCCCCTCCACTGGCTGACTCACACTGACCTCACTACTGTCTCAGAAGAACCTGAGAGGCCAAACCCGTGATTTCTGGAGCGCCCTCCAGCCTGATGACTCATGGGAGGAGTTGAAATGTCTCAACGTGCCCAGGTGCAAGGGGCCGATAACCAAGCCCACTTTTTTTTTGGAGGGGGATAGGGAAGCTCTCTCCATCCTAAATGGATTTTATTTTGAGAGATGAGGTGGAAGGTGGGGAAGACGCATCATGATTTATCTTAGGGAGGAATTAGCCTGTCTGGGTGGTAGCTAGACTCCTGCATCTTGTCTCCAAAGTGTCCTCATTTTCAGTCTATTCCTGTGGCCTCCTAGCCTCATGAGGTGCCTCCACCCAGAACCGAGGACCCCAGCTCCCAGGCAGCTGGCCCGGCCCCTCGGCCCTCACCTTATTGAAGAGCTTCCACCAGCCCCAGAAACGCAGCTGCAGGAACTTGCGTACATTCCCCTGGATGACTCTCAGGCCAATTCTGCAAAAAGAACCAGCGGTTGCGTGGGTTAAAATGAAGGTATCAACTCAGCAGGTCCACTCCTAGGTGTATACCCAAAAGATTTGAAAGCGGTAACTCAAACGGATACGTGTAGACCAATGTTCACTGCAGCACTGTTCCCGATATTCACAAGGTAGAAACAACCTAAAGGTTCATCAACAGATTAATGGAGAAACAAAAAGTAGTCTATCCGTGCAACGGAGTAGTACTCAACCATAAAGAGGAATGAAGTCCTGATACATGCCACGTCCTGGATAAACCTTGAAAACATTATCCAGAGGGAAATAAACCGGACCCAAAAGGACAAGTATTGTATGAACCCACTTATATGAAATATATAGATTAGGCAAGTGCGTAGGGACAATTTATTGGTGGTTACGGGGCGGGGAGAGGAGGCAATGGAGCATTATTGCTTGAGGACTACTGAGTTTCTGTTTGAGATGATGGTTATACAACATGGGAAATGATACTGCCAGCCTCCCCAGTCTTCTGCCCACAGCCAGCAGGGATGGACCGAGCTGTTTTTTAATTATCATCTTAGGAAATGGCTGGATTCTAAGGGCAGGTATTTGGAGCGAGAATTCCTGAGTCCTAATCACCAGAAGCCCTGGTAGTGCAAATGGCTAAGTGTTCAGCTGCTAATGGAAAAGTTGGTGGTTTGAATCCACCAGCGGCTCCACAGGAGACAGTTGTGGTGGTCTGCTTCTGTAAAAATTAAAAAACCCAAAACCATTCTCATAGCAACCCTATAGGATAGAGTAGAACTGCCCCACAGGGTTTCCAAGGGGCGGCTGGTGGATTTGAACTGCCAACCTTTTGGTTAGCAGTCGATTTCTTAACTGCTGCACCACCAGGGCTCCTCTGTAAAGATTACAGCCTATGGGGCAGTTCTACTCTGTCACATGGGGTTGTTATGAGTCAGAATCGACTCGATGCACACAACAACAATCCTGACTCCTACAAGAAATTGGCCCAGTCCCTTAACCCCTCTGACCTCAGTTTCCTCGTCTGTAAAATGGGGTACCAGGCCTACCACGGCCCTCTCACAGCTTCCTTCTAAGGATCAAGGAAGGGGAAGGCTGTGAAAGCAGCTTGTGAACCGTAAAGGTCCCTCCGTCTGAGTCTGTAAAAAGAAAGATTATTTGTTGGTCCCCAAACAGTGTCCTTTGGGCTAGCAAAGACATTGACGTCCACCTCTCATCCCACCACGCCATGTGGCTAATGGAGTTGACCACTGTGTGTGTGTGGTGCCCGGTCATTCTGGGTGGCTTCAGTGGCCCTTCCCTGTTGGTGTCAGTGAGGGCGACCTTCTTTCCAGCATCTTCTTGAACTCGACCCTCATGAGGAAGCCTCGGAGGCGGCACTGCAATGTGGTCATGATCTTGGCCAGACGCTCGTCCCGCATGTCCTCAAGCTTGGCCAGAATGCCCGCTTGGAAGAACACCTTGGGGGAGAGACACCTGGCTAAGAAAGCCCAGCTTTTACGCCACGGCAGCCATAGGGCAGGGGGGTTAAATCAAAGACCTAGAGGGTCAGAAGGGTCCTTAAAAGTTAAAAGTCCTGTTGAATGAGAAACTAATTTGCTCTGTAAACTTTCACCTAAAGCACACACAAAAGTTAAAAGCCCCGTCTGCTGCAGATGCTTGAGGCTCCTCGGAAATAGCTGGCCTCATCTGCCCACCTCTAACAGCAGGCCCGCGGCCAGCCTCAGCATCTGTTTCTTCTTGCCTGGGTGCATGTTGGATTCTCCCAGAGTCAGGTCCTGGCTTTGCACTGACTAGCTGGGATACATCCTAAAGCTTCAGCTTCTCGTCTGTGAAATGGGTTGCTGGTCCCTTGCTCAGAGGGTTGCTATAGGGATTAAATGAGATAATGGATGGAAAAGTACATCTGTAACCAGCAAAGCTCTAAGTAACATGTCATCTATCATTAAAATCGTCTTTGTTATGGTGAATGCCAGGCAGCCAGGCTGGCAAAGAGTGTACTCATACCGGAGTAGAAAAACCCAAACCAAACCCATTGCTGACGAGTTGATTCTGATTCATAGCGACCCTACAGGACAGAGTTGAACTGCCCCCATAGGGTTTCCAAGGAGCAGCTGGTGGATTTGAACTGCTGACCTTTTGGTTATTAGCCAAACTTTTAACCACGGCACCACCAGGACTCCATACTGGTGTAGGGCAGGTTCTAATCCAAACGGAGTGGTATCCTTATCGAAGAGGACAGACAGACAGACAGAGGGAGCCAGAGATTGCAGTTATGTTCAGCTGCAAGCCAAGGAACACCTGGGGTTACCAGAAGCCAAGAGAGACAAGTAGTATCTTCCCCTAGAGCCTTCAGAGAGAACACAGGCCTGCCAACACCTTGAATTTGGACTCCTCGCCTCTAGAACCGTGAAACAATAAACCACCCAAGCCCATGGGTGGCACAAGTGGTTAAGCACTTGGCTACTAACCGATAGGTTTGCAGTTCAAATCCACCCAGAGGCACCCTGGAAGAAAGGTCTTGCGATCTACTTCCAAAACATCAGCCACTGGAAACCCTATGGAACATAATTCTACTTGGACACACAAGGGGTCACCTTGAGTCCGAATCAACTCAACAGCAATGGATTTATAAAGCACTGGAACTTGGTTATGGAAGTCCCAGGAAACAAATACAGGCTTGATTTCATAAAGTACTTCTTGCTATTTCAAAATGCATTGGGGTTAGGTTTGGTCTTTGACGAGCGCAAGGGGAGCATGTGGGTGGTGAGGGGACCACATGAGCCAGCAGCCGGGGTAGGAGGGACACAGTTTGCAGGCAGCCCGTTCTCTGTCCTGCCCCTGCTGCCAGAGTCCACCTGGCCCTGTGGGTGCCAAGCTGCCCTAGCATCCTAGGCTGTCACCTGGACCTGAGCTGCTGCACCTTGAGCAATAGCGGGATGCAGTTCATTCTCCCCAGGCAACGGCTGTGTCAGATATGGGGCCCATGACCAGCAACAGTGGTGTCTGGCCCCAGCTTTGTCCTCCCTCATTCTGTGAAACAGGGTGTGTCACCTCCATCCCCTCTCTGGGTTCCCTTAAGTTTCTCATATGTCAAATGTGAGGTGGGGAAAAGAGGGGCCAACTGGTCTCTGAGGTTCTTTCCAGTTCAAGTATTCCGTGACTCTGTGACAAAACCTGAAGCGTTCCCCATAAGTCAGTTGAGCCACAGGCAGCATGTCTTCATTGTGAAGGAAGCCAAAGTGAACAGTTCTGGCAGATTCTAGAGTGGTATCACAATTGTGCAAACCTAGAGTGGTACAAAGCAAGCCCTAGGGAGCTAGGGACTCCTGGTCACTGTCATATCCCCAGAGCCTAGAACCCTGTCTGGCATGCAGTATGTGCTCAGTAAGTCACCAGCTGCGTTGCGTGAGTCACCAGCTGCGTTGGGTGCACACACACGGGGGGCTTTCACGAGCACCACCCCACAACAGGCCGTGTAGATGGTGTCTGCCTGGCTCACACTAGGCTCGGAGAGGTTATTGCTCCAGGCTACACAGAGGTAAAGCCAGTGCTCCTCCTGTGTGACCCTGGCTGTTACACTGGAGTGCAGTGGCAGATGGATACCTACACCACTGGCTTAGCTGACCCTCACCACCCCAACAGGACTCTACAGGGCCAGAAAATGGGATAGAAGCAGAGAGCAGCCAGGCCTTGTGAGTCAGGGTCAGACAGTCCCTCCATGTGAGTCAGCCCCGACTCACTGGCCAGCTAGGGCGGGCTCGCTGTGTGGCTGGGCTGGGATTACGGTGACTTCATCCCGCAGCCCCTCCCATGTACCTACTGCCATGCTGGGTCAAATCCAGACCTTGATTCCGATTGGCTCTTTTTATTCTGCGAACTTTGGGGCTCATACAGTACTAAGGGGCAGTGGTGCTCCAGTGGCAGAATTCTTGACTTCCATGCAGGAGACTTGTGTTCAATTCCTGGCCAATGCACTTCATGTGCAGCCACCACCTGTCCCTCAGTGGAGGCTTGTGTGTTGCTATAATGCTGAATAGGTTTCAGAGTAACTTCCAGACTAAGATGGACTAGGAAGAAAGGCCTGGTGATCTACTTCTGAAAATCAGCCAGTGAAAACCCTATGGATTACAATGGTCTGATCCACAGCCAATCATGGGGATGGTGTAGGACCAGGCAGCTTTTTGTTCTGTTGTGCATGGGGTCACTGAGTTGGGTCCGACTCAATGGCAGCTAACAGCAACAGTACTAAGAAATAGTCTACCATGATGCCCGGCTTCCACCAATGACCGCCCTGACAGGGAACACAACACCGAGTCCCTGACGGAGCAGGAGAAAAGTGGGGTGCAGAACTCAAATGTACATAAAAAGACCAGACTTAATGGTCTGACTGAGACTGGAGGAACCCCAGAAGACATGGCTCCCAGACTCTCTGTTAACGCAGAACTAAAACCATTCCCGAAGCCAACTCTTCAGACAAAGATTAGACTGGACTATAAAACATAAAGTGATACGTGAAGAGTATGCTTCTTAGTTCAAGTAGATACATGAGACTAAATGGGCAGCTCCTGTCTGGAAATGGGATGAGAAGGCAGAAAGGGACAGGAGCTGGTTGAATGGACACAGGAAATCTGGCGTGGAAAGGCAGAGTGTGCTGTCACATTATAGGGAGAGCAACTAGGGTCACATAACAATGTATGTATAAATTTTTGTATGAGAAACTAACTTAAGCTGTAAACTTTCACCTAAAGCACAATAAAAAAATAATAAAAAAAGAAATAGTCTACCATTTGCTAAGTACCACTCTGTTCTAAGTTGGGTTCTCACACGTTACTACTAATCACCCCGAATCCCATGCAATTGATATTATCAGCTCAGATTTTTCAGAGGAGGAAACGAAGTCTCCTAGCAGCTGAGGGACTTGCCCAAGGCGGGCATCTGGTCAATGGCTGAGTTGGGAGTCACAGTCTGAAGCCACCTTCTTGGGACAAGACTGAGTGGGTATAAGGAAGGAACACCCCCTGGAAGACCCTACCTTGGTATGTCAAATTTTGTATTCGTTCACATCCAGGTCAATGGCCTTGAGCAGTAGCTCTGAGGCCTTCTTGTTGTCCGCAAAGCCCTGAGGAATCACATTGGGGTTCAGCACTTGGTACCTGGTGGGAGAGAAACAGCCAGCAGTCATCATCACAGCCAAGCCAGCAGCACTTGAAGCCCGTTCACACCATGAGACGGTCTTTGAGACAAGTGTTAGGCTTATTTTACAGATGCTCCAGGCAGGTGGGGTGGGACCAACAGGAGGCTTTGGGGCAAGGGCTACAGTTTGGGAGTGAACGTTGGTGTAGTTGGGGGATCACAGACGGAGTGTTCCTAGAAGTGAAGAAACCACAGTCCTTTCCTTCATGATAGAGCTTGGGGTAGAGGAGAGAGCATGGTCCAGGCATAGGAGAACTGCTTCTTTCCCTGACAAAGCAGCCCCCTTTGTGATCTTGGACAAGTTCTTTGCCCATTAGGGACTTCAGAGGGCTTTGGACAAGATGGCCTTTAGTGACCCTTTCTGCTCCATCAATCTAAGGTCCTAGCAAGTAGGGAAGACAGAAGTAAGACAATCCCTATGGTGGGGGTCTTAGTTTGGGTAAGAAGTAGACCCTGAGACAAGGATTCAAGTGCAAGTAGTTTACTTGGGAGGTGGCAGAGGGAGGAAGTGGGGCAGGGAAGTCAATAAAAGCCATGTTATCAAGCTGCTATTCACAATGGGAATGCAGTCCTTCTGGGGACCACTTGAGCAGTCACATACTAGAGCCAGCTCACACAGGCTTACAAGAGCTGATTGTGGGCACCTCTTTCTAACTCCACATTCAGTGACGTCACACTGGTAGCTTGAAATCAGCCATGGTGGGAGTATTTATACCATGGAAATAGGCAGACACTACAAATCAGAGCTTGAACACAAACAACACCAACAAAACCTAGAGAGCCTATTGTTAAACATTTACGAGCACATGCCCACCAGCATGGTGAGGGAGCTGAAGTACTTGTATACCATCTCTCCTCAGTCATTGGTTGAGAGCTGCTCGTGGGGAGGCATTACTTTCTGGCACCTCCAGCCTGCCAAATGGGGGGCAAAGCAGGCTCCAGCAACCAGAGAAAGCAAACAAATCTAGGTGCTGTCGGCTGAAAGTTAGGTCAACGTATACTAAAGGAGTAGCTTGGGGCAGTATTGATACGGCACCCATAGTGTCTGCTACGATGGGACTTTCTATTTATAGACTAGTCAGTACCATAGAAAACTGAAAAGGGCACTCAAGGCCTCAGGAAGACCCCACTCACCTCTGTTTGAACTCTGGGTACTGCAGCCTGTTGGGGAAGCCCTTCCTGCAAATACAGATGCCCTCCAAGACACTGTTGCAAGCCAGCTGGTGCATGATGAGGTGGGCATCCACCACGCCTGCCAAAAGTGAGGGCACAGGATGGACAGTAACTACCCTGGGATGGTACAGGCCACTCCTGGCCACTCAAGGGGGCTGAATTGACCATCCACGTCATCCACCCCAGTCTCTTCCCATTGCTGTCTCCTGGAATCCCAGGTCTCCCACAATTCAGCCAAAGCCCGAGGGCTCTTCTGAGTGTGACTTCTGGCTGGGAGGGCACCCCTCTGTTTTACAAAGCAGCTAGAGCACTATTTTCGGGTGATCCATTGTTGGGGATCCTCTCAGTGCCCTGTTTTACCCCCATCAGCCCTGGTGATTAGAGGTGGACTCAATTTTCAGAACAAACACTAACTTTGCAGATCCCGAGGATTTCCAGCAGGGAGACCCTTCCCTGCGATGCACCTGATTGCTTGAACTCATGGGGGACAATACAGCGGACAAAGTGGGGAGACGTGCTGTGGAGGGTGGTCATCAGCTTGTTCAGCTGCTCCTGGGGGTGGAGGAGAAAGAGAGTGAGTGAGTAAAGCTCAGCATTGGCGTTGCAGGACACCACGCTCAGAAGAGGTCATTTATTTAAAATTTAATTTATTAAATTAAATTTAAAATTCAGTTCTTCAATGACACGGGCCACTTTTCAAGGGCTCAATAGCCACACGTGTCTAGTGGCTGCATACTGGATGGCAGAGAGTGGATCATTATTGCAGAAAGTTTTTTTTTTTTTTTTGCTTCTGGAATCTTACCGTTTATCATTTTAATGGGTCCAGGGTGCTTGCAGCAGCCCCCATGTCTCTACCTGAGTTGCATCACCCCACGCCATCCCTCATTTTTAGTTCCCATTTTGAATTCATTTTCAGTCCACACTCCAGGTGCCCTCTCTTCCAGGCAGGCGGAAAGTCCTGCTGCAAGGTAGGTAACCACTCTTTGTTCTTGGCCAGGATTCTGTCTGGGTTAGGACTTAGGTATTTGCCCTCCTGCTGCCAGCTGTCACACAGCCCTACAGACAAAAGTCTAGGTTCTTAAAGGCTACCATGTTAGTGATTCCCCAGCTCTGTCCATACTGAGCTGGTTTCCTGCCACTTATTTATTATTGTGCTTTAGGTTTAATTTTTAGCTCAAATTAATTTCTTATTCAAAAATTTATACACATATTGTTTTGTGATATTGGTTGTAATACCCACAATGTGACAGCATGCCCCCCTTCCCACTCGGTGTTCCCTGTGTCCATTCATCCAGTTCCTGTCCCTTCCTGCCTTCTTGTCTTGCTTTTGGACAGATTTTGCGCATTTGGCCCCATATATTCGATTAAACAAAGAAACATGTTCCCCACGTGTGTTATTTTTTTGTTTTATAGGCCAGTCTAATCTTTGTCTGAAAAGTAGGCTTCGGGAATGGTTTCAGTCCTGGGTTAGCAGAGTGGCCGGAGGCCACAGTTTCGGGAGTTCCTCCAGTCTCTGTCAGACCCGTAAGCCTGATCTTTTTACATGCATTTGAATTCTGTTCTACATATTTCTCCCACTCTGTCCAGGACTCTGTTGTGATCCCTGACAGAGCAGTCACTGGTGGTAGCCTGGCACCATCTAGTTTTTCTCGTCTCAGGCTGGTGGAGTCTCTGGTTCATGTGGTCCTTTAGTCCTTTGGGTTCATATTTTCCTTGTGTCTTTGGTTTTCTTCATTTCCTTTGCTTTGGATGGGATGGAACTAATAGATGTATCTTAGATGCCCACTCACAAGCTTGCAGGAAGTATTATTGGATAGTACTGCTCTCAAAATCCAGTAACTTGCCCAAGATGACATAATCTATAAGAAATGGGGCCCAGGGCTGACTCATTGTAGAACCTCATTACTAGAAGGAAGCATAGTGCTGTGTGGACAAATTCCACCCATTGTTAACCTCCCTAATGGACTTTCCTAATGGATGATTCATCCTCCTCTATTTGCGTGCCTCCAGTGCAGTGGGCCCACTCTGCCTTGGGGCAGCCTTGCCCTCGGAAAGTGCTGAAATCTCTCTTCTTGCAACACTTCGTCTGTGGCTGCACTTCTTCACAACACGTTTTCAGTCACGCCCAAATTTGTGGACGTTTTGACAAGTCCCCAAGACCTACCAGCCAACTCTGGGGCACAAGATCTCAGGCATTAATATTTTGATTTGCTGTGCTGGGCAAGTTCCTTTACCCTCTGGGTTTCAGTCTGAAGAACAACACAGTCAGATGGGATCATTTCTAATGGTCTTTTCTACCCTACAGTCCTGTGGCCTGTTCGGAAGAAAACAGACTCCTCAGATTACAGAGGTGATCCCAGGCAGAGGAATGAAATCATCGTGTCCTTGGCAATGTGGTGGCAGGCAGGCCACCACACCATCAGAAGAGAAGGTGGGTGGCCTCTGGGGTAGCCCGACTCACCCTGTAGAAGTTGGAGACTATCATGAAGGAGGACCCTCTCTTCTGCTTCTTCCTTCCAGCTAAGAAAGAGAGACAAGGACAGGGCAGGAAGCCCCAGTAAGTGCTCTGTGCCAAATGACATGCATTTTCTTGTTCTAAAGAGACTTATCTTGGGACTAGATGAGGTGGGACCCTCACACAAGGAAAATGAGTTCTGGGCAGACAGTAGGCAAATGGATTGACTGTGATGTGATTGTCAAAAGAGGTGCTTAGCCTCCTGGAGAGTGTGCAGCTTCTTGTGATTTAGGCTGGCACAAGGCTCTCCCTTGGTGACAAGTTGCTCTCATTTTCTGGGGAGGAGGAAAAGCCCATAGACCAGCTGGAGAGCGTGTATGTAGGCGGTAAGATGGCTCTGGGTCCAAGGAGATTTATAGTGGTGCAAATCGTTAATGTGCTCAGCTGCTAACAAAAGGTTGGTGGCTTTAGTCCACCCAGATGTGCCTTGGAAGAAAGACCTGGTGATTGACTTCCAAAAAATCAGCCATTGAAAACCTATGGAGTGGGTTATTTACTAACTAGATACTAGATAAGAATTATCTTAGGTGAAGGGAAGGGCAGCACACACTACAGGGGAAGTCACCACAACTGGACTAAATCAGAGCTAAGAAGTTTCCTGAATACAATCAAACACTTTGAGAGACAGAGTAGCAGGGGTAGGAGTCTGGGGACCATGCTTTCAGGGGACATCTAGGTCAATTGGCATAACAAAGCTTATTAAGAAAATGTTCTGCATGCTACTTTGGTGAGTGGCGTCTGGGGTCTTAAAAGCTTCCAAGTGGCCATCTAAGATGCATCAATTGGTCCCAAACACCTGGAATAAAGGAGATTGAAGAACACCAAAGACCCAAGGAAAGTATTAGCCCAAGAGATGGAAAGGGCCACATAAACCAGAGACTTCATCAGCCTAAGACCAGAAGAACTAGACGGTGCCCAGCTACCACCAATGACCACCCTGACAGGGAACACAACAGAGAGTCCCTGATGGAGCAGGGAAAGGGTGGGATGCAGAACTTAAATTCTAGTAAGAAGACCAGACTTAATGGTCTGATGGAGACTGGCGGAACCCTGGAAAGCATGGCCCCCAGATTCTCTATCAGCCCAGAAGTAAAATAATTTCCGAGCCCAACTCTTCAGACAGGGATTGGACTGGACTGTGGGACAAAAAGTGATAATCGTGAGGAGTGTGTCTCTTAGCTCAAGCAGATGCAAGAGACTAAACAGGCAGCTTCTGTCCGGAGGTGAGATGGGAAGGCAGAGAGGGTTAGGAGCTGTTTGAATGGACATGGGGAATCAGGGGTGGAAAGAAGGAGTATGCTGTCACAGGATGGGGACAACAATTAGGGTCACATAACAATGTATGTATAAATTTTTGTATGAGAGACTAACTTGAAATGTAAACTTCATTTAAACTACAATAAAAAAGAAAAAGAAAAGAAAACTTAGAGCACAGTTCAACTCTGACACCTGTGAAGTCTCCATGAGTAAGAATTGATCCAGTGGCAGCTGGTATATTGGTAATGCCTGCTGAGCTGCACCCCCACTGGGAGGCTTCCACCCAGAGCAGTTCCCTATGGGCCAGCTGACTTCTACTGAGTAGTATGCAGGGCTGGCTGGGCTTGGGATTTGCCTCAGACATAGAACGCAGAGCAGAAAATAAGCACAGGGCATTTGGTGTCAATTTTTCTAAAGCAGTGTTGCTCCACCTAGGGGCCAGTGACCAATTCAGCTGGTGGAAGCTCCCAGAATGCATCCATAGCCCTCTATTGCAATATCTTCCATGGCCTACCTCAAGCCACTTGTCACTCATTCATTCATTCAACAAATCTTTGTTCAGCCTACTGAAAGTCCAGTCATCTATCTACTCTAACAGCCATACATTTGTTTCTTCGTGAAACTCCTAGAGTTCTTGTTGGGGATTACTCAGTAGATGTCAGCTCAAGTTATCTTACTTACTTTTGCAACTAGGCATGGTATGTATAACCAAAAACAAAAAACCAAATCCACTGCTGTCGAGTTGAGTCTGACTCATAGCAACCCCAAGGACAGAGCAGAATTGCCCCATAGGGTTTCCAAGGCTGTAATCTTTACAGAATCAGATTGCTACATGTTTCTCTGGTGAAGCAGCTGGTGGGTTCAAACTGCCAACCTCTTGGTTAGCAGACAAGTGCTTTAACCACTGTGCCACCAGGGCTCCTATGGTATGTATAAACATATGCACATACACTTAAAATATGCTGTACTTCTCCTGCCAAACTGGAAGCTTCTAGAGGCTAGTGATCACATCTTATATCTTTGCCCCAACACAGATGTTTGTTGAATTTTAGTGGAAAGGAGATGAGTTGAATTTTGAGGCTTAAGCTTTGGGGAACTGGTCTTCAGAGAGCAAAGCACTAAAAATGCCCTCTCTGCTCTTAAGGATAAGAGAGTTTTGTTTCCTTCTTTCCATTTTGGCAACTAAAGAGCATTGGCAGAGGGAGACTGGACACAACAAGGAATCAGGCATACTTAGAGCCTGCTCTTCTTTGAAGAGAAGGGCGAGGATCGCGACGGTCGATTTCTGGAACAAGCCCACCACGGTTTCATTCAGGGGGTCTTTGTTCTTCTCCAGCCAGCCCATGATGTTGTAACCCACCTGGAGAGGGGCAAACATGAAGGGGTGAATTTCAGGACCCAACTCTCCCTTTCCAGTTCCACAGCTAAGACCTCCATCTACAGCTCTACCATGCTCTGGGCTCCTAGGACCAATATTGAGCCCCATTTCCTTGGGTTATAGTTCTTGTCCTGATGACTTACCTGGTATCCTTGGTGTTCCTGAACACCATTCTCTGTTGGCCCTGAGGCTGCTCCTTGCTTTCCCAGGCATTTTCAGTTGGCCTCCCTGGGACATCTCATCTCTGAGCTTTGCCCATAAACCAGGTTACTCTCTCCTGAGCTGCGACCTGTCATTACCTCTTGGATGTTTTGCTGGTCACACTGAACCTCCCTGACCCCTGGATCTTCTTCTACCCAAGTATCCTGATTTTCCAGGTCCTGCCCTTACTGTCAGTGCCTGGCCATGGACAGTGGAATCCCGAGCTACATAAAGAACTCTTTGAAGGGGCATTTTCCTCTCTTTGCTAAGGAGCACGCACTCCCTCTCACAACACGGTAGGGCCATTGCCTGGTGGAAGGGGGCTCCACCCATCAAGAAATGGGGTTTATACCTGTCTGGGTAACTGGATAGCCACTAATTCCTGTTTCCCATTTTGTCATGCAGCCCCATCTGGAGGGACAAGAAGGAAGGAGCCTTTCAGACCCTTCTACCTGGGTTCAGAGAACCCAAGGCAAGTAGATGGGACACCAAAACCTTTGAGCTTTCCATCTCCTACGCAGAAAATAGATATTCATCATTCCTGGGCCTTATTTTAGAGCCTTCTTGCAAGTGGAGGTTCTGTTCGATCCTGAATATTCCATTGCTATACATACAGAGCTCTTCTAATTTCAGCGTGGGGAGTGGAAGGGAGAGAGACACTGTAATTAGGCCCCTAACCTGTTGTTTGCTCAAGGTATCAGCAAAATCCATTTTGTGAGTAGTTGGTATTGTTATGGTTGGTAATATTACAAAATCTTGGCCCTGTTACTCAATGCAGTAGCAGCTTTCCTCAAAGCTCTGTCCTGAGGCTGTTGCTTCCTGCAGCTAAACCCACGGACAACTCCACAAATCTGGTGGTAACAGGGGCGTTGTGTTTATGCCACTGTTGAAATCCCAAGGAAGCCATACACATTCTTATCAGCTGGCTGAACAAAAGTTGCCTCCCTTATTAATTATTCTAATAGAACCTGAGTTCTGGTTGCACTTAATTCCCCTCTTGCCCAAGGTCTAAGTTTGTCATGAGTGAAAAAGCCACTCCATAGATGTCACCTTGTTGGTTTGGCGGCCATGGGCTGTCAGAGGGATGAATCATTTCATTGGGGAATAATTAATGGGCTCATGGAAAATTTTTTTTTTCCTTTATGCAAGTGTTATCACTTCTAGCCAAGGCTGGGGTTCAGCTGTCAAACCAGGGAACACAGACAATGGGGTGGCCCTGGAGGGCCAGGTTGGACAGCACAGACCCCCGACTGCTTCCCAACAGGCATCCTTGGCCAGATTGATTTGGCATTCTCAGATGAGGGATTGACGAGGAAGTATGAGTCAGAGTTTGTTTCAGTCAGCTGTGCCCTCAGCTGTACTGTCATAGCGCTAATTGGAAGCAAGAAACTTCTAGAAGGGCATGTCAGGATGAGCCTCAACTGTGAGAGTGGTTGAACAGCAGTCAATGGCCACAGAGAAGGTCGAGGCTAGTACTTACAGTACCTGTGTAGTGGACGAGCTCGAAGTGGGCCCCGTGCCCCTTGCCCCCCTTGGGCTTGAGGAAGTTGCTGGACTTGCCCAGGCAGTTATCATACAGGACTGCCTTGAACGTGGCGTCCGTGGCTTTGGGGAAGACGTTCTGCTCCTCCAAGATGGAGAAAATACCCATGGGCTAGGAGGGAGGGGAAGAGAAGGAGGGGATGGCATCAGAAGAGGCTGCAGGATCCACAAGAGACCATGCCAGTGTTGGATTGGTTGCAGGGGTGCAATGTGCACCCATATGGCTGTCCCAGACTTCTGGGAATGGCATCTGGCTCTCCATGGGCACGTCTGCTGCAAATGCCACGGCCACCTACGCTTGAAAGAGGCTACAATTCATCAAGCCCCACAGGCCCCATTGTTTCTCAAAGGGAAGACTGAGGCCTGAAGGGGCCCAATGGCTTGCCTAATGCCAATCCCACCCGAAGAGTGGCTGTGGAGTAGCTCAGCCCTCAGCACAACAGTGAAATCAATGACAGCTGTCCTCTCTGCTTTGAATTCTCTTTTACGGGCTCCTCCTTGTCCCCACGGACCATCCTGGCTACCCAGTGCTGTGCTGTTCCAGGCCTCTTCTCAGACGGAAAAGGGGAGCTCATAAACAATGTTAGTGACTTACTATGCCCCCATCCATGGAGGGTGTGGATTTGAAAAGACTTCTGGAAGAAGGCAGTGCTTAATCGCAACGCTCAGCAGTGAGATTTTGGGCTCTGACAGGTGGACGGGGAGATGTTTATAGGTGTCAGGGGCGGCGGGGACGGGAATCTGTTCACACGGCCTGGTTTGGGAGACTGCTTTCCCAGGGGGCTCAGCTGGCCTGCAGGGGAGGCTCTTGGCTGCCTTGTTGATTGATTCTCCTCTGTGACTGGCCCAAGGACGTGCCTCAGAGATGAGATATACTCTTTCTTTCTCTTATTTTTTAACTTTTCATCTTGAGATAATTTCAGGCTTGCAAAAATAGTACAAAGAATTCCCACATACCTTCACCCAGCTTCTCCAAATGTTAGCACCTGTCATAGCCATCATGTAATAATGAAAGCCAAGAGATTAACATTGATACCACACTACGAACAGACTTCATTCACATTTTCTCAACTGTCTGATTAATGTTCTCTTCCTGCATTTAATCAAATGGTATGTATTCTTGAACTAGGGCATTTGCTAAAACAGTATGTGTGGTGTGATTATAAGCAAAACGATTCAATGACTTGAGTTAGAGCCTGGGTGTGCCACTCACAGGCTGTGTGACCTTGGACAAGTGGCTTCCCTTCTCTGTGCCTCAATCAACATGACATGTTCCCATCTGTGAAATAAGTATAATAAAAGTACCTCCCCCCACTGCCAATAAGGTAGGTTGTGATTGTCCATTGAGTTCAAGCATACAAGCTCAAACAACAGTGGCCATTGCAGTGGCTGTTGTACCCATTTTACAGAGGGGGAGACAGAGGTGAGACCAAAGTAGCTCATCAGCCATGTTGCTGACTGCCCTGATACCAGGTGCTGCCTTGCCACGGGCCCCAGTGAAATGCTCCCTTAGGCGTGCCTAGGTTAGGGCCTTGGCTTCACTCCAAGCCGCTCCTTCAAGAAGCAAGTTACCTTTTCCAGGAGGTCAATACAGGCCTGCAGGTCAAGGCCAAAGTCAATGAAGACCCATTCGATGCCCTCCCTCTTGTACTCCTCCTGCTCCAGCACGAACATGTGGTGGTTGAAGAACTGTTGTAGCTTCTCGTTGGTGAAGTTGATGCACAGTTGCTCAAAGATGTTGAACTGCGGCGGGAGGGCAGAAGGAGGCGAGTCAGCACAGACACTGGGTCTCTCCTGGGAGAGAGTGAGCCATTAGCACCGAGACAATTTGGCAGGGCCCACCAGTGCCAGGTGCTGCCCTACCTGCCTTAAAATCTACCATCCGTTACCGCTGCCCGCATCTGCCCTAGTTGAGGTACAGAGTAGTTTAAGCACCTGCTTTGGCCCACATGGTGGGGATGCTGGGGCCCAAGGCAGCCAGACTCTAGCACCCCATGGCTACCAAAAATCACTGTGGAAAGAACTATTTTTCCCCCCTAGGGATGTAAATCATCCGATGCTTCATGGATCTGACCCACTGTGTGACTTTGGGCTATTTTTTTTTTTTTCCTCTCTAGTTTATCTCATCCTCATTTGTAGGATGAAGAGGTTTGATGAGTTTACAAGCCATTTATTTTTTTTAAATCAGAGGGAAAAAAAGCTTTCTCCAAATGAAACTGCATGCTGAGGCCCCCTGTAAAAACAGGTGAAAGGGGAGATGTCATTGCAATCACAGCAGCTACATTCATGAAGTGAGTAATATGTGCTAAAAAACCTCACAAGGAAAGAGTGATTACTGAGGCACACAGCTTAGAAGTGGCTGAGCTGGGATTCAAACCCTGGTTGTCATTTCCAGTAACTGTACTGTTAGCTCAAGGGTGCCCTCCTTCTTCCCTTGCCTCACCCCTGCTAGTCCTCAATGGCTCCCCAGGACTTCAGGAATTACGGTTTGGAAACTCTTTCTAAGGCTTCTTCTACCCGTGAAATGAAATGATCCTATTGGATACAGCATCCAAATTATCCTTTTAAAGCCTGAAAGAAATTAGGCTGTTTTTAAAAAATATCTGCCTGCAGCTAGTAGAAATCTTAGAATAATGGGACAGTGGAGCTGAACTGGACCTTAGAGATCATCTCTTCCAAACCGTTCATTTTACAGTTGAGAAAACTGAGATTCAGAGAAGGGCAGTCACTTTCCCAAGGCCACACAGCTAGTTGGTTGCCGACCTGAGACCAGAACTAGATCTACTGACTCCTAATCATTGTGTCACCAAATTACATAGGTAAAATCCTTCTGACCTGCAACGCTAGTCTTATGATGAGACCTGAGACCATTTTTGTGAGCAAGAAGTGGAGGTCACCCATCACATGCTGGTAAATCAGCTTTCTCTCAAAAAAAAAAAAAAATTTTTTTTTTTTTTGATTTGCAGTGTTTGCCAATTTCCATGGTGTTAATACTCATACCACGGCCAATTTCAAACTGTCAACGTGACATCAACCGGCTCACAAAATTCCTAAAAACTGTGTTTGTACAGGCTGGCTCCATGGTTCTATCCATTATGTTTACACCATTGTTTATAATTTGGTGCCACGGAAATGAAGATGGATCTTTCTGGAGTCCAAAAGTCAGAGACCCAGTGACAAGCTGAGATGGGCTTGCCACAGACCTAAGGTGAGAAACAAGAAAACCACGGTGAAAAGTAGCTTATAAAAGGACGATGGTCACCCCAAAACAGAAACCAAACATGAGCCCAGACACACCTCAAAGATCTCAAAGCTGGCATTGTCCAGCACCCCGGTGAAGCACTGCCTCTGCATCTTGGTGTCCAAGGTCTTGTTAATCCTGACCACCAGCCACTTGAACATCTTGTCATAGACGGCCTTGCCCAGAGCCCCAATGGAGTTGTTGCACTGCTCCATGTTCTGGCCCTTTTGTACAAACTCATTGCCTACTTTGACCTGGGGTCTGGTGATGCCCTTCTGGAGCGCCCCAGAAATGAGACCCATGAGATGGGCAACTTTGTTGGCCACTGAGTAGGGATGGAAAAAGCAGATGAATGAAAGAAAGACGGCACCATGCTCAGGAAAAACCTACCACCATCTATTGTGGCTGAGGAGGAGACTGGAGGATACCTCATTTTGCCAGTGAGAAAACAGAGGTCTGAGGTAGTTTCCACACTTGCTCAAGGTCAAATGGAAAAGCAAGGTGTAGAAAATGTTATGGACTGAATTACACCCCTCCCAAAATATATGTTGAAGTCCTAACCCCTGTACCTGTAAATGTGACCTTGTTTGGAAATAGGGTTTTTCTTTTGCTATCCGTGAAGTCAAACCAGGTTACACTGGAGTAGAGTGAGCCCTAATCCTAATCCCTTCTGAATGGTGTTTTACAAAGGGGAAGAACAGACACAAAGAGAGTCACACATAAGGAGAAAACAGCATGTGAGGACCATTTACAAGCCAAGGAACGCCAAGGAACACAGAAGCTGAGAGAGATAAGGAAGGATCTTCCCCTAGAGTGGACAGAGAAAGAACATGGCCCTACCAACACCTTGAATTTGGACTTCCAGCCTCCAGAACTGTGAGATAATAAATTTCTGTTCTTTAAAGCCACCCGCTTTGTGGTATTTTGTCATGGCAGCCCTAGGACACTGAGTCAGAAACCAAGACCATGTCTCTGGCTCTCTATCTCGCCTCTCAGGGAGTACTGCTGTCTGGACTTGGAGCCAAGAAGGAGCTGTTTGCAGCCTCTGTTTCACCTGAGAACCCAAGGCGTGTCTCTGAAATGTCCACGAAACCCTGGAGAACGGGGAAGCCCTGCCACCAGCTGCCTCGTCTCTGACCAGCCAGATACCTACCCTCGGTGGTATCCACTTCAGCTTGCTCCTCTCGGGGCTTCTGCTTGAACTTCATGTTCCCAAAGGGCATGACCACCCTGGTCAGCTTACAGACGCCAATCTTCTCCTCGGCAGTGAAGCCCAGCACGTCAAATGCAACCTAAGAGGCAACAGGGAGGAGAAAGTCAACGAGAAACTCCTGGCTTCTTGTCCCACATAGCAGAGGCCGTGGCTGCCACTCTAGGCAAGGCATGGGCTCTGGACGTCAGACACAGCCCGACCAGGGGGAGGCCTGTTTTCCTGCAAGGAGCTCAGAGCAGATGCTTTGCAAAATACCCATTTTATTTATTTAATCTCTCTGCAAAAGGGGGATTATGGGTGGTTGTGAGAATTAAATCAAAATGATGTGTAAAATTTTTAGTACAGTGCTTGACATATAGTAAGGGCTCAATAAATGTGAAGTCTTATTATAATGGAGTCCCTAGGTACTGGAAATGGTTAACGCACTCAGCTGCTAACCAAAAGGATGGAGGTTTGAGTCCATCTAGAGGTCCCTCAGAAGAAAGGTCTGTTAATCTACTACCGAAAAATCAGCCATGAAAAACCCTATGGAGCACAGTTCTACTCTGATACACAAGGGGTTGCCATGAGTTAGGGTTGACTCAATGGCAACTGGTTTGGTATTATTATTATTACCTTTGTTGTTATTGTTAAGGCTTCCTGAGAGGTAGTAGGGGAGGAGGAAGACACAGATGAATCAGGAATCAAGGCTGTTGTCAAAGAGGAAAAAGGGCCTAGAACAGAGAGCGCCTAGAACTATCCTAACAGAAGTCTCAGGTGCTCCGTGCCATTAAGAGAGGGAGAGAGTGTACAGTGGGCCCTGAGGGGACAAGAAGGTCACTTCTAGCTGGGATGGGAGGAGGAAAAGCTGTGTGGAGTTGATGACCCTTTAAGTCTGTATGGAATTCTAGTTCAACAAACAGAAACCCTGCTTGCACAGTGGGCTTGGGATAAATACCAACTCCAGTCCCAGAAATCTCTGAGGAAGAATCTAGGATGCTGCTTGACACTTTGAGGGGCCCTCAAAGCTGGTGGCCATGGTGCAGCGCCCCAGCATTTCTGTCGTGGTTCCTCCCGTCTTTTGCTGGTCACCACTCCCGACTCACATCTGTGATCTGCAGCTCCTCCCCGTCGTCCATGTTGCCCACCGTGGTCACGCCTTGGCTCACCCAGTGGTACTCCTTGGGGTTGGGGACCAGCAGCAGACTTTCTGCCGAGAGAAGGAGGGTAGCGTAACAGCTTGGTGACAGGTGGTTTTCTTCTCTTTCATTGTTATCATCTCTAAATGCCTCTCATGTGCCTGCCAGGCATGACGGTGGGCACCATGGGGGTTATAGAGGCGAATGAGACTGGATTATCCAGAGTCATGGCAGGACTTGGACAGGGCTACACGAGGAGCAGTAGAGGGGCAAGAGGGTCGAAGGAACTCAGCTGTGTCCTCTGTCACTTGGCCCAGTACCTGGCACCTAGTAGGCGCCCAATAGATATTTTTGGAATAAATGAATCCTTATCTCCCATAAAGAGTAGGTCACACTCTAAGGCAGAAGGTAACATAATGACTGCAAGGGGCAATACAATCACTTGTATATGATACACATGGGAGTGTTGTCCCTTCCACAAGGAAATACGCTCACTCCGATTGTTCTTGAAATGTGTGCCTCTATTGGGCTGTCTTTGTTTTTTTCACTTTTGAAAGAGACATGGGCACAAGAAATATTTTCCTTTCATTTCATCTCCACTGGCACCTCGGAAGACAGGCTTGGCAATCTGCTTCCAAAAGGTCACAGCCTTGAAAACTCTATGGATCAGTTCTACTCTGCACACATGGGGTTGCCATGAGTCAGAATTGACTTGACGGCAACTAACAACAACAACAAATTGAGAAAAACTACAGGGCAAGAAGGAAGATAAATATGGTGGCTGCCACTCTGCTCCAGCATCAGGGAGGCAACAGGGCTTGGCAGGGAGTGTGGTGAACAGAAGTGCTTGTGCTCCATCCAAATGGGTGCCAACACTTAGCTGCCCTGATTAATGCCCCATGGGGAGCGCACCCAGGACTACCAGATCTTCTGCTACTCCACGAGGAGCCAGAAAACTGGATTTTATGTGAAGTCCTCCAGTTGCAAAATATCACCCATGAATTAAAAAGCGCACTATGTCCAACACAAGGAAAGCCCACTGGGGCTGGGAGATGGTGACCAGTGCCCTAGTCCAGAGGCTGGGTTAGGAGGTATGTATGGGAGACTGATTCTTCATCTCTTTCTCCATCTTACATCCTGAACAGGACTGCCATGGACAGCTGAGCATGTTGGGCCCTGCCCAGGGGAACCCAGCCGAGAGGCTGTGTACGCTCAGCTTGCCGAGCAGCTGTGTGTGCTTAGCTTGCTGAGCTATGCACCCGGTGTGGACCGTGTCTACTCAGAGGAGAGCCTGTTGCTACGTTATAGGCAAGAACTGTAACCCTAGTGGTGCAAACGGTCAAGCACTTGATTGTTAACCTAAAGGTTGACGGTTCGAGCCCACCCAGCGCCTCCATGGGAGAAAGACCTAGCGATCTGCTTCTGTAAAGACTACAGCCAAGAAAACCCTATGAGGCAGTTCTTCTCTGTCACATGGGATTGCTATGAGCCAGCATCGACTCGATGGCACCTAAACACAACACTCCCAGGGCTAACTGCCGTCATGGGCTGACCCCACTGCTGCTGTCTGAGCATCGGGCCCCAGGGCCACAGGTCTGTGAAAACCCCACATGCAAGGTCCATGTCTCCACCGTGAACCACAGGCATCTCACGTTCCCTCCCAAAGTCCCATCTGTGAAATGGCCAATGATGGTGTTCGGTCTCACAAGACGGTTGTGAGGTTGAAATGTGTGAGAAGAACTCAGAAAAAGTTCCCTGTGATCCATTCACATAACTCCAGGGGTCCCACGAGACCCTCCGCAAAGGAGAATTCTTTTGTTGCTGAAAAGAGAGGAAAAGCGAGTTAAGGGACAGGTGGGCAGACATAAAGATCGTTACCAATAAGTTCAGGCTTCTTGTTGGAGAGAATCTGGTAGAAAATGTGGTAGCTTCTCTCGGCTGACTGCTGTGAGAAGACCCGAGATTTCTCTAAGAGATCTGAGGAGGAACAAGCAGAGATGCCAGTAAGTGCAGACCCATCCCACCTGGAGCGCAGATTCTGTGGAGAGCAGCGCTTCCCTCTCCAGGAAGTCCAGGGCAATCTCCAGTCACAGACCCATTTCTTCCCTCATCCTCCAGACACACAGCCTCAGGGAGCAGTTCAGGAGCAGGCCCAGCCTCCTGGGTGGGCCACAGGTCCGTGCTCAGAGGGCCCCACATTTGGTTTAATGCCCCGCTGGTGCCATCTGGACATTCTTAACGCTTTTTGAACAAGTAGCCCTGTGTTTTTATTTTGCATTGGGCCTTGCAAATGATGTTGCTGGCCCTGCCTGGAAGACCCCTCCCTCAGGGGCCTGACTTACAGCTCTCGATGTCAGCTTCAGCCAGTTTGCCCGTTGTTCCAAAGAGGATTCGGATGCACTTGCCCTGGGCAGGGAGGAGAGGGGAGAGGTCATGAGGGAGAACTAATGTAACTTTAGAGCAATACGTGGCCGGGTTTGGCTGCAGGTTGCTCATCGGCAGACCCCCTGAATTCTAAGAAAGCTGTGGTGGATAGACCTGGGCCTGATGTCACTGTAGGTGGACCTCTATGTGGACTTCCCATGTAGATGGGCAGACAAAGGGATGGACAGGCCTCAGAACTAAATCTAGGGTCTGTGCAGTAGCCTATAGTTTGGGGACATTGGTGGGGGAGAAGAGCCCTCAGCAGCAGGCTGGAACCCTTTGGAATTCTGTTTAGAGATTAGGCATTGTGGGAATTTTGGCCAGCCAGCCAGGTTAGGGGGGAGGGGAACACTCTACATTCTCCTTAGAAAGAGGTATCTCATTCCTCTCTCTGACTTTTGGCAGAACCACAAACAGATTCTCCTGAAAGTAGGAATCTCAGTGCAGTGGTTAAATGTTTGGCTGCTAACTGAAAGGTCAGTTGTTTGAACCTACCAGCTACTCCGAGGGAGAAAAGATCTGGCGTTTTAGCCTAGGAAACTCTGTGGGGCAGTTCTACTCTGTCCTGTAGGGTCACTACGAGTTGATATCTACTTGATGACATACAACATAACAATATGTCTCTATGTGGTGTCACTGGGTGATGGAAATGGTTAATGTGCTCGGCTGCTAACCAAAAGATTGGTGGTTTGAGTCCACCTAGAGGCACTTCAAAAGAAAGGCCTGGCAATCTAGTTCTGAAAACCCTATGGACAGCAGTTCTACGCTGACGTTCATGGGGTTGACTCAACAGCAACTGGTTTTTATGTTCTTATCTAGGCTGGTCCTGTTTGCCCTCACCTCTATTCCTCCCCAAAGGACCAACACCCCCAGCCCTGTTTTCCCAGGCTCCCGTATCGGCTAACTGGGTTCAGCCAATGGGATTCCCAGTAGGAGACTGGGGAGTTGGGAGGGAAAGACCAGGGTATTTCTCCTCCTGGGATGGCATCTTGGGCCATGCTGAGCTCCCTCTGTGACTCCAGCTCCCACCTGGGGGCAGCACCTCTCCTCCATCCCTGCAGCCTGGAGGTGGCTGTGACTTCTTGCTGTTGCAAATCTCTGTCTGGTTCACCATCTCCTGTTTGACTTCTTGACCCCTCCATCCCGTGCTACCAGGTCTCTGCACTAAAGCCCCCCAACTTAAATATTGACATGGGTGCTGTTTGCTGACTAAACCCTGGCTGATAACTCTAGAAATCTCTGGGGAGGAGACGCCAGGACTTTCCTCATCCCATCTCAGTGTTTAAATTGCCTCGGTCCCTGTCTTGCCACCCCGGGGGTCACGGCTGGCTGCTGTTGCTCACACTTATGAAGCGAGAGGAGTTGTTGTTCCTGGTGGTCTTGGCATTCCCAAAGGCTTCCAGCACAGGGTTCGCCTGGATGATTTGATCCTCCAGGGACCCCTGACCCAGAAAGAAACAGAAGGTGATGGCCGGTTGGCCGTGGGCTGGGAGCCCAGGGCTGAGGGACGGGGCTTTCAAATGACAAGGGCTTATGCTCCAGGAACTTAGCAGGGGAAGGACCGTGGGGAGGACAGGGAATCAGGGCTGGAGGGTCCTCAGGGAGGACGGCCATTGCCTGACAACGTTTGTCCCTCTGCAGTCCCCCAGCATCAGGAGGGGCGCTAGGGACACTGGGGACACTGGCAGAACATCAACCTTGTGTTTTTTTTTTTTTAATTAACAAAGAGAATGGTTGGGCCAAAATATACGAAGATTAGTTTTAAAAAATTGTGATAAAATATATATAACATTAGGAAAAAAGATAGGGGTAAGCGTTGCCCAACATGAAGAGTGTAACCAATGTCATTGAATTGTACATGTAGAAACTATTGAACTGGCCTATGCTTTGTTGTATATAAGGAGATCTGGTGGCCTAGTGGTTAAGTGCTCGGCTGCTAACCAAAAGGTTGGTGGTTCAAACCCACCAGCCACTCTTTGGGAGAAAGATGTGGCAGTCAGCATCTGTAAAGATTTATAGCCTTGGAAACCCTATGGTACAGTCTACTCTGTCCTCCAGGTTCACTATGAGTCAGAATCTACTCGACAGCAGTGAGTTTTTGGTGAGGGTTGTTGTCTATATTTTCACCATACACACACACACAGAAAAATGTTTGTTGTTGTTAGGTGCTGTCGAGTTGGTTCCAACTAACAGCAACCCTATGTACACTGCCCAGTCCTGTGCCACCCTCACAATCTTTGCTATGTTTGAGTCCATTGTTGCAGTCACTGTGTCAATCCATCTAGTTGAGGGTCTTCCTCGTTTCTGCTGACCCTCTTCTTTACCAAGTACGATGTCCTTCTCCAGGGACTGGTCCCTCCTGATAACATGTCCAGAGTATGTGAGATGAAGTCTTGCCATCCTCACTTCTAAGGGGCATCCTGGTTGTACTTCTTCCAAGACAGATTTGCTTGTTCTTCTGGCAGTCCATGGTACACTCAATATTCTTTGCCAACACCGTAAGTCAAATGCATCACTTCTTCTTAAGTCTTCCTATTCATTGTCCAGCTTTTGCATGCACATGAGGCAATTGAAAATACCATGACTTGGGTCAGGCACACCGTAGTGACATCTTTGCTTTTTAACACTTTAAAGAGGTCTTTTGCAGCAGATTTGCCCAATGCAATAGGTCGTTTGATTTCTTGACTTCTGCTTTTATGGGTATTGATTGTGGATCCAGGTAAAATGAAATCACTGACAACTTCAATTTTTTCTTCGTTTATCATGATGTTGCTTATTGGTCCAGTTGTGAGGATTTTTGTTTTCTATATGTTGAGGTGTAATCCATACTGAAGGCTGTAGTCTTTGATCTTCATCAGTAAGTGCTTCAAGTCCTCTTTACTTTCAGCAAGCAAGATTCTGTCATCTGCATGTTGCAGGTGGTTAATGAGTCTTCCTCCAATCCTGATGCCCCGTTCTTCTTCATATAGTCCAGTTTCTCAGATTATTTGCTCAGCATACAGATTGAATAAGTATGGTGAAAGGATACGGCCCTGATGCACACCTTCCTGATTTTAAACCACGCAGTATCCCCTTGTTCTGTTCAAAAGACTGCCTCTTGGTCTATGTACAGGTTTCACATGAGCACAGTTAAGTGTTCTGGAATTCCCATTCTTCATAATGTTATCCATAATTTATTAAGATCCACCCAGTGGAATGCCTTTGCATAGTCAATAAAACACAGGTAAACATCTTTCTGGTATTCTCTGGTATTCTGGTAAATATATAACATCAAATTTGCCATTTTAATCATTTTTAAATGTACAGGTCAATGACATGAATTATATTCCACCATGTTGTGGAGTCATCACCACCATCTATTTCCAGAAGTGTTTCATTTCCCCAAACAGAAACTCGGTGCCCTTCCTCGGCTTTGGTTCTCAGCTGTTGTTGCCTCACTTTGCTGTGGGCTGAGATCCCCGAGCCCTTCCCCAGGCTTCCTTGGTCTTCCTCTGAAGTTCTTCTTTTCTCTGGTCGCTTTTAAGGCTGCAGCCAGCAGGCCCCAGCTTATGCTCGTTGCCCCCAGGGGCTGCCGGGGCCTGGAAAGCAGCTTCAGGAGGCGCCCACTTTCCCTGTATCTTGCCTGTCCCAGCAGAAGTGACTTGCAGCCGGCTCTTCTAGAAGCAGATGTGGCCTGGGGCAGCAAATCAGTCCTGCAGGAAGAGCCTTTGTCAGCTTGGCCGCCTTCTCCTTGTGTGACCCCACTCAAGTCACGTCTCTCTAAGCCTCAGTTTCATGATCTGTAAAATGGCCCTAACTCCAGAGCGGCCATGAGGATGAAGTGAGCTCTGCTGGGTGAACCTGAAGACAGAAGAGGGCTGGGGGAGGGGAGTGGGAGGCTACAGAACCCCAGTCCTCCCAGCCAGCCATACCTTCCCATCCGCGGACTGTTTGCCAGTTCCTCCAATGTTGGCAAAGTACTGAATGACCTTCTTTGTGTTCCCCATCTTGCCAGCACCAGATTCTCCACTGCAGGTGGAAACCGGGAGCAGATGTGAGCCGGAAGAGGGGGATTGGCCGCAGAGAAGAGAAGCAATAGAAAGGCACAGGCTGAACATGGTCACATTCTGCCCCACCTACCGCCCCTGCCTGGATAGCAAGCAGGTGGGAGGACTTGGGGACATGGAACCCCCCACCCCCACCATCAATTAGCAGGTGCAGACTTACTTGTCCTGTTAAGACTGATTGCCACCTGCAGGGTTTGTCTCTTAATTATAAGAAGGCTTAATTAGATGCATAAGACACCACCCTAATTACACGTATACAGACTGAGAGATGGAAGAGACACTTACGTGATTAGCATAGACTGATTTTCACGATCTGTTGGGAAGGAAACAGCAATAGGAAGAGGTAATTAGGAAACATTTAGAAACCAGGCATTTGATAACATCTCAGACAAACAGCACACCCTGCATACCACCCACTGCTGTGCTCTATGGCCGAAAACCAGAACCCTGGGAGACCAGTGGCCATGTACCCATTACTAGAGTACGTCCCTGCCAAAGGGCCAAGAGTTTACCAGCTACTCCATTTCTACCAGCCTGGTCTCTTAGCCATAAAGCTACCTGTCATAAACAACATAAAGAGAAATAATAATAAAAATCACATGACCCAGCAATTCCTCTCCTGGGTATCTACCAAAAAGACGTGAAAGCAAAGACACAAATAGATACTTGTACACCACTGTTCATTGCAGCACTGTTCACAATAGACAAAAGGTGGAAACAGCCCAAGTGTCCAACAGCAGATGAATGGATAAACAAGACGTGATATGCATACACACACACACGTAGATATATATGAATATTATTTAGTCATAAAGAGAAATGAAGTTCTGATACATGTTACTACATGAAGGAACCTTGAAAACATTACGCTGGGGGAAGTCAGCCAGACACAAAAGGGCAAATATTGTATGAATCCACTGATATGAAACATCTACGATAGGCAAATGCATAGAAATGGAGAGTATATTAGAGGTTAGCAGGGGCTGAGGAGAGGGGGGCAATGGGGAGTTATTGCTTTATGGGCACAGAGTTTGTATTTGGGATGATGAAAGGGTTTGGGAAGTAGATAGTGGTTGATTGTTGCACAACATTGTGAATTATATATTTAAAATGGTTAAAATGGAAAATTTTATTTTATATATATTACCTCAATAAAGAAAATTCATGTAATGGGGCCACTATACCATACAACAGAAAAATATATGTAATGGCCATGAGTGTTGATTTGAATTCTGGGCCAGTAACTTAACTCTACATTCCACGTCTTTGTGAAGTTTAAGTGAAATAGGGCATGAGGTAGGGCTGATACTTAGCAAGTGCTCAGTACATTTTTTGAGCACGGGTGCCTTGTATTAATATTACCTGTTGCTGCTGCTCAACATTTAGCAAAGAACTTCAACTGGTGGTTCAAGATTAGGGTCGGGGACTGGCTAGCGTGAGTTCTAATGTGTTTGGAGATGCATTGGCAAAGGAATGCATGTCGTCAGCCGCACCCATCCCAGTGGACCCACGCCCCACCTACCCATGAGCATATCATGGTAGGCGTTGTCAGAGATGGAGAAGAGGTGGGGTGGCATCTCTGTATGCTTCTTGCCCTTGTACATGTTGGCCACACGGGCCGCATTGATGGGCAGCCATTTGTAGGGGTTGACCGTCACGCAGAACAAGCCTGAGTAGGTCTGGTGGGAAGGAAGGAAGATGTTTAGCTGGCCCTTTCTCTTGGTGCCCTCTTCCCCAGTTGCATTTTCTCAGCTTCCTTAGGACCTCAGCATGTTGTTATCACTGGCTAGAGGTCATGGCCAGTCTGGAAAGATATGGTGGTCTCTTCTCTGGGGGCGAAGTCAGTGTCTATTCATTAAGCAAAATGAGCTTCCCTTTGTTTCATTTTCTTTTGGTCTAATTATTTGAATAGGTAATACAGTCCTGTATGGATAGATACACAGTCAACAGTCCTTCCATCTGCCCAGGCCTGCCACCCTCCATGGTGACCACCATGGTTAGTTGCTTACACACTCTTGCTTGGTTTGTGATGCATATACAAACAAACTGAGAGACACATTCCTATCTCCCACTGTTTTTAAAAGAAAAAAATGGTATTCTGTAATACTGTTCTAGATCTTGCTTTTTCCACTTCATATATCTGTGGGATTTTTCCATAGAGTCACGGAGAGATCTCTGTGGTGTTTCAACAGCTGTGGTGTCCTCCACGGGGTAGACAGACCACAGACGCTTACTGGCTTGCAGCTAAGCCTGATAGACTCTTAAAAAGAGATACAAGTTTCTCTTTTCATTCCAAGGCACATTTGTAAAAAAAAGAAAAAAGAAAAAATTATCCTGTAAGAAGAATGAGGTAGTAAAAGAAATTGTCTGAGGGAAAAGAACAACTGAGGACAGAAAATGACCAAATCAGTGGATTCCAAACTTTCCCTTCTTCCTGCTGGTCCTTCACGTTGACCTCTGAGGCCCCCACCTACGTGCCTCTTTTTGATTCAATTTAAAAACCTTCCTCTTTGGTCCGAGTGGGAATAAATACCCCCTGTTTCTCCTTAGCATAGCTAGAATATGTTGAGTTTTCAGAAGGAAACTTATTAAATAGAAAGCAAAGGAAACCAAAGTCTCAGAGACTGAACTAATCTACAGAGCTAACGTAGAGGGTCACCAAAAAAAGAAAGATCCTCAAGGAGATGAATTGACACAGTGGCTGCAACAATGGATTCAAGCATAACAACGATTGTGAGAACGGTGCAGGACCCGGGCAGTGTTTCGTTCTGTTGTACATGGGGTCACCGTGAGTCGGAACTAACTCGACGGCACCTAACAACTACAACAGAGCTAATAGCCTACATGAGTCACAGCCTTGTCTACCCTGAGACCACCAGCACTAGATGGTGCCCTGCTACCACTACCAACCACTGTGATCAGGGCCACAGTAGATGGATCCTGATAGAATGGGAGAAAATCGTGGACCAGAACTCAGGTTCTTAAAAAGTCCAGACTTACTGGACCAGTTGAGACTAAAAGACTCCCTGAGACTGTTGCCCTTAGATACTCTTTAAACCTTGAACCAAAATTATCCCCCGAGGTCACCTTTTAGCAAAATAACAGATTAGCACACAAAATAAAAGATACTACCTGTGAGTACGGGGCTCCATTAATAAACCATCTGTGTGAGACTAAAAGGTCAGCAATTACTCTAAAGTAAAGATAAGAAGTTAAGGGGGTGGGGAAACTAGAGCACTGGAAATGGAACTACCAGAATGCAATTCAAGAGAACCCTGACTCATTGTGAAAAATGTAACTAATGTCACTGAACAATTTGTGTAGAAATTGTCAGATGGGAACATAATCTGCTGCGTAAACTTTCATGAAAAATGCAATAAAATCTTATTTAAAAAATAATAATAAATAGAAAGCAATCCTAGGAAAGAGAAGCAAAGATAAAGAGAATCCATTTGAAGATTTGAGAGTATGCTGCACAGTGTCCCATCCAGGGACACCAGCCACCAAGTCACTCCTTCTCTGCAGCTCTATCTTAGAGGGGGGAGGAGAAGGCAGGTAGACAGTTTGGTCCCTGCTTTGGTTAGAATAAAAAGAAGAGCCCCCTCAACACACACACACACTCCCTCCCTTGCAGGAGAGACACAGAGAGAAGTATTTGGGGCCGCTGTGGAGGATTTCCCACTTGCCAGAGTTGTTCAACCAGCCATTCGTCAAGAGGTGCATGAATTTAAGAGGTGACTTCCTGCTCTGGTCCCTTAGGCTACACTCCACAGTGCCTGGCAATCCCTTCTCAGTCCAAACAGACAAACAGAAATGAAATCTTGAAGAGAACTCTTGAAGGACGAAGACTGTGTCCCTCCCAAGTTCCTCATGCTGCATTTAAATGCCACTTTCTCATGTTTAGGCCTCAGCTCTTTGAGCACCCTGCCTAGGACAGTGCTCAATGTTTGGTGAATAGATGGATGGGTGGCTGGATGGGTGGCTGGATGGATGGGTGGATGGATGGATGGATGGATAGATGGATGGATGGATGGATGGATAGATGGATGGATGGATGGATGGTTGGATGGATGGGTGGATGGATGGATGGGTGGGTGGGTAGATGGGTGGGTGGGTGGATGGATGGGTTCGTAGATGGATGGATGGATGGATAGATGAACAGGGAGGGACTTCTAAGGCCATATGAAGTCACTAGGGGAAAAATAATGTTTTGATTGGAGAGTTTGGGAGGGGTGGGGAGGAAGACTTCTGTGACAACCTCAGCAAAAGATCTTTCAGCTGCCCATGGAGACGATGTCACCACTGAGATGCAGAAGGCTTTGGGTGGAAGTTCTAACTTGTTGAAAACATGGTCCCTGAGCCCTTGTCCAACTCATAATTTCTATCATGAACTGAGAGGGTAGACTAGCTCTTCCCCTCATTGGAACAGGTGCAGAAGGTCCATGTCCCCCTGCCGCCCGACCCACTGGGCACTCACATAGATCCTCATGCTGGTGTAGCGTTGGCGTAGATTGTTCAAGATGCTGGCCTCGTTCAAGAAGGTCATGTCTGCCATGTCACCGGCCTGGTAGAATTTGGGAGGGTTCATCTGCTGGACATCATCCCTCTTCAAGGTGAGCGCCTGGAGGGTCAAGACACAGCAGCACACCCGTTAGGAATGGGAATTAGGCAGTAGAGCTGTACAGGCACAGGGCACCACACCCTCTCTGGCAACCTGGAAGGAGCACTGGAGCTGGAGTCAGGCATCCAGTGGGCCCAACTCCTGGTCCAGCCATGTCCACTCTGCAACTTGGGACCAGGAGGGACTTCTGCAACTGCCACATGAGCCTTAATTGCCTCCCCTCGGAAGTAGGGATTCCATTGGCCTCCTTGGCAGGTGCTGAGAGAATGACATGAATCTAAGTGTGATCATGTAAAAATACCTTGTGAACTGTGAAGGCCCTCCTATGTTACGGAGCACCCCTAGCCCACGCTCCTCTCCCAGCCAAGTCCATTCTGGAAGTTGGTGGGAGCTTGCTCTTCCATCCCAGGGACTCTTTACAAGGATATGAGTCTTGGCTCTCTGCCTTGAGAACTAGAGGTGGTTTCAAAAGAGCAGTGAACTTTTCCTTTTTTTTCTTTAAAGACATTCCTCTGTTCTCACCAAACCACCTTGAAGGATAAAATTGAAATCAAATAAGGAGACAAGAAAAAAAGCAACACAACAAAGAGCGTTCAACAGCAGATGTGTTAGAGTGAAAATAACCACTTGCCATCGAGTTGATTTCGACTCATGGCGACCCCATATGTTTCAGAGTAGAACTGTTCCATAGGGTTTTCAAGGCTGTGCTCTTTCAGAAGCAGATCACCAGGCCTTTCTTCTGAGGTGCCTGTAGGTGGGTTCAAACCACCAACATTTCCATTAGTAGTCAAATGCTTAACCTTTTGCACCTCCCAGGGACTAGAATAAAAATAGTCCTGCGCTAAGTGTCAGGAAAGGATCTTTGGTGGTGCAATGGTTAAGCGCTTGGCTGCTAACTGAAAGGTTGACAGTTCAAACTCACCCAGTAGCTCTGCAGGAGAAAAGACTTGGTGATCTGCTTCTGTAAAGATTATAGCCTAGAAAACCCTATGGTGCAATTCTACTCTGTCACATGGGGTTGCTATAAGTCGGAATTGACTCAACAGCACCCAACAACAACAAGGGTCAGGAGCTCCTGTGCAAAGTGGGGTGAATCCTTTCCCCATCTTCACCCCACTTCCTTCTGTAAATAAAAACTAGTGCCAGCTCTTAAATTCCAGCATGTAGAACCAAAACTTAAGACTTGGGGTCCAGAAAACAAATGTCTTTCAGCTGCCTACAGCCTTCAAGGCTCCAGCACATGCTGGGATTTCTGGCACTGTAAATAATTGAGGAGTACAATAAGCGAATAATTTGAAATCTTGACAGTTCTGGAAAATCCACACAGTAATGGTCACCGCACCTCTAGTAAATCAAGCTGGGCTTTATTCAGAGTTCATTTCTAGTAATTTGCTCATCTCTGGACCTCACCCCTATGCGAACACTTCTCTTCCAGCTTCTATGGAGGAATGGAAGGCCTTTGTCTTTAGTTTACAGCCAGGTGAGCCAGCTCCACAGACTCAGTCTTTTCTGTCCCAAACCCAGCTGGTTGCCTTGTCCACTGTGGATGCTCAAAGAAGCTATGTGTTTTCCTTAAATGCACATCCAAACTGAGGCCTCTGGATCTCCCTCCCATTGTGCATCATTCCTTGCAAACTGCAATGCTCTGCTTTTCTAGAAAGTATGTTTCTTCTGAGAATTAAGCTTGACTTTCATGTTCAAACTCACCCAGACACAGCCTCATCGCTCTCCTGCCAGGCCCCTAGAAGGCAGTTGGGAAGAAAAGCTATCCTGCAAGTTCTGATCTTCAAAGGTCTTTGGCTTCTCTTATGAGTGACATGAACCAAGGACTGACCTCAAACTCTCCCTTCACCGCCCACCACAGAGACATGGCATGGGTGTTCGAGTAAGATACAGCTGGATTTGAGTCCAAGTTCATCATTTGCTTTCTTTGTGATCTTGGGCAAGTTACTTAAAGCCTCCTTGATCCTCATTTTTCATCCTCTGCCAAACAGGACCAATAAATCCTACTACATAAGGTTGTTGAAAGGATTATACAAAATGTTAGGGGTTTGCCACAGGGTTGTTGTTTGTTATTAGCTGCCATTGAGTCGGCCCCTGACTCATGACAACCCCCATGCACAACAGAACAAAGTGCTGCCCTTCCCTGCACTATCCCCATGATCAGTTGCGGATCAGACTGTTGTGATCCACAGGGTTTTCACTGGCTGATTTGTGGAAGTAGATCACCAAGATTTTCTTCCCAGTCTGTCTTAGACTGGAAGTGCCACTGAAACCAGTTCAGCATCATAGCAACACTCAAGCCTCCAATGACAGATGCGTGGTGGCTGCACATGAAGTGCATTGAACAGGAATTGAACCTGAGTCTTCTGCATGGAAGGTGAGAATTCTATCACTGAACCACCAACACCACAGGGTAGGGGTTTAATAAATTAAAAATAATTTTTTTTCAAACAAAATGTATGAAGCTCATATTTCTGTGGGTTAGCAATTTGGCCTGGGCTCAGCAGGGTGATTCTTCTGGCCTCAGATGGGTTTACTCATGTACCTGCAGTCAGTTACCAGTGAGCTAGGTGGCTCCGTTCTGGGTTCACTGGTTGTCATCTGGGCCAAGGGGGTGACTGGGCTCTCATCCTCAAGCAGGCTAGTTCATACTAGCTGGGTAGCATTCCAAGAGCAAGGGCAGAAATTGTTAAGTCTCTTGAGACCTAGACTCAGAACGGCACACCATCATGTCTGCTACATTCTATTTGATAAAGCAAGCCACGAGGCCAGCTTAAATCACTAGTAGGGGTAGGGGAGTAGGGGTACACTCCGTCTCTTGATGGTGGGAGCTGCAAAGTCGCATTGCAGCTGCCACTGATGCAAGAAATGGTGTTGGTTTGTGGTCACGTTTGTCATCTACCACATTCCCTAAGAAACCCCTTCCCTCCACTATCAGGACCTGTTTCTCTACATCAAACCAAAATCACTCTTCATCTTATTCGCAACTTAAATCAAATCTTCTACCCTCCTCTCAAGTCACACCTGATGGTCAGGCACAACGCAGATCAACAGGGGGAGTGATGTGCTGGTAAACCAGCCCTCTGGGAAAATAAGCCCCAATGTGTAGCATTTGCCAATTTTCATGGTGTAAAGACAGTCAGTCCTCATATTTGTGGGTTATATATTCGTGAATTGGCCTTTATTTTTGCTAAAAACACTCGTGGAGCTTTCACATTCACGTGCAGACATGCACATGTGCAGAGTGGTGAAAAATTCCCAGGTGAGGTTGAATGAGGCTGGATCACCATTTGCTAAGTCAGTGTTTATGGGGAGTTTATGAAACATAACCAAAAAAACCCCAAAACCAGTTTCCAACTCATGGTGACTCCATGTGTATCAGAGTAGAACTGTGGCTGCGACCTTTTGGAAGTAGATCACCAGGCCTTTCTTCGGAGGCGCCTCTGGGTGACTTTCAGTTAGTAGCAGAGCGCCTAACCATTTGTGCCAGCCAGGGACATAATGACTGTGAATAATGAGGATCAAATATGCTTCCATCTTGGCTGATATCAAGTTACCAAAGGCTTAACAACTGACTGCATAGCCCCCAAGTGTTTAGTGATGGACCCTCACAAGCCAGGACAAGCCAGCTCCAGTGCGCCACTGCCACGTAGGGAACCACCGTCTGTTGCTCATACAGATGAAGAGCTCACCCAGGTGGACCAGGGTGTTCCAAGTCCCTGTCTCACATTCCTCATGCCGTCAAGGGCCATGGGACACAGAGTGAGACTGCTGGCAGGTGAGATGCCCACTCACTGTTAGAAAATAGATTCCATGTGAGAGCTGTTTGGGACTTTAAAGATAAGGAATGTGCATGCTAACCCCTTAGACGTGTGTCTGGTTGTGGAATTGACAAAGTGCATCATATGTCCTCTCTCACGGTCATCTCTACTGGAATGGAGCCAAAGCTTGGAGAAGGGAAGCATCTTGCTTGAGTGTAGTCGAGTCTGGACTTGAACCCAGCATGCGTGACTCACTTGGGGGTTTCTGCTCTTTTGTCCACCCTGCCTCTTGAGCAGAAGTGTGTCCAGTCAAGGCTGGCTGCCTGCCTCTCCCAAAGCTCAGTTTCATCCTGGAGATTACCGCCCACTTACCTGGTTGGTGACCGTCTTTACAGTGACCTGGTCGCCCTGTTCAGACTGGATCTCCCCAGCAATGAAGTCCTCCTTCTCGTCTTTGACCAAGCAGGACCTCTTGATGTCGTAGGGCTTGTTCATGGCTTCAATCCTCTCCTTCTCGAGAGGAGCCAAGCAGGGCATTGGGTCCACATCTTCCAAACATTCCCCTTTTTGTGCACCAGGCATTGCGGCTTAGCTGAGGGCAGAGCAGGCAGGAACCGAGGACAGGAACCAGGACTTCCCTTGGTGCTGTAAGGGAAAGCAAAGACTGGGTGCTGAGGGTGGGGGACAGGCTGCAGCAAATGCCCCGAGCTCAACAGGGGTTGCTTCTCTCATGTTACATTGGATGTCTTGGTGCTTTTAGGTTGTAATAACCAAGAACAAGAAATAAGCTAATAACTCCTCCCAGTTGTGTGCTATGTCCGCCATCTCATATATTCCTCACACTAAGACTGTGAGGTAGGGATCGGGAAGCCCAGTCAGTGGAGGAGAAGACTAGGATCATGAGAGGTTAAAGAAAGATTTTTTAACCAATCCGTCAAAAAACCCGTTGCCGTCAAGTCAATTCTGATTCATAGCGACTCTATAGGACAGAGTAGAACTGCCCCATAGGGTTTACAAGGAGCAGCTGGTAGATTTGAACTGCTGATCTTTTTGGTTAGCAGCCAAACACCTAACCACTGCACCACCAGAGCCCTAGTTTCTTAACCACTGTTTATGAAATTGGTCAGGAAAACAATTACCTCTTGGTTTTTACTTCCTTTCAGGTATGAATGGAGCTGGCAAATCATAGCAGTACCACAGTGCCTGTGGCTTATCTCCAATAGAAATTGTAGCTCTTGTCCTATCATTTTAAAGTAGTTGCCAAAAAAAAAAAAAAAAGCAAACCAAACCCATTGCCATCGAGTCGATTCTGACTCATAGCGACCCTACAGAGTAGAACTGCCCCATGGGGTTTCCAAGGAGAAGTTGGTGGATTCGAACTGTCGACCGTTTGGTTAGCAGCCGTGGCTCTTACCAGGGCTCCAAAGCAGTCACAGACATCTCAAAATATTATTTACTCTCATCTCAACTTTGAAAGTATGGTCCTATTAGGCCCTCAGTTAGATTGTGTTAATTAAGAAGTACACAAATTACTACTCTATTGCAAATTGTTTTTTTAATATTTTGATAATAGTATTTCAGTACCATTGGTTTCCTTTGCAACCCTCTGTATTTCATTTTATATATTTAAAAACACTAATCTGAGCAGGAGTCCACAGGCTTTGCCAGATGCCAAATGGGCCCCTTATATAAAATGACAGCCTGGGGTAAATGATTACTTCTCCTAAAATGAGGCCACTATGGGGTCAAGCCTAGGACTCTGCTTCCACACCCAGACAGGTTCACTGAACCATCAGGAAGGTGGGGAACTAGGGACTCAAAGGAGTAAAGAGAGGTCAGGAGCCTCCCGATTTGCCTTGGGGGTGAAGAACCTTCTGGAAAGCTTGGGAAGGGTATGGCTCTGAGCCCCTTTGCCAGAGATACTGTTCTCAAGATCAAGAGTACAGTTTCCATCTTTAAATAAGTCATCTGTGGATCAAGGGTCTCCTGACTGTGCCCTGGGCCCCTGCTATACCCTACCGCCCTCAGGGATCTTCTCCAGTGTCTGCTGCCAAGGCCCCTCGTGTTTCTGAAAGAGGCTGAGCTAAAACAGGCAAGTGGGGGAGGCAAAGCCTGACCTTGCCCCTCAAGTTGCCATCTCCCTTTAGGGTCCGGCATAGAGCGTTCTGGTTAGAGCCTGGGTTCCCCACCCCCAAATCTGGGCCATGGCACAGAAAACAAGAATAAGAGGAGGAGGGCGGGGCCTGTGCCTTCTTGGACCGCAGACCCCTTTGGCAGTCTTGTGTTGCCCGTAGTCTCATTGGAAAAAACCATTTTAAATTTAGGTAATAGAACACAAGGATTACCAGGGAAACCGATGATATTAAAGGAAAATTATGAAAAAATTAAAAATGCATGATATGGGAATGTACGTGCTTCTTCACTAGCACATTAAATAACAATCTAGCAGCAAGTCTAATAACTACTGTGGTTTTGAAGCAAGAGTGAGAACTAACAATATTTTGAGATATCTGCAACAGTTGTAATATGATGTGAAAATATTGGGGGTTTCCATCACTGACACAAGTCTCGGGTACTACTGATTTGGTACTGTTTCTTAACCCGAATGGGAAAACAATTTCATCATGATTTTTACTATCTTTGACTGAAACTTATCATCTCCTCCCCTTTTTAATGCAGGCACAGATTAAAAAGCACTGCCAGTATTTTCAAACGGTTAATGCGCTTGGCTGCTAACTGAAAGGTTGGAGGTTCAAGTTCACCCACAGGTGCCTCAGAAGAAAGGCCTGGTGATCTACTTCCAAAAAAATCATCCATTGAAAACCCTATGGAGCACAGTTCTATGCTGACACACACAGGGTTGCCATGAGTTGGAATCAGCTCTACAGCAAACGGTTAGTTCCAGGTTAAGGACACCTGCCTAATCCCTCCTGTATCCCATTATCGTGGAGGAGCACTGGGCCGGGAGTCCTCCACTTCTGCAGATTGCGTCTTCACTGGGCATCCAGGAGATGTAGATCTCACTTAGCTCTGTCACTTCGATCGCTCAGTCACCTCTTTGGACCACCTTCTCCCCTTTCTGGAAGCTACAGATCACTCTAGAAGCTTCCTTTTATCATTTATTTCCCCTGACGGCTCAATTTCAGTATCTTTTTACGCCTCATTTTCCTGGTTCTGCTTTAACATAGGTGGAAGTCACCAGGGAGAGGAGACCAAAATCCACATAAAAAGGAAATGCAGGTCCCGGCAAAGTCATTTTAAAATTCATTAGACTTGTCATTAAAACAACTGCCCACATCAGAGGGCTGTGTTCCTTTTTAATAGTTTTAATGGGGAGGTGGAGGCAAGATATTCTCCTTTGTTTATTCCAATTAGGATTTTTTTTTTTTTAAACGGGGCTTCTGTGTGAACCACAAGTTAAGGGGTCCCCAATGGTGTCCTGTCCTGGTGACCCAGGACACAGACCCCTCCGGCCAGGTGCTGCCCACAAGAGCGGTGCAAGCCTCTCAGCGACCCAGCCGGTGATGACCCCACCTCCCAGGCCCCCCAGCATCCAAACCACTCCTGTCTCCCCTAACAACAGCCCTTCCCAGGCATTTCTGATAACCAAGACCATTTTTTAAAAATCATGAGCCACAAAACATGCAAACAATTCAGCATTTGGAATGTGAAGGCTGGATCTGCGTTCGAATCCTGACTGCTCCTATCTCACGGTGGAATGCCATGCAAGTCCTGGCAGTTCTCTGGACCTGTCTCCTCACCTGTACGGTGGGCATGAACTTGGAGGATTGAATGGAATGCCACCTGTGTACCTGGGGCAGGCAGGTGCTCTAGAAACACTTGCCCCTAGCTCCCCTCACTAATCCCTCATTATAACGCCCGCTTTCCCTGGTGGTGCTGCCAAGTCTCCTCTATAGCAAGCACCACCGTCTCCTCTCTATACTCCCTCCCCGTTTCCACCTTCCCCAGCATCCCCTGTGGTACCTACCTGAGACCACACTGGGAGAGCCTGGGTTCCTCTCTGAGTCTGGCTATTCCCTTTTATACCTGCCCACCAGGTCTGAGCCAGCAAAACCTTAAAAAAGAAGAGAACACCTCAGGGCCCCAGGGACCCAGCTGGTCTCGCCTTCCAGGGCCTGCCTGGATGCTGTGGGTCCCTCAGGGGGGATCAGTGAACGCCTGGTTCTTGGGGCATTCCGCTTCCTCCCATTACCCTAATGGGGAGACTGATGACCTCAGCTTGGGGGTGCAAGCTGTGGGCAGAAATAGAACAGCTGGCGAATGAGTTTTCCTCTTAAAGCTACAACAGCTGGCTTCTCAAGGAGAAAGACTCGGGGTGACTCCTCCAAAGCCATGGTACCTATGAGTCCAGATAGCCAATTGGTTGATGACTTTGCCCCCTTTCACACGCTCAGGCCGAAAGGGTCAGGGTCAGCCTGGACTTCTCTTGTCTGATCATGGCAATGGTCCACCCCAGGCCACCATGGCCCACAGAAGCCATGTGTCATAATGGCACGGTGCCAGCCTTGAGCACAGAAGCCCTGCCTTGAGTTCCTCTGAGGTGTCCCATGCATTGCGTGACTTTGAGCAAGTCCTTGCCCGCTCTGGACTTCCTTTCCCGTCTGTAAAATGGGGTGGCTGCATGGATGGCCTCTAGGAGTCCTCTGTGCTCTGCTCAAGTTTGGAGGCGGGTTCTGGGTCTTCAGGGAGAAACTTGGTGCGGGAAGGGGGAGAAGTTCTTCCTGGCATCCACTGTCACTCCTATCTGTACCTGCTCAGATATTAGTTCACCCTTAAAGGAAAAAGGGACCTACATGAGCATAGAGCTGATTTCCTTTTGTGTCTGTCTGGGTTCAAAGGGCCATTGGTGGTTCAATGGCAGAATTCTCATCTTCTGTGTGGGAGACCCGAGTTCAGTTCCCGTTCACTGTACCTTGTGAGCAGCGACTACCCATCTGTCAGTGGAGACTTGTGTGTTGCTATGATGCTGAAGCGGTTTCAGCAAAGCTTCCAGACTAAGACAGACTAGGAAGAAAGGCCTGGCAATCTACTTCCAAAAGCCAGCCAACGAAAATCCTATGGATTACAACCGTCTGATCTGCAAGCAGTCTCGGAGATGGCACAGGACTAGGCAGCATTTCGCTCTGTTGTGTGCAGGATCTCCATGAGTCCGGGGCCGATTCAATGGCAACTAACAACCACGACAACCACGACAACTACCTGGGGTCTGTGTCTCGGAAGCAGCTCCTTCAACCCCAAAGAACTTTCTATGTGGTACATATATTTTTCAAATACTTTCTATTACCATTGGTACAGCAATCCCCTTAGAAGTGCATTACTGTATTTTGACGACCAGACTCCACCAACCGAAGAATTGTACTCGTAAGCAATCACGTCACCCACTCTATCCCAAGCACCTGCTCTGCCCTGAGGGTCAACCTCACTTCTCCCAAACTGGGCCTCAGTTTCCCCATAGGTAAAATATGCTTTTGGCCGAGAGGGCCCCCACGCACAGCTGTGGGCTTGGGGAGACCAGGGCTCTGCCTGCCACAGCAATGCCATTCCTGCCGGCCTCAGTGGAACTGTTTTGTGGGCAGATCTTTGCCCGGAAGTCTGATTTGTAAACAGATAAAAGGGGAGCTGCTCTGAGCCTTATTCACGATAGTCAAAAGGTGGAAACAACCCAAGTGTGCATCAACAGATGAATGGATACACAAAACGTGGTCCATCCGTAGAATGGAATGTTAGTCAGCCATAAAGAGAAATGAGTCCTGATAGATGCTATGACATGCATGAATCTTGAAAACATGTTGACTGAAATAAGCCAGACACGAAAGGACGAATATTGTGTGGTCCCAGTTATGTGAAATATCTAGAACAGGCAAATGTATAAAGACCAAAGTGGATTGGTGGTGGTCAGGGGTGGGGGGAGAAGGGGGTGAGGAGTTAGTTTTTAAAAAAGAAGAAAACAATTTTGCCAAAAAAAAAATTAGTGAGGGTACAAACAATTTGGATGAAAAAGCTCAGCTGAATCACAGAACATTTTGCGCAATTGGAGATTCCCACATCATGTTCAAGCACACATGGAGTATTCATGAAAATTAATCATACACTTGAAGAAAAAAGTGGGGCCGATGAGCTAGGACTTCCTTTTAGCAGATGAGAAAGCAGAGACTCAGAGGGGTGAAGCAATGTGTCCAAATGCACACAGTGAGTCAGCGTCTGAGACTTGGCTCTGTTTTTCTTTCTAGCCCTTATCACGCTCCAACAATGCATTAGATATTGATTCAATTATTTCTTGGTCTTTCCCTCCCTAGAATGTCCCTGGCGCCTTGGAGGACTGTGATAGGATACCTGGGAGAGGCTGCCGGTGGAAGGCCCCCTCTAGCATCGAGGCCTAGAGTCCATCCTCAGGACGCCTCCACTCAAATCCTGGGCCCCAGGGTGCTTCCGGCTGGTCTGCGCAGGATGGCCACCCTCTACTTGGGGGCAGGAGCCGCTGAGAAGGAGCTGGACCCCGCCTGCCACGTCTCTGGGAGGGGATATTCACAGGGGGAGGTCCACTGGGGTCCCTGCATAGAGTTTAATGGAGAGGCTATTTATTGCGGTGGGTTAAGGGAAACCCACAGGAATGGCAAGGCCACCACAGCCCTGGAAGCAGCTGTAGGAGAAGCTGTGGCCCTCGGGGGGACTGAGCACCTACTGCCCAACCACACACAGCCAGCCAAGGGCATGGGCACCTCTCCCCTCCTGCTCTCCCATCTCCTCCTGCCATCTCCTAGGGCCAAACCACCCAGAAGTTGGAGAGCAGGATCTAGGGATGCAGCTGAGGCCACATATGGTGGTGAAGGTTGGGAAATGGATCTGGAGGAGCAAACGCAGGACATCCAGCTCCCAGCCAGGGTGGCTAGAGCTGCCCCTTGGTCTCTTGTGGTTTGAGTTTCTCACAGGGGGCTCTGATGGTCAGCATTCCAGATGTTCCACTTCAGTGAGTGTGCTTGGTCTGAGGAAGTCCCAGGGCTCTGCTGTTGGAGGCTCTGAAAGCAATTGTCAGGGGATACTACCTCTCACGGAGCCCTGGTGGCAAAATGGTTAAGCACTCGACTGCTAACTGAAAGGTTACTGGTTCAAACCCATCCAGTGGCTCCACAGGAGAAAGACCTGGTGATCTGCTCCCGTAAAGATTGTTGTTATTGTTGTTAGGTGCTGTTGAGTGGGTTCCAACTCACAGCAAATCTACGTACAACAGAACGAAGCACTGCCTGGTCCTGCGCCATCCTCACAATCGTTGCTATGTTTGAGCCCATTGTTGCAGCCACTTTGTCAATCCATCTAGCTGAGGGGCTTCCTCTTTTTTGCTGACCCTCTACTTTACCAAGCATGATGTCCTTCTCCGGGACTGGTCCCTCCTGTTAACATGTCCAAAGTCTGTGAGACGAAGTCTTGCCATCCTTGCTTCTAAGGAGCATTCTGGCTGTACTTCTTCCAAGACAGATTTGTTTGTTCTTCTGGCAGTCCATGGTATATTGAAGACTACAGCCTAGGAAATCCTATGGGGAGGTTCTACTCTGTCATATAGGTTCGATATTCGACTCAATGGTACACAGCAACAATAACACTACCTCAGCTGTTAACCGAAAGGTTGGAGGTTAAAATCCACCAAGAGGCACCTAGGAAGAAAAGCCTGGTGACCTATTTCCAAAAAATCAGCCATTGCAAACCCTATGGAACACAGCTCTACTCTGACGCACATGAGGTCACCATGAGCAGGAATTGACTCCAGGGCAACTGGTTTTCCAATATAAAGCAAGTGCTTAAATCTCTTGGTGGGGGAGGTGGGTAGGAAGGACTCCTCTGGAGTTATGGGCTGGTGTTGGCACAACAATAAAAACACAGGGCTCCCACATCCATTAGCTCATTTTGATCCTTCCAACAACCTGGGCAGGTGGGTGGGGCAGGTAGGTTTAGCAGATGAGAATACAGAGGCTCAGAGGGCTGAAGCAATGTGTGCAAAGACACACACTGAGTCAGTGTCTGAGGCTTGGCTATTTTTCTTTCTAGGCCATATAACTCTCCAACAATGCATTAGGTATTGATTATTATTTCTTGGCTCTTTCTCTTTCTAAAATGGAAGTGTGGTGGGGGCCGGGACTTGGCCTGGTGTCTTTACCAGGAGGCAGCAGAATGTGGTGGTCAAGAGTTTGGACTCTGAAACCTGATTCACAGAGTTTGAGTCCCAGCTTTGCCCCTTCCTCTATCTGTGACCCCTCTGTGCCTCAATTTTTTACCTGTAAAGTGGGGATAATAGTGATACTTACCAAATAGGGTTGTTTGGAGAATTCATTGAGTTAGTGTATGTAAAATGCCTAGCATATATTGTTGTTGCTGTTAGGTGCTGTCAAGTTGATTTTCAACTCACAGCAACCACATGTGACAGACTAGAACACCCCATAGTGTTTTCTAGGCTATAATCTTTACCAGAAGGAGCCCCGGTTGTGCAGTGGTCAAGCATTCAGCTGCTAACTGAAACATTGGTGGTTCAAACCCACCAGCCACTCTGTGGGAGAAAGATGCGGCAGTCGGCCTCAGTCAAGACTACCACCTTGGATACCTTATGGGGCAGTTCTACTCCGTCCTATAGGGTCGCTATGAGTTGGAATTGACTCGACAGCACCGGGTTTTGGTTTGGTTTGGAATCTTTACGAGAGCAGATCACCAGGTCTTTCTCCCTCGGAGCCGATGGGTGAGTTCAAGCTGTCGGTTAGCAGCTGAGTGCTTAACCATTGTGCCACCAGGGCTCCTTTAGCACATATTAGACAATCAGTATTTAGCGAACGAACGAAAGCCAGGTCTGTGTGGTGGGAATGACGACTGTAAGCAGAGTGTTCTGTCTGGGTGGAAGCTGAGATGGGAGTGGTTCTTGGCATCCATATCCAGAAGCCCCTGGGCTTGGCAAATGCAGAGAGCTGGGCCCTGACTGCCCCAAAGCAGCCCGCTTAGGAAATAAGCTTGCTAGCACTTGCGTTTCAATCTCTCGCTCCTCCCCTCCCCATCTTCCTCATTTTCCTCACTTCCTTATTGAGTTCTGCACTGGGTTCTTTGCTAGACACAAGGAGGGTATAAAATCAATAGACACTTCCTCAAAGAAGCCCTGGTGGCGCAGTGGTTAAATGCTCAGCTGCTAACCAAAACTCAGTGGTTCAAACCCACGGAGATGCTTTGTGGGAGAAAGACCTGACGATCTGCTCCCATAAAGATTACAGCCTAGTCCTCACAGAGAATAGAACAGAGAGTCCCTGATGGAGCAGGAGAACCCAAATTCACATAAAAAAGCTAGACTTAATGTTCTGACTGAGACTAGAGGAGCCCCAGAAAACATGGCCCCTGTACTCTCTGTTAACCCAGAACTAAAACCATCCCTAAAGCCAACTCTTCAGACAGATTAGACTGGACTGTGGGACATAAAATGATCCTTGTGAAGAGTGTACTTCTTAGTTCAAGTAAATACACGAGACTAAATGGGCAGCTCCTGTCTGGAGGCGAGACGAGAAGGCAGAAAGGGACAGGAACTAGTTGAATGGACATGGGAAACCCGGGGTGGAAAGGGGGAGTGGTGCCGTCACATTACAGGGATTGCAACTAGGGTCACATAACAATGTGTGTATAAATTTTTATATGAGGAATTAACTTGAGCTGTAAACTTTCACCTAAAGCACAATTAAAAAAAAAAAAAAAGATTACAGCCTAGGAAACCCTATGGGGCAGTTCTACTCTGTCACGTGGACTCACTATGAGTGGAAATCAACTGGACGTCACTCAACAACAGAAACAGACACTTTCTCTGCTTTGGAGGAGTTTGTGTGGGTCCTCTCTGCCTTTCATGCGGAAGAGCTGCAATGAGGCAGACAGAGCGTGGGGCCAAGGAGCTAAGGGAGGTAAGGGTGGAGGAGTGACGTCAGGATCAATCCTGTGCCCTCTGTCCCTTCTGCCAGCCCAAGGGCCCACCGTACTCAGTGCCCTTGGAGGGGCCCCCACTCCAGGCCCAGAACCTGAGATGAAACCGAGTTCTAAGTCAATGCTTGTTGAAGGAAATCGAACCCTTGTCCAGCTCCAGAGCCAGGAAGCTGAAGCTAGAGATGTCCTACTGTGTACCAGGCCCTGGGCTAGGTACCAGCTGCTCCTGGAACAGCCCCCTTTCTATGAGGCAAAGCTCCAGCTGTCCCTGCAGTCCTTTCCCAGCCCATGAGAGCCCCTGTGGGTCAACAGCCAACAGTCACTCACTCATCATATGCACAGAGCACCCACAGTTGCCCTGTGCTCAGTCCTGCTGCGCACGAGACTGCCCGCCATCATGCTTAAAACGGAAAGTGGTATCTTTATCCAACTGGACGCTAAGTGTTAGCTTCTAGAGCCTTCTTAGACCCTGGAAGCCTCTCAAGTGGAAAGAGTTCCATGGCTTTGAGTCTCAGTTCTGACTTTGGGTGAGGCACCTAACCTCTATGAGCCTCCACTTCTTCACTATTAAAAAAAGAAAACAAAAAACCCGTTGCCGTCAGAGTCAATTCTGACTCATAGCGACCCTATAGGACAGAGTAGAACTACCTTATACGGTTTCCAAGGCTATAAATCTTTATGGAAGCAGACTGCTACATCTTTCTCCCAACGAGCGGCTGGTGGGTTCAAACCACTGACCTTTCGGTTAGCAGCCAAGCGCTTAACCACTGAGCCACTAGGCCTCCTGCTTCTTCACTGTAACATGAGAATAATAACAATGACAGCTTACCTCACTGAACTGATGAAACAAACAAGGGGGATTATGGGCCTGAATATGCTTTTTAGTTTTAATTTCCCTAATGACTAATGATGTTGAGCATCTTTTCATGTGCTTATTTTCCACCCATATATCGTCTTTGGTGAAGTGCTTGTTCAAATCTTTTGTCTATTTTTTATTATTGGGCAATTGGTTTTCTTATAATTGAGTTTTGAACATTCTTTATATATGCTAGATGGGGGCCTTTGTCGGGTATGTGATTTGTAAATGTTTTCTCCTGGTCTGAGGCTTCTCTTGGAAATGCTTTTTTAAGCTTTGATATGTTGCCTCCATGATAAGGGTCCCCTCAAATGACTCAGAATGGAGATCCCAAGAAATTCTGGCTCCATCTGTTTCTGCTGATCTTCCCTTGAGCTGGCTGGGCAGCTCTGAGCAAGGTCAAGTGGTGGTTCCCGAAAGTTCTGATAACTTTGCTCCGGGGCTGCGTGTGGAGGGGAGAGGACGCAGCCACACAGCCAGGATATATTTGTCATGCCTGGGGTGTTCCTCAGGCGGTTTCTACAGGTGTCTGCAGGGTCATGTCCTGAGCCTGCCTGCCCTCCTCCCCTCATGGGAGCATCCCATTGCCACCTCAGACCGTCCCAGCCCCACATTCCACAGCGTTTAGATGTGCAGGTTATTGCTGGGCTGCTGGGGTGGGGTCAGCTGGACCCATGCCTTCACGGTGTTCAGGCTCCAGAACTCTCTGATCTGGAGAAGAGAGGGCTGAGATGAACCTGGGCTACTGGCCTCGACCTCCAGCCTGGGCCTGGAGTGGTGCCCAGCAGGCACTGTCCGCCCCAGGCTCTGTCAGGGACTCCCTGGGAGACCCCTTCAGGAGCCCATCAAAGTCCACCTCCCTTCCTCTCTACTCCCTTCTCTCTCCCATTCTCCCTCTTTTTCCTTCCTTCCCTTCTTCCCTCCCTTCCTTCTTTTCTTCCTTCTACCTCTCTCCCTCCCTCCCTCCTCTCTCCTCCCCCCTTCCATTATTTATCAAGCATCTGCTCTGTCCCAGGCTCTGTTCTATGCACTGAGGACACAGCAGTGAACAAAACAGACAAAAATCCTGCCCTTCAGGAGCAGGGAGATGAACAGTAAACCCAGCCTACAGTGTGTCAGATGGTGATGCGTGCTATGGGGAGCAGCAGAGCAGAGAAGGGGATTCGGGAGGGTTAGGGGATGTGATTTTGAACATGGGTCTCTGAGAAGATAACATTTGAGTAGAGAATTGAATGGAACCAGGGAGAGAGGCATGAGAGTGGCTGGGGAAGGCAATCTACATAGACAGGGCAGCAGGTGCAAGGGCCCTGAGGCTGGGTGTGCCCGGGCAATGGAGGAACAGGGTAGCTGCAGTGGAAGGGACAAGGGAGAGTGGGGGGCAGGCAGATCTTGGAGTTAATGGGCGTTCCGAATGAGGAAGACCTCGTGAGCCTGGAATCGTCTTCGGAGTGGGATGGGGGCTTTGAGCAGAGCAGGTCTGAGTCCTCCTCATCTCCAGTGCTGGCCCCTTCACTCCTGTGGTACCATTTTGCTAAGAAAGTTGTTCCAGACTGGGTCACAGGAAGCCTGTCTTAGTTAGCTAGTGCTGCTGTGACAGAAATGGGTGGCTTCAAAGAGCAGAAATGTATTTTCTCACAGTTCAGGGGCTAAACATCCAAACTAGGGTCTCGGCCTCATTGATTTCTGCCTTATCGTTAGCCCTGGCCATGTCTTGGTTCCTTGGCTTGTAAATGATCCTCACATGTATCTGTCTTGCTGAGTTACTGCATCTCTGTGTCTACCGTGCTTTTTTTTATAACTCAGAAGTGATTAGATTTAGAACCCATCCTACTCTGGTGTGATCTAATTAACATAACAAAGAAAACTCTATTTCCAAACAGGATTACATCCACAGGTATAGGCCTTAGCATTCCAATGCATATTTTAGGGGAACACAATTCAATCCACAACAAAGCCCATGTCTTGGACCTGGGCCCTTTGACCCCAAGGCCCACTCATCCTCAGCAGACGGTTCTAGTGCGTTCGGACACCAGGCTGCAAGCTGGTGCCTGCAGTTCCCTGCTGCTTAGAAGAACGGCCTAGAGACCCCAATCACTGTTGACAGCACATCCTCCAACTGGCTTGTGTGGACTGTGCATTAGGATCTACTGGGGAAAGTGTTAAACATGCAGATTCCCAGGCTCCACCCTCGATCTGCCCAGTCAGACTGTTTGGGTGTGGGCCCCAGGAATCTGCATTTTAACAAACTTCCAGTGATCCTAAAGTTTGGACACCATGACAGTAGAGGATGATTGGAAAATGCCTGATGAGCCCCATGGCTGTGGGTAAGTGATCACTTCGTCTTCGATTTTTAACCACCTCATGGGTGTTTTAGTCATCTAGTGCTGCTCTAACAGAAATACCACAGGTGGATGGCTTTAACAAAGAGAAATTTATTCTCTCACAGTCCAGTAGGCTACAAGTCCAAATTCAGGGCATCAGCTCCAGGGGAACGCTTTCTCTGTCGGCTCTGGAGGAAGGTCCTTGTGATGCATCAGTCTTCCTTTGGCCTGAGAGCATCTCAGCACAGGAACCTCAGGTCCAAAGGACACACTCTGCTCCCAGCACTGCTTTCTTGGTGGTGAGAGGTTCCCATGTGTCTCTGTTCGCTTCTGTCTTTTATGTCTCAAAAGAGATTGGATTAAGACACTATCCAATCTTGTATACCTCATCAGTATAACTGCCGCTGATCCATCTTATTAGATCATAGTGACTGAATTTACAACACATAAGGAAATCACATCAGATTACAAAATGGTACAGTTATACAACACTGGAAATCATGACCCAGCCAGGTTGACAGATATTTTGGGGGGACACAGTTCAATCCATGACAATGGGTATATGGTGTATTGTGTGTAGGTTCTAGAGATAATATGTCTGGCATATAGTTGGTGCTCAATAAATGATACCTAACATTATTATTATTATAAAAAATCATATATACAGGGAGAGTCATTGTTTAGTGGGCACTGAGTTTCTGTTAATGGGTGGAATAATTCAGAAAAGGATAGTGGTGATGATTGTACAACATGAGCAATGTAATCCATGTCACTGAATTGTAAAAATTCAATGTGTAAAAATTATTGAATTGGCAAAAGTTTTGCTATATATATTTTTACCACAATAAATTAAGAACAAATAGGGGATTAGATATGTAAAATACATTATGTCTATACTATGAAATATTAACCTGTTGCCATCCAGACGATTCCAACTCATAGTGACCCTATAGAGCAGAGTAGAACTGCCCCATAGGTTTCCAAAACTGTAGTCTTTACGGAAGCAGACTGCCACATCTTTCTCCCAAGGAGAAGCTGGTGGGTTCAAACAGCTGACCTTTCAGTTACAGCCGAGTGCGTAACCACTGTGCCATCAGGGCTCCTTAGTGAAATATTATACCACCATTAATATACATATTATAGACACACAATAAAATCATATATGCCTGCAATGAAACATTACTCAGCCAGAAAAAGGAATGAACTACTGATTCAGGCTACAACATGGATAACCCTGAAAATGCTGTGCTGGGTAAAAGAAGCCAGGCTCAAAACGCCACATTGTCTGGTTTCATTTATATGAAATATCCAGAATAGGCAAATCCTTTGAGACAGAAAGTAGATTAGAGGTTACTATAGGGTCGCTGCGAGTCAGAATCGACTGGACGGCAACGGGGTTTTTTTTTTTTTTTTCTAGGGGTGGGAAGTGCTGAGAAAATGAGGAGTTATTGCTCAATGGGTACAGAGTTTCTTTTTGGGGTGATGAAAACGTTTTGGAAATGAGTAGTATGATGGTTGTACAATACTGTGAATATAATTAACGCCACTGAGTTGTACACTTGAAAGGGTTAAAATGGCAAGTTTTACGGCATACGTATTTTACTACAATAAAACTTAAATAAAGAATAAAAAAAGATGATGGTTGAAAAAAAAATCTTCCTTGCTTGCTGGTCTCCTCCCATGGAGCCATGGCCCGTCTGTCTGTCTCGAAGCACTTGGGATATGATGAGAAAACACTGTTTCCAGAAGTTGAACAACTAGATTCAAGTCCCAGCCCAACCACAGAGCAGGCAGGGGAAACCTCCTTGCGAACAGTGGGATGCTGTGCCAACACCAACATCCATGCCCCTCGGGGATCCCTGCCTGCAGTCAGACAGCTCTGCGCTAAAGCAGCCTTCTCTGACTTTCCTTAGAAGGGAGCCGGCAGTAGGGGGGGAGATTCTGTAGGAAGCTGCTCTTGGGATGGCCAAACAAATCAAACATTGTAAGAGTGAAAAACTGAGAGCAAAAAGTTGGAAACAACCTAAATGCCCATCAGTAGCCAAACCAAAACCAGTTGCTGTCGAATTGATGTCCAATTCATGGCGACCCCATGAGTGCAGAGTAGAACTGTGCTCCATAGAGTTTTTAAGGCTGAGGTCTTTGGAAGCAAATATCTGGCCTTTCTTCTGAGCTGCCTCTGGGTGGGTTTGAACCGCCAACCTTTTAGTTAGTAGTCAAGCACTTAACCATTTGCACCACCCAGGACTCTCCTTCAGTAGAGGATTAGTTAAACAAATTTGTTTAGTAGTATTATTGTTGCTAGTTGCCATTAGGCTCCAACTCATGGTGATCTTATGTATAACAACAAAATGTTGCCTGGTCCTGCACCATCTTCAGGATCATTGGTATGTTTGAGTCCACTGTTGCAGCCATCGTGTCCTTCTATCTCACTGAGGGTCTCCCTCTCTCTCATTGGCCTTCCACTTTACCAAGTATGATGTCCTTATCCAGTGTTTGGTCCCTCCTGATGATGTGTCCAAAACAAGCAAGTCGAAATCTTGGACAGTATTCTGTGATCCTTGGGGTTTTCATTGGCTAATTTTCAGAAGTAGATCGTCAAGCTGTCCTTTCTAGTCTGTCTTGGTCTGGAAGCTCAGTTGAAACCCGTCCATCATGGGTGACCCTGCTGGTATTTGAAATACCGGTGGCATAGCTTCCAGCATCATAGCAATAGGCAAGCCACCATAGTATGACAAACTGCCAGACAGGGGTGGTTATTTAGTAGTACCTCCATACAATGGAATATTTTTAGGTATGTACACATGCATGTATGTATGTATTTAATTTGGTGAAGATATAAACAGAAAAAATACATCAATTCAACAATTTCTACATGTAAAATTCAGTGACATTGGTTACATTCTTCAAGTCATGCTACCTTTCTCAATATCCTTTTCTGAATTGTTCTACCATCATCAACACAAACTCACTGTCCCCTAAGCTTCTCATCTAACCTTTCGAGTTGCTGTTGTCAATTTGATCTTGTATAGATAATTCTTTAAAAGAACACAGTGCTCAAGGTGGACATTCTTTTCTAATTAAGCTGAACTATGGTTTGATGACTTTAGGGGTTAGTTTTGGTTTAAGTAAAGATTTCCTCAAGGCAATAGTTCGAGGGGTCATCCAGCCTCAATGGCTCCAGAAAGTCTGGATTGACTGTAATACTTTTTAACTGACAATGTAAGTTCATGTTTGTTGGCACGGACCAATGCCCACAGCATACTGTTGGGTTTAAAAAAAAAGGTTCTGGAACAGCTTGACCCCATTTTTGTACAATGGCATCTGCGTGAACAGATGCACAGAGAGCTATCTGAAAGAGGCTCAGCCAGGTGATCACACCCATTGGCTCTGGATTTCAGGTGATTTTTTTTTTAAGCCTCCTTTAAACTTACCACTGTTGCCTGATTTTTTTTTTTTTTTTCAATGAGAAGGACTCTTTTAATAACCTGTAATTATAGTTTAGGAAAAAAGGGAAATAAATACCTATCAAATGTGTCTCAAATGTGTCATTTTTATGTTTTGTTTGTGGTAAAAATATACATGTAACAAAACATTTGCCATTTCAACATTTTTTACATGTACAATTTAGTGACATTAATTACAATCATCATGTTGTGCGACCATCACCCCTGTCTATTTCCAAATTTTTTCCATCACTCTTAACAGAAACTCAGTGCCCCCTAAGCAATGACTCCTGCCCCTGGTAACCACTAATAAACTGGTCTCTATGCATTTGCCTATTCTAGATATTTTACATAAGTAGGATCATATAATATTTGTCCTTTTGTGACTGGCTTACTTCATTCATCTTTTCCATTTTTGAACCTGGGGTGGTGGGTGGAGGGTCCTTCCTGGTGTGCTCCGGAAGCCACATTCTCAGCTGTTGTTTGTTCCTGTGGAGGAAGGGAATCAGTGCCCTCCTAGGAGGGCTGAGGGATGGCACATTGGCAGATGGGGAGAGTTCGCTGTGTGCTCCTTGAAGACCAAACATGGACACAGAGCCTGGACCCACAAATAGCCCCTTGCACCAGAGACCCTTGGAATTTTGCAAGGTCATCTCAGGGAGGGCAGAGCCTGAGTAGGCCACTGCTGGAAACTTCCTCTCAGGCTCTGGAAAGGAAGATGGGGCTAAGGACAGCCTCCTCTGAGCACCATGCTCCAGAATTGGGACAAAGATGAACCTGGGGCAGGGAGTTCTCCGAAGTCAGTCTAGCTTGGAGATTCTGATTCTAAGCCAACTGGAGATTTCCTAATTACTCTTGAGTTACATGGGATCCCAGAAATATGGTGGCCAAGGCAGCTGAAGACAGATTTCTCCAGGTGTACAGCTGCATATCTTAACTTTATTTCATACTACATTTAGACTTATATCTCAATTTGATTTTATTTGGCAAAAAGTGTCATTTTCATTCTATAATCTCACAAATATCTAAAAAATCTTTCCAACTTTTCATTTCTCCCAGCATCATTTCTTGTCATCAAGAAATATTTTTTATTTTTCCAAAGGAGAGAGTCTGTTAACTTTCTGGGTATCTCCTAAGGTCAAATGAAACCTGGGTCTGAATCAGTTGGATTGAAACCCCAGCTCAGCCAGCTAACCTCATTTATTTATCCATCCATGCATCCATCCATCCATTCACTCATCCATCCATCCATCCATCCATCCATCCACCACATATTTATGGTGCTCCTCCTGGGGCCAGAACCTGGGCTGGAGTGAACTTTGGCCTTATTCTCCTCAACTGTACTTTGGGGGACACTTGTCCCCTGCAGAGCTATCATGGGCAGTGGGGGCATTGTGTTGAGCATATGGTGCTGTCTTTGAATACCTTCCTCACAGGAGGGTTTGTCAAAATCAAGTGAAGTGAGCGGCCATCTAAGATACTATGCTAGTCTCACCCCATCTGGAGCAAGGGAGAATGAAGAAAACCAAAGACACAAGGGAAAGATTAGTCCAAAAGACTAATGGACCACAACTACCACGGCCTCCAACAGACTGAGTCCGGCACAACTAGAAGGTGCCTGGCTACCACCACTGACTGCTTTGACAGGGATCACAAAAGAGGGTCCCAGACAGAGCTGAAGAAAAATGTAGAACAAAATTCTAACTTACAAAAAAAAAAAAAAGACCAGACTTACTGGTCTAACAGAGACTGGAGAAACCCCAATAGTATGGCCCCTGGACACCCTTATAGCTCAGTAATGAAGTCACCCCTGAGGCTCACCCTTCAGCCAAAGATTAGACAGGCCCATAAAACAAAATGAGACTAAAGGGGCACACCAGCCCAGGGGCAAGGATGAGAAGCCAGGAGGGGACAGGAAAGCTGGTAATGGGAAACCCAAAGTTGAGAAGGGGAGAGTGTTGACATGTGGGATTGGCAACCAATGTCACAAAACAATATGCATATTAATTGTTTAATGAGAAACTAGTTTGCTCTATAAACCTTCACCTAAACTACAAGAAACCCCCAAAACTATGGCCCCAAGATGCTCTGTTAACCCAGAACTGAGACCATTCCCGAAGCCCACTCTTCAGACAAAGATTAGACAGCACTATAAAACAAAAAATAATATACATGAGGAGTGTGCTTCTTAGTTCATTCAGATACACGAGACCAGATGAGTGACTCCTGTCCAGAGGCAGGATGAGAAGGCAGGAAGGGACAGGAACTGGTTGAATGGACATGGGGAACCTAGGGTGGAAAGGAGGAGTGTGCTGTCACATTGTAAGGATTGCAACTAATGTCACAAAACAACATGTGTATAAATTTTTGTATGAGAAATTACCTTGAGCTGTAAACTTTCACCTAAAATACAAAAACAAACAAACCCAAGTGGAGTAGTGTGGGGTGGGGGGAGAGAGAACCAGTTGCCATCGAGTCAATTCCGACGCATGGTGACCCCATGTGTGTCGGAGTAGAACTGTACTCCCTAGGGTTCAATGGTTGCTGTTTCAGAAACAGATCACCAGGCGTTTCTTCTAAAGCACCTCTGGGTGGACTTGAACCTCCAGCCTTTCAGTGTGCACCACCCAGGGTCTCCATACATGGAGAAGGCATTATAAGCAGTAATGTCCTTGACCAATCTGGCCCATAGAATAGGGAGCAATGTAGTACATGGGTTAGGACCATTGCTCTGTCCTCTAACCCCGGCTCTGCCACCCTCTAGCCATGCTCCTGGGGCACATCATTTAACCTCCTTGGGCCTCAGTTACCTCATCTGTGACGTGGGCATGACTGCCACCCGTCTCACATACAAGGTTTCAGTGAGAAAATCCATTTGCGTGGTACCCTCTCAGTGCTCAGTGTCAGCCCTCCTGATGTCAGGGGAGGCCTGGCCCCACCGCCATCTTCCAGGTGCCCCTTTACTCTTTCCTGCCTCTCACTGCAGTGCTGGGGTGAAGGACCAGGACCCAGGACACATTCATCATATTCAAGGCAAGAAGCTGCAGGGAAGGCAGGGTTGGTTGTCAATGGCCCGTCTTTATATCACAATGCTCTGTGAAATCAGTTTGGGCAAGAAAACCAGTTCTGCCTTGTCCACCTTCCCTGTCTCATTTGTTCTCCATAGGTGGATGGAGATGGCACTGAGGGATGGAAACCTGGCCCCATCACTGTCACCCCCACCTGGGAAGGCGCTCCTCAAGCAGAAACAAGAGGGCTTTATAGGGTGGACCCACTTCCCTCTTCTCTCCACGGCCAAGGTTGAGTGGGCCCCACCGTCTCTCCCTGGGATGGTGTAAAAGGCTGCACATCTGTCATGGATTGAATTGTATCCCCCCAAAATATCTGTCAACTTGGTTATGCCATGATTACCAGTATTGTGCGATTGTCCACTGTTTTGTCATCTGATGTGATTTTCCTATGTGTTGTAAATCCTGCCTGTATGGCATTAATGAGGCAGGATTAGAGGCAGTAATGTTAATGAGGCAGAACTCAATCTACAAGATTGGGTTATGTCTTAAGACAATCTCTTTTGAGATATAAAAGAGAGACACGAGCGGAGAGACATGGGGACCTCATACCACCAAGAAAGTAGAGCCAGGAGCGTGCGTCCTTTGGACCCGGGGTCCCTGCACTGAGAAGCTCCTAGAGTGGGGAAGACTGATGACGAGGACCTTGCCCCAGAGCCAACAGACAGAGAAAACCTCCTTTGGAGCTGGCACCCGGAATCCAGACCTCTAGCCTCCTATACTGTGAGAGAATAAATTTCTCTTTGTTAAAGCCATCCATTTGTGGTATTTCTGTTATAGCAGCACTAGATAACTAAGACGTCTAACTCCGGGACCTCGTTGGCTTCCTCCATTGCATTCCCACTACTGGTGTGAACCCAACAGTCATAGCTCCGTGAGGGCAAAGTTGGCACTCTGTCCACCATGTATCCTCAGCGCCTGCACAGGTGGCAGAGAGAGAGGTGGATCAATGAAAGGATGGACAAAGCCTCCACCCACCCATCAGAGGGATCCCTGCCCAGGTAGGTCCCTCTGCTTCTCAGAGTCATCAGTGGCTCGCTGTTGCCTGGAGGACCAGGGAGATTCCTCAGGTTGGAGGTCAAGGTCCTCATTCTTCCTCAAACATATCTGTGGCTCGGCAAAGCTGGCGCACTCCCCATTTCTCAAATATGTTCTCGTCTTTGTCCAGTTTTCTTACGTTGGGGTGCAGCTACTTAGATCACCCACCATCAGCACATCCCATCTGCTGAGATCTGCAAGGGCCTGGAGCTCCCTTGACCTCGGTCCCGAGGGACCCTCTCAAAGCTGTTATGCATTGAACGGTGTTCCCACAAAGACAGGCTGAAGTCCTAACCCCTGGCACCTGTGAACTTGACCTTGTTTGGAAATGGAGTCTAAGAAGGTGTCACCAGTTAAATTAACACGAGGCCATCCTGGAGTGGAGTGGGTCCTGCTCCAGTCAAATGGTGTCCTTATAACAGAGACACGGAGACGGACGGAGGAAGGACGGCCAAGTGAAGATGCAGCTACAAGCCAAGGACACCTGGGCTACCAGACGCTGGGACAGAGAAGACAGGTTCCTCCCCTCAAGAGAGACGTGGCCCTGCAGACCCCCTGATGGTGGACTCCCAGTCTCCAGAACCGTGAGACAATACACTTCTGTTCTTATAAGCCGCCTACTTTGTGGTATTTTGTTACCACAGCCCCAGGAAACTAACAGAGACGGTGTCAGGAGAAAGCCTGGCACGACTCCAGACTCCCGGTGTGATTTGTGCTTCCGCTGTTCAGAGGCCCCAAAGCAGAGTAAATTCTATAAACTGCCCCACCCTAGAGAAGAAAGCACTTAGGACAAGCAGGCAGATGAGAGGACTTGAGGGCAACGGTGCCGGCCAGGCCCATAAAACACATACCTAGAAAACACCTACTGTGATGAGGGACGGGGGTTCCAGTCTTACTGGAGGACCCCAGATAAGATAAATAATCAGCCTTCGGTTTCCTTTTGCTGACTTTTTTTTCCCCCTCTCTTTCATTCCCCCCCCCCCCCGCATGATATCCCCTTTCCTCCTCATTGCCTCCTTCTGGGCCAAAGAGCATCTACTAAGAATCTAAAATTAGTTCCTTAAAGTTCAGCATCTTGTCAAGCTTAAGTCAGCCTAGACTTTTGCGCAGGCATCTGCGCACGCGCACACGCACGCGCACACTCTCTCTGAGGCTATGCACGTTGACAGCTGCGTTTGTTAGGAGCCAATGGATTTTCAAATACTGACCTCAAGCACAAGACCTTCTCTGAATCCCCTGAGGAACTGTGACATCAACTTTCCAAATCAGGGATTCTTTTTTTTTTTAATCCTTTTTATATCCAAAACAAAAAAACAAATCCGCTGCTGCCAAGTCGATTCTGACTCATGGCGACCCCATGTGTTACAGAGTAGAACTGAGCTCCGTAGGGTTTTCTTGGCTGTAATCCTTATGGAAGTAGGTCGCCAGTCCTTTCTTCTGTGGTGCCTCTGGGTGGGTTCGAATGACCTGCCTTTAGGTTAGTAGCCCAGAGCAAAGTGTTTGCGTCAAATAAATGGCGTATTTATACATTAATTGCCAGCAGTGGACCGAGTTGGGGTGCTAGAAGCAGTTGGCTGGGGATGCAGACAGCAAGGGGATAACTGGAGAGAAGTTAAAAATAATCCTTGAACCGAGTAGAAGTCAGCCTGCTTTTTATTACCACCCTGCTCTGGTGATTATAAACTATGTCGATGGTAAATACTCCTCCCTGCTAGGGAGGACTGTTCCTTTTTCACCCTCCTTTTGGGATGCCACCATAAAAAACATCGCTAACAGCATTAATGATACTACCAAAACATGAAAAAAAATTGCTTTTGTTTTAAAGGAAGATATCAGGCCTGATCCCAGCACTGGGCAGTAGAGCATCAAGAGGAAGGTGGAGCCACACATATCTGGCCCTCCCTCAGTGGGTGACCTTAGGCAAGTCACCTGGATGTCTGCAGCCTCAGTTTCTCCCTCTGTGAAATGGGTCAGACAATTCCTACCATGTCAGAAGAAGCTAGCCAGGCAAACAAACCCAACCAGGCAATTCAGTCAGGAGAATTTAATGCAAGAATGTGTTGGAGAGGCGTTAAAGGAGTGGGAAGAGCCACTAGACCAGTGGGCAAGTGGCCCCCAGTGGTCAGCCTGGGGCAGAGGCTGGGACCACTGAGGAGACAGGCTCAGTGGAAGGTGGGGCTGATGTTGTGATGGAGGAAGGCATGGGGCAGGGGTGGATGATGTCAGGTTCCTAGCCTGGGGACAGTGCAGCTCTTACACAGTTTAGGAGTCGGGGAGGCACCAGGGGCCCCCATTTCAGGACTCTGCTTCCACCCAAAGTGCTTTTCCTTTTGCTTTTCTGAGCCCTCTGGGCAGCTACTGTGGGCACTGTTGTAAAGAGCTGATTTATTCAAAGGATGTGGCTTGATGCTTGGCTTGGGAAGAGTAGCAAACACTGTCCACTGTCCACCCTGGTGCATCCTGAGTGATGGGGAAGGACTGCAGTGGGTCCTTGGACACCGGTAAGACTGTTAGGGGGCAGTGGGAGGGCCTGGTGTTATGGATTGAATTGTGTCCCTCCAACAGATATGTTGAAGTCCTAACCCCTGTACCTGTGAACTTGATTTTGTTTGGAAATAAGGTCTTTGAAGATGTTATCAGTTATCACGAGGTCATACTGGAGTAGGGTGGGTCCTAATCCAGTCTGAGGGGTGTCCTTATAAAAGAGAAGAGACACAGAGACACAGAGGGAAGACAGCCATGTGAAGACACAAGTAGGGATTGGAGTGATGCATCTAGAAGCCAAGGAATGCCAAGGATTGCCAGGAACCACCAGAAGCTAGGAAGAGGCAAGGAAGGATCTCCCCCTAGAGCCTTTGGAGAGAACGTGGCCCTGTCAACACCCTGAATTTGGACTTCTAGCCTTTAGAACTGTGAGGGAATAAATTTCTGTTCTTATAAGCCACCTACTTTGTGGTACTTTGTTATGGAAGCCTTGGGAAACTAAGATAGTGTCCAGCCCTGAACTCCACACTCGACTCAGCATAGTGAGCGGCGCCTGCCTCAGCCACCGCGAGTCCCAGGCTTTCTCCTTCCTCTTCTCCCTCCCATAACCAAAGAGCCCTTCTCTCTCCACTCTCACTGTCGGGGCCCTGGCCACCATCAACTCTCACCCAGAAGATTCCAACCAGCTCCTAACTGCTCCTCCCCACTTAGCCCCACCCTGGAAACAATCCTCTCCTGCCTCCCCAAGGCTAGATGGAATATTCTAAAATGAAATACAAAGAACAATGATTGGTTTTGTTAGGTATGATCACTGTATGTATTTCGGTTTTAGTTTTTATAGTCCCTACCTGTTAGTGATTTGCTCTGAAATATCTATGGGTGAAATGATGAGATATTTGAGATTCCCTTTAAAACACACCAACAAAATCAGTAAATACAAAATAAAAATGGAGGACAGGAAGAAGAAATAGGAGTGGCTGTGCTGGTAATTGTATGGAAGTAACTGTTGAACGTGGATGATAGGTACTTGAGAATTCCCTTATACCATCTTTTCTACATTTATGTGTTTGGAAATTTCCTTAATAAAAAATGTAAAAAACAATGCAACCCAAATGAGTTGAGAACGTGTGTCCACATAAAAACCTGCACACAAAAGTCGATAGCAGCTTTACTCAACATTATCCAAAATGGAAGTCACCAAGATGTCCTTTCAGTAACCAAAAAAACCTTGTTGCTGTCAAGTTGCTTCCAACTCATAGAGATCTGATAGGAGAGGATAGAACTGCCCATAGGGTTTCTAAGGCTGTGATCTTTATGGGAGCAGATTGCCAAATCTTTTCTCCCGCAGAGCGGCTGGTGGGTTCGAACCACTGACCTTTTGACCTTTCGGTTAGCAGCAGAGCGCTTAACCACAGCGCCACCAGGGCTTCTTATGTCCTTCAACAGATGAATGGAAAAACCAACTGTGGTACGTCCATACAATGGAATATTATTCAGCCATGAAAAAAAAACTAGGAAAAGACATGGAACCTTAAATACATGTAGCTAATTGAAAGAAGTCAGTCTGAAAAGACTACGTAGTGTGTGATTCCAACTATACGACATTCTGGAGGAGGCAAAACTATGAGACAAATGATTAGTGGTTGGCAGGGGCTGAGGGAAGGGGATGAATAGGTGGATCACAGGACACTTTTAGGGCAGTGAAACTATTCTGTATGATACTGTAATGGTGGACACGTGACATTACATTAGTCAAAACCCATAGGGCTGTATAATACAAAGAGTGAGCCTAATGTAAGCTGTGAACTATGTTGTTGTTGTTAGGTACCCTTGAGTCAGTTCTGACTCGTAGCGACCTTATGTACAACAAAACGAAACGCTGCCCTGTCCTGCGCCATCCTCACAGTCGTTGCTGTTTGAACCCATTGTTAAAAGCCACTGTGTCAATCCATCTCGTTGAAGGTCTTCCTCTTTTTCGATGACCCTCTACATTATCAAGCTTGATGTCTTTCTCCAGGGTCTGGTCCCTCCTGATAACATGTCCAAAGTATGTGAGACAAAGCCTCTCTATCCTCTTCTTCCGAAGAGCACTCTGGCTGGATTCCTTCCAAGACAGACTTATTCATTCTTCTGGCAGTCCATGGTCTATTCAATATTCTTCACCAACACAGTAATTCAAAGGCATCAATTCTTCTTCAGTCTTCCTTATTCATTGTCCAGCTTTCGCATGCATATGAGGTGATTGAAAATATCATGGCTTGGGTCAGGCACACCTTAGGCCTCAAAGTGACATCTTTGCTTTTCAACATTTTTAAAGAAGTCTTTCGCAGCAGATTTGCCCAATGCAATACACGGCTTGATTTCTTGACTGTTGCTTCCACGGGCATTGATTGTGGATCCAAGTAAAATGAAATCCTTGACAACTTCAATGTTTTCTCCATTTATCACGATATTGCTTATTCCAGTTGTGAGGATTTTTGTTTCCTTGGACTATAGTTAATTATAATGTACCAATATGGGTTCATCAATTGTAACAAATGTACAACAAGAACGTAAGATGTAATAGGAGTAAACCCAGAACTGCTCTAAAATATAGTCTATTAAAAATAAAATCAATAAAATAACAGCAAGAATACCTAGGGATGTATTGTTGTGTGCTGTCAAGTGGATTTCTACTCATAGTGACCCCATGTGACAGAGTAGAAGTGCCCCACAGTGTTTCCTTGGCTGTAATCTTTACAGGGGATCCCTGGTGGGGCAGTGGTTAAGAGCTCGCTCGGCTGCTAATCAAAAGGCCGGCAGTTTCAGTCCACCAGCTGCTCCCTGGAAACCCTATGCAGCAGTTCCACTCTGTCCTATAGGGTCACTGTGAGTTGGACTGGACTTGATGGCAATGGGTTTTTGGTTTTAATCTTTGCAGAATCAGATCACCAGGTCTTTCTCCAGTAAAGCAGCTGGGTGGGTTCGAGCTGCCAATCTTTCAGTTAGCAGCTGAACGCTTAACTGTTGTGCCACTAAGACTTGTTGCCCGTGGAGTTGATTCAGACTCATAGCGACCCTATAAGACAAAGCAGAACTGCCCTGTAGGGTTTCCAGGGCCGTAATCTTTACGGAAGCTGACTGCCATCTTTCTCCCACGGTTAACAGCCCAGCATTTTAACCCAGGGCTCCTTCTAGGGATATATACATTAAAGAAAAAGAAAAAAAAGCAATGCAAACAGGAGCCCATCACAAGCCTGCTGAAAGCCTCAGTGGCCCCCCCGCTGCTCTCAGGACCAAGGCCCAACGGGCTTTCAGGGAGTGCGGGACAAGGTGGGGGGTGGGGGGTGGGTCTACCCACCCAGCCAGCAGAGTATTTCGGCACTGACAGTGTTTCTGAATTCCTGACTCACAATGATAATAAAAATTAAATGGACTTCTAGTCAGTGTTATTGTTGACTTAAAATTCCCTATGGAGAGTGCAACCCACGTCCCCTTACCTGTACCAGGGTGGACCACTCCCACTGGCCCTCCCTCATGCACCAGGCCATCCTTGACCTGCCAGCTGCCCCCACTGTCCGTCCAGTAAGACCGAATGGTCTGTTTGTTCCCATGGGAGCCGTTGCTATTTTTCCTAGGCTGTTCCCTCTGCCTGGAGCCCCTTTCTCACAGCTTTTTCACCTGCTATCTCCTCCTTTTCCTAAGGACTTAGCACAGATATCACTCTTCCAGGAAGCCCTCCCTGATTGCTCCTGCCCCCTGCTGCTTCAGTCTCTGTCCTGCTTCCACTTGGCTGAGAGGGTCCATCTCTGCTTCTGGGCTGGGAGGGTGGGGACTAGGTCATCTCCTTCACTGTCGCATTGCCAGGGCCTGGCACGGAGTAGAGACTCAGCAAACACTTTTTAAATTAAACCATGAAACTTTGTGCCTATTTCCATTTTAATATGGCGCAGGACCCGTTCTCAACACCACCCAATCTTTGTGCCTGCCTGGAGGGACAAAGTTTTACAAACTGTTCAACAGCAGGTTTAAGCCAATATGCCAATTTGAGGACAAGACCACTCACTCCAGCCAGCTCCCAGTGGCCTTCAGCTTCCAGAACACAAACCCTTCCCAAGAGGGTGATGTCCTGGTGTTTTTTTAACAATTCACCCAACAGCCTCAAGTGGCCACACCTGCAGGGACCGAAGGTGCACAGAGCCTCTAATCCCTCATCTGCACTGGAGAATCATCTGGGGAGCCCAGGTCTCACCCCAGACCAATTAAGTCAGCGTCTCTGGGCAGGGCCCAGGCAACAGTGTTTTCTAAGCTCCCCAGGTGGTTCCAATGCACACCCTCCTGGGCTAAGAACCATTGATTTTGGTCAGAATCAGCTTGTGGGGCAAGGCCCGATTCCTCGAAACACCTGCCGCCTGCTGAGGGCATTTAAGGCTAACCAGTGTGCTGGGGCCACACGGCTCCCTGCGAGGTGAGTGTGGGGCACAGGGGCTCTGGGGCCGCTGTGTCCTCTCTGAGCTTTCCCCCGCTGTTTGGATATCGACTGGACATTTCACTCTTGTTCTGGGAGCCTTGGGGCGGCGGTTGTGTTCCTGCTTTCTAAACGGGGCTCCTCACAGGGTCGTGCCCAAAGCCGGTGGGTGGCCAGAGGGACCGCTCTGGGAACCCAGGCCGCTGTACCTCCTTACTGAGATTAACGTCGGTTCTCAGAAACTGTTAAGTGGCCCTTGGCTTGTTCTGGGATGGGTAAGAAGGGTTGGCAGTGGTTGAAGATCACCACCCTGCTGAGCCCATCGTGCCACTACAGGCGGGCCTAGAGCCGGTCCCACCTCGCCCAGCAGACTGTCCATCTTGTGTGCCCTGCACCTGTGCTGAGGTTCCCTGTGGGAATTGTTCTGCCCCATTCCAACCCCTCTCGAGAAGCCTTTCCAGGCCTGGGAGGCAGGATCAGCCTGGGTCGAGGCCGGCCGGTCTCCTGCGTCCTTCCTTGCCTGGTGCTGCCTGCCCTCTGGGTCAAGCCCTGCAGGGAGGCCCAGCGTGGAATCTGCAACCAACAGTGAGTCTCGTCCATGTTGGTAAAGCCCTTGTTGTTGTTAGTTGCCCTCAAGTTGGCTCCGACCGATGGTGACCTCATGTACAACAGAATGAAATGTTGCTCAGTCCTGCTCCATCTTCATGATCGTTGGTATGTTTGAGTCCATTGTAGTGATTATTGTGTCAGTCCACCTCATGGAGGGTTTCCCTCATTTTCCCTGGCCCTGTACTTTACCAAACAGGTTTTCCTTTTCACCCTGTAGGTGAAGACCTACCTGGAGCCAAAGAATGCCGAGGTACAGCCCTGTCCCTCTGTGTGGCTCTGGCCAGTGCTCCAGAGGCACAGCCTCTCTCCCCCCACAGAGGCAGGTGGTGGGCCTCCTTGGGTCCGTGTCGCAGTTCAAACTCCCACTGAGAATTTGCACTTCCACCCCACCTATACTGAATCAGAATCTACAGTTTAATAAGATCCTCAGGTGATTCTTATGTATAACTTCCTGGGAACTTGTTAGAAATGCAAATTCTCAGCAGAGGTTCAAACCTGAGAGCTGATTCAAAGCCTTGCTTAGGGCTGAGATTGTTGGCTTGGATCCCTCAAAGTCTCCTTCCTGGAGAGTAAGCCTCATGCACTCCAAACCAGTGTATGGTTTTAGTTTTAAAAAAAAAAACCCTTTTGTTTAAGGAATTGGCTGTTACTGGTGTCAACTTGAATGTACTGACATCGAAAGAGGGTCAAGGTACAGATGAAGTGGAAAAACATGTTGCAAAACAGCGTGTCTATCAAGATCCCCTTCTATAATTAGTGTGTCAGTATGTGTGCGGAGGGGCTCGGGCCCACGCAGGGTGGTGTGAGTGTCTAAGGGTTAACTTGGGGGACGAGTGGGGTTATTAGGAGTTACCAACCAGTTGCCATGGAGTCAACTCCAACTCATGGTGACCCCATGTGTGGCAGAGTAGAACTATGCTCCACAGGGTTTTCAGTGGCTGATTTCTTGGAAGTAGATTGTCAGGCCTTCTGAGGTGCCTCTGGATGGGCTTGACCCTCCAACCTGTCAGTTAGCAGCTGAGTGTGTTAACTATTTGCACCACAATCCAAGATTTCCTATTAGGAGTTAGCTGTCAATAGATTTCTGAAGCATTTGAATTTTTTAAGCCATGTGTGGGTTACTTTAAAATCAGAAGAATACTGCTTTATAGAAGCCAACTGTCGAACGATGACACTTGTCTTAGTTTAAAATAGTTCTCGGTTCATGAAAGATGTTCCCAGTAAAAATTGAGCTAGAGAAGTATGCACAGACTAAACAGAAGCGGTCTGGAAGGCTCCATCCAGAGAAAGTGACTCAGCCCCATTCACAAGACTTGGAAGTCCCCAGTGTCCCCTCACCCAACAGGAATGCAAGGGAAAGAGTAGCTTGGGGGCCTGGGTGACCATGTGCCCAGCCAAGTCTCTTGGCTGGGCCTCTGAGGAGCTCGGAGAAGCCACCTGATGGCCCCATGGCAGGCGGGGAGCAGCCAAGCTGGCCTAACGCTCCTGTGGGTTTGCCCTGGTGGAAGGAAGGGGCTTTCTTCATCGGTGTATGTTAGTTCCCTAGTTCTGCCACAACAGAAATATTGCAAGTGGGTGGTTTTAAAGAACAGAAATTTATTTTCTCACAGATTCGGAGGCTAAAAGTCCAAAGCAGGGCCTCAGCCATGTCAGTTACTTCTATGGGCCTCTCTTCCTAGTTTTTGGTGTCTGTTGGCAATCCTTGGCATTCCTTTGCTCGTAGCGGGTCCTTACATGGTGTATGTCTTCCCTCTGTGTGTCTGTGTCTATTCTGCTGTTTTTATAACTCAGAAGTGATTAGGTTTAGGATCCACCCTACTCTGCTATGACCTCATTAACATAACCAAAGACTAAAACAAGGTCACAGGTACAAAGGCCAGGACTTCAACATATATTTTGGGGAAACACAATTCAATCCATAGCAGGCTATCTTCAGCAAACTGGTACCCAAAGTGAGTAGAAGCATGGACAGCTGCCAGCCCATTTGAAGTGGATTCTACCAGGGAGGGGAGCTCAGGCCTGGGGTCTGCCTCCACCCCCAAAGCCGCCTCCTAGCAGCTTCAGAGGAGGAAATCTCCCTCTTCTGCGGCCAAGAGAAGTGGCGCTGCCTCTAACTTGGTGTTAGCTGAGGACCCTGAGGGCAAGATCCAGGCAGTGAGGCTTAGATCGGTCAGTTCTATGTCCCCTTCCTTGATGAAAATGTCCAGTGGTGCCACATTAAAATCCAAACTGAACCAGTTGCTGTTGAGTCGATTACGACTCATGGCGACCCCATGTGTTGCAGAGTAGAGCTGCACTCCCTTGGGTTTTCAATGGCTATGGCCTTTTGGAAGCAAGTCACTAAGCCTTTCTTCCAAGGCACCATGCGTGTGTTCAAACTGCCAATCTTTCAGTTAGTAGTTGAATGCTTAACCATTTGTTCCACCCAGGGACTCCTGGTGCCACATTAGACTCGCTGATTAGTGATGTCACAGGCTTCCTGGGACTTGCCACAACCGGCTCATTCCTAGGAGTGAATGCACTTGGAGGGAGTGAATTTCTTTTGGGGGTGGACACAGCAGTAGGAAGATGGTTTTAATCTGTTTTTTTTTTTTTTTGCAATAGTGATTGGGTTTTTTGGGGAGGAGGCGTAATGTTTTGGGTTGGTTGGTTTGTTAAATCTATTTGTAAGACGACTTCCTTTTTAGAGGGTTCTTACTTGGGAGAAGATGGATATATGCTCAAACCTCAAAAATAAAATTCTTCAGGAGCCAGGGGCTAGGGATCTTCCACTAAATGGCAGCCTCGTTTCTGGAGCTGCTGCTCAGGAAGGGTTGGTACGGTTTCTGTACATAGTGTCACCCTCAGACTTGTATTATGAGGATAATGTCCATGATGGTAGAGATGGCCCTGTGGGGGAGCAGATGGAGAACTGGAGCTCTGCCCAGGCCTCCAGCAGCTGGTAACAGAACTAAGACCTGGAGCCCTGCTAACTATAAACGGGGGCTTCAAACCAGTTTGTTCTGGTTTGAACCCCTGCTGAGAATTTGCATTTCTAACAAGTTCCCAGGTGATGCTAATGCAGCTGGTTAGAGACCAATTCTGAGACCCACTAGTAGAGCAGTGGTTCTCAAAATTTATTATACATAAGAATCACCTGGGGATCTTGTTAAACTATAGATTCTGATTCAGTATATCTGGGGTGGAAATGCAAATTTTCAGCAAGGGTTCAAACCAGAACAAACCAGTTCTAAGCTCTGTTATAAACTCAGGGCCCCATTCAGGGGCTTTGGAATCAGACTGAGCTAGGTTGGAGTTCTGGCTCTAATGCTTACAGCTATGGGAACTTTGGGAAATTACTTCTTTTGAGACGATTTCCCCACCCGTGAAACTGGGATGTTGTCTACCTTAGTATGAGCTGTTGTCCCATATAATCCTGAGTGCCCGATGGTTTTGGGCACACAATAAGCATCTTTTGGCCATTGTGCCCTGACAAAAGGCCCATGATACTGGTTACTCCAGACAGGAAATGCTATGTCTTCCTCAAAAAGTGAAAGATAAAATTACCATTATTGTTTTTGTTGTTGTTGCATTGTGCTTTCAAGTCAATTCTGACTCATGGTGACTCACTCAAGAAATTCTACTCTTATGTACTGTATACTATAAAGAATTGAAAGCAGGGACTCAAACAGGTATTTGTACACCAATGTTCACTGCAGCATTATTCACAATAGCCAAAAGGTAGAAACAACCCAAAAGTCTATCAACAGATGAACGGATAAACAAAACATGATCCACGTGTACAATGGAATATTACTCAGCCATAAAGAAAAATGAAGTTCTGATAGATGCTACAATATGGATGAACCTTGAAAACATGCTGTGTGAAAGAAGCCAGACATAAAAGGATAAATATTGTATGATTCTACTTAAATCACATGTCTGGAGCAGGCAAATCTGTAGAGACAGAAAGTACATTAGAGGTTATCAGAGCCTGGAGGAGAGAGGAGAGTAGGGATTATTGCTTAATGGGTACAAAGTTTCTGTTTGGAATGGTGAAAAAATTTTGGAAATAGGAAATGGTGATAGTTGCACAACATTGTGAATATAATTATTGCCACTGAATTCTACACTTAAAAATGGTGGAAATGGCAACTTTTATAGTATATGTTTTTTACAAAAATAAAATAAAAACAAATTGAAGTGCCTTAGATCCTTAGACTTAGACCCTTTCCAGGGTTCCTGATGGTCTCCTTTGGGCCAGGGATTCTGTGTCATTACCAGGCCTCTTCAGGGGAGGAAATACTATACATCTTACCTCTTGGAAATCTAGGATGTAACTTCCCATTTACACACAAATCTCTAGATTCCAACTGATGATCCTCTTGACATTGGTTATGACAGCAACTGGAAAACTCATTTTGAGATGGTGTTTTAAAAACTACCATGACTAATAGCAATTATTTACTTTATAGTAAAAAAGAGTAACCCCTTTCTTCCTTATGGGGCAGAATTTGAAATGACTTAAAAATGAGTGAAAGGATAGAACATTGTTACTCTCTGGCCTGGAACTTCCGGTGCAGAGATTGTCCTGTGACACACTTCTCTTCCCTTCTAGATGCCCTGGGTTCTGGTGTGTTGCTGGGAATAAAGCTGCCTTCAACTGGAGCTTTTACTGAACTAATCTAAAGCCTGGGATTGTCTTAAGCAAGTTTCTATGACGTGGTCCTTCTGGTAAATGGGCAGCAAATGAAGGATTTGTGGATGTCATTTGGGACCCTCTATATTCCACGTCTTGTGTGGACTTGACTTTGGTAACAGAATGGTTGAGAGCCTCGTTAATGTTCTTTGGAACCATTGTGGCACTCTCTACCTCTGAGAAGTTCTGTTCTTGGTGAATTCCAGGAAGTAATTTGCATTTCCCACTCTCAGATTTGCAGACAAGTTGTTAGCTATTCTTGCCCAAGCTCCAGAGGAGACTAGAACATTAAAGCAGGAGAAGTACCAAGATGAAGCCCAGAAAGACTGAGCGGGCTGATGGTCTGCCTCTGCTATGAGAGTCAGCTGATGTGTTTTCCTGCAGCTCCAGTCTTGCTGTGGCAGCCTGCTGGCCCTTTGGTTGAGGAACTTGCCCCTGTCCCAGTTGCCACTGTTCCAAGTAGTCCCTCTAACGTTATCATTCTGTTGTTCTATCTCAACCTCCTGGTCGCTTGCTGGTTCTGTTCTCTTGCTCTCTGATATGAGTGTGATCAAGACTCAATCCTTGTTCTCCTGCTCTCAGAGTCGTCTCTTATTAAGACATCAGTCTTGGATCTAAACTCACCCATGAACTTCTCCAAGTTGTTTACACAGACCCATCCAAACTGCTATGTCTAAATTAGGCTTTCCTGCCAAAATTGTTTCCAGCTGTTATCCACTCACAAATAGAGTCTATTGGTCTTCTGTAGCCTGTTTTCTCCTTTTTATAATGTAGTCTGAACCATCCTGTATACTTGGAAACAGGTGGATATTTACTGCATGTGTCTAAGAAATGTCATTCCCTTTTGCCTTGTAGAAAGTTCAACTTGGCCTGATTTGAGTAATTTCTTCTGAGTGCCAACTCCCTTTGCCATCTTAACACCACTGTCCTTCAACAAATTTTTGAGTACATGCTATGTGCTGTGCATTGTGAAGGGGCCAAGGAATTGAACCTAAGACACACATGGTCCCATTTTCTTTGAAAATAGGGGGAAGAAGATGGACAAATAAGAAAATAGTAGTGTAAAAGCTGTAGAGAAAATGAAAAGAGTCAATTGAGAAAATACTTAGTCTCATCCAGTTGTCACCAAGTTGTCCAACTCATGGCCACCTCATGTGTGTCAGGTTAGAGCTGTGCTCCATAGGGTTTTCAATGGCTGATTTTTCAGAAGTAGATCGCCAGGGCTTTCTTCCAAGTTGCCTCTGGGTGGACTCAAACTTCCAACCTTTTGGTTAATAGCCAAGCTTAACCGTTTGCACCACCCAGGGACTCCTAGAGTCTTAGATAGGTAAGACTTCTAGAGGTGATGTTTAAGCTGAAATTGCATGACAAAGAGCTAATTATGCAGAGATTTTGGGAGAACATCTGTAGAAGGAACAGCTTGTCCCAAGTCCCTCAGTGTGGTCTTAAAAGCTAGCGAGAGGCCATCTAAGATGCATCAATTGGTCCCAACCCAGCTGGAGTAAAAGAGAATGAAGAACACTAAAGTCACAAGGAAAGTATTAGCCCAAGAGGCACAAAGGGCCACATAAACCTGAGACTGCATCAGCCTGAGACCAGAAGAACTAGATGGTACCTGGCTACCACCAATGACCACCCTGACAGGGAACACAACAGAAAGTCACTGATGGAGCAGGAGAAAAGTGCCGGCGCAGAACTCAAATTCTAGTGAAAAGACCAGACTTAATGATCTGACTGAGACTGGAGGAACCCCAGAAAGCATGGCCCCTGGACTCTCTGTCAGTCCAGAACTGAAACTATTCCCGAGGCCGACTCTTCAGCCAAAGATTAGACTGAACTGTAGGACATAGTGATAGTCATGAGGATTGGGCATCTTGGCTCAAGTAGATACATGAGACTAAATGGGCGGCTCCTGTCCAGAGGTGAGATGAGAAGGCAGAGAGGGTCAGGAGCTGGTTGAGTCGACACAGGAAATCTGGGGTAGAAAGGAGGAGTGTGCTGTCACAGCGTGGGCAGAGCAGTTAGGGTCACATAACAATGTATAAATTTTTGTACGAGAGACTAACTTGAATCGTAAACTTTCACTTAAAATACAACAATAAAATAAAAAGCTTCAAAGTCTCTCAATGTGGGAAAAGCTTGGTATACTTGATAACAGAAGGCTAGAAGGTCTAGAGCCAGTGATCAAGGAAAGAGTTGTTGGAGAGGAGGTAGGCTGGGGCTAGCTCACGCTGGGTATCATAAGGAGTCTGAGTTATCTTCTAAGCTCAGTGGGCAGCCAGTAGAAGGTTTTGAAATAGAGGAGTTACATGCTGAGATTCTTTTCTTTAAAAGATTACATGACTGCTGTGTAGAGGATGGAGTGGGACAAGGCAATGGTAGAGGCAGGGTGACCAGCTGGGAGGTAATTGCAGTAGTGTAGGTGATAAGATGGTGGTGGCTTGTACCAGGGTGGAGGCCATCTACCAACAATCTAGAAGGAGTGAGTCACGTTAGAGACTGTTCTGACCAAACGTGCTGGTGGGCTGAGCGTGGGAGCAATGGGTCATTGTCCTAATGCAGCCTGGCTGGGTTCCTCACCATCCTACAGATCTTCCCTGTACAAAATTCCTGAAAGGGTTCTGTGCTCGTCTTCCAGGCCCATCCTAGCTGTCAAAGGCCCAGTTCAAGCCAAACTGCCTCTAAAAGTTTCCCTTAGTACTGTTTCAAGAGCTCCCATGGTGCTCATTGCCCATTGAGCTGATATGGTGATGCCTACAGAAGCTACTCCCCATTCCACTGTGAGCCCTAAAGGTTTACAGCCAGATTGCTTTACTGTATTAACCCACACACTGGGCACTGAAAATCTCTTTGGAACTGTCCTACCTACAGGTGATTTACTTCTTCCAGTCAGTATGCCGACTTTAGAAGCTCCAGAAGAGAGGCTAAGGAAATTTAAGTACCGAGGCAAAGATGCATCGGTGAGTATGAAGCAACTACCTCTCTCTATCAAGGGCTACCCCCCCCCCCAAAAAAAAGAAAAACCAAACCCATTGCCGTTGAGTCAATTCCGACTCATAGTCACCCTATAGGACAAAGCTGAACTGCCCTATAGGGTTTCCAAACAGTGGCTGGTAGATTCGAACTGCTGACCTTTTGGTTAGCAGCCAAGCTCTTAACCACCTTGCCACCAGGGCTCCTATCAAGGGCTACTGCAGTAAAAAGCACGTGGTTGAAATGTCAAAAATTGGATGTAGAATTGGAGGGATGGGCAAATATAGCAAAATGATCATTGTAAATAGGTACATGGGTAGTCACTGAATACTTCTTTCAACTTTTCTGTATGTTTGAAACTTTCATAATAAATATTGAGGTGGGGAGGAAAAAAGCCCGTGGACAACTGGGGACTCAAATGAAGACCTCCGTGTGATCTTGAAACTAACTTCAGAACTTCAGTCTCTTAATCTATAAAACAGGGCTGCTATCTACGTCTTAGGATTTGGATAGCAGGTTCAAATGCCTGGCATGTAGAGGTTAGCCGTAGCTGATCATGCCAGTGAGTCTAACCAAGGGGCTAAAATGTTTGGGATGCAGGTATGGCCAACAAGCATGGCACAGCCTTGCAGAAGTAGAACTCAGAACTGAAGCATCTACCCTGTTCTCCTCGCTGCTGGGGTGAAAGGGAGGGCCTGGGGCAGGGAACCTGCTCTGTGTGTTGATGTCTGTAGCTCCCATTTGGGCTCTCTGGTCCCATAGTGGTCTGGCTTTAGCTCTGCATCCTACATCTATGTAGTTCAATCAAGGTATCGTATACAATTTGCTATACCTTGGGAATCTGAAAGGCAGCTGAGAATGAAGGAAGCAAAAAGTCATAGCAGCCTGGTCAGGACATTGTCGGAAGCCAAATCGCTCTTATAGTAATCTGTTCCTCTGTCCCTTCATCCCATTTTTGATGCACCTGCTTCCAAGACCACCGTAGAGTAAAGAAAACAAACTAGAACAAAGGAATTAAATGGTCTTATGTGGAGAGCACCGGGAAGGGCCAACCAGATGGGAAGGGAGAAGTCAAAGGTACAAACCCCTCCACAGTCAGGGCTCCCTTAGTGAATGGGCAACAGTACAACTGGCTTGATAGGCAATGAAGGTGTTTCTGCATTGTCATTTAACATCATGATGACCCTATTTTCAAGCAAGCATTAAACAGTTTTCTGTAGCTTGTTTAAGGAACCGGAAGTATCTAATATATATTTACTTCCTTATAAGCAATACTTGGGATAGTGGTGGTTCAGTGGTAGAATTCTCTCCTCCCTTGCAGGAGATCTGGGTTCGATTCCCGACCAGTGCACCTCACGCACAGCCACCACCCATCTGTCAGTGGTGGTTTGCACGTGACTATGATGCTGAACAGGTTTCAGCAAAGCTTCCACACTAAGATGGACTAGGGAGAAAGGCCTGGCAGTCTACTTCTGAAAATCATTTGATGAAAACCCTATCGATCACAGTGGTCCGATCTGCAACTGATCACAGGGATGGCACAACACCCGGCAGCATTTTGTTCCATTGTGCATGGGGTCGCCATGAGTCGGGATAACTCGACAGCAGCTAACGACAACATAATATTTAAAAGCCTTCAACCTAAACCCCATTTATCCAGAAAGGTTACATCATTTCCCAAGGTTCTCATTACCATGAAGTCTGTTAGTTTGATTGATACAAGGAGAAGAGTGTTTGATCTTAATGTCCCTTGGTCTGGCATCCAAGTGAAGCTCCTAGGACTGGATTAAGGCTTGAGTGACCTATAGACCAATATCACAAGGGTGTATGGGGCCTGGACATTTCCTTAATTGTCCCCAGCTCCATCTGTCTCCCCACAGTTAGGAGGTCCAGGAGGTAGCAATCCTCTTCAGGATCTAATTCACATCAGTGAAGATGTGCTCAGGCTCGGGGCAACGGGATGTTTGTTCAAATGTCTTCAGAGCTAAGACTCCTATTGAGGGTATGCATTTGCTTCCTTGAATTTGGGAGGAAGATTGAATATTTTTCTAGATACGGTATAGAAGGAGAGAGCCGAGGAAATATACAGGGCTGGGGCTATTTGCTAGCTGTGTGTCTTCCAGCCTGTTGCATCTGTAAAAATCAATGCTTTCAAGCTTGTTCTAAAGACTCAGCATGCTAACTCCTGACTCCCGGCTCTAAGTGCTCACGTTCTTTCTATTCCTTACTAGATGAGGCGGCAACAGCGGATGGTGGTCAGTCTGGAGCTCCGGAAGGCCAAGAAGGACGAGCAAGCCCTAAAGAGAAGGAACATCACTGATCTCTCCCCCAACCCAAGTTCTGAGAAACTGGCCAAAGCGGTGTGTCAGAACGTGGCGTTTAGAGCAGCTGTGTGTAAAATACGGCCTTAGCAAATGTCTCTGGCTTGAATGTATTTAATAGATTCAGAGACTTACAGGCTGTAACTTAGGGTCTCTAAGGAAAGCAGAGGAGTCCCTGGGTGGTACAAACAGTTAACATGCTTGGCTGCTAACCAAAAGGTTGGAGTTTCATGTCCACCCAGAGGCGCCTTGGAAGAAAGGCCTGGTGATCTACTTCTGAAAAATCAGCCATTGAAAACCCTGTGAAGACAGTTTTAACCTGACACACATGGGGTTGCCATGTGTCGGAGTCAATTCAGTGGCAACTGGTACAGGTTAAGGAAAGAAGCAGAGAGAGAATTGTTAGCAGAAGGCTAACAGCCATCACTCCTGTGGCTGTGGGTCTGTGGGATCTATGTTCTAATGGGGGATGGAGAAGGTGCCATTTCTAGTGGAGAATTCAATTGCCCTCCCTAAGCCTGGAAAGTTAGGAAATGAGGGTTTCTGAAGATTATTTCTCAGTTGAGGCGTTCAGTCACTGGACACAGAAAGTTTGCCTAAGCTTGGATGCTGCCCTGTGTCTTCAGTTCTCCATCTACTCCAACCTCAGTAAACATAAATCCTGGCTTGACTTCAAGGGCAGGACTGTTCTCATGAATCCTTTTCAGGAACTCCAATAACGTTGTATTTCCATGTGTCTTACGTACGTCACTCTCTGTCTTGTTAACTATCTGTGGGCATCATCTGTATCCTGCCAGAGATGATTCAAGTATTGCCAAGTGGATCTAAAGATATATTACTGTTCATTGAATGAAATGGGTACAGTCGTTCTATGCATTGCCATAGGAATCTGAGCCATATCACTTTTAGCTTCATTTCTATCCTCAAGCTACTGTTCTTTGCATTTGTCTAGAGTAATTGGAAAGCGCTGGTGGTGTGATCATTAAAGCGTTTGGCTGCTAACCAAAAGGTTGGCAGTTTGAACCAACTCGCTGCTCCACAGGAGAAAGATGTGGCAGTCTGCTCCCATAGATTGCAGCTTTGGAAACACTATGGGGCAGTTCTATTCTGTCCCGTAGGATTGCTAGGAGTTGGAATTGACTTGACGGCAATGGGTTTGGTTTTTGTGGGTGGCGCAACTGTTAACATGCTCAACTGCTAACCAAAAGGTTGTAGGTTCAAGTCCACTGGGGCTCCTAGGTGATGCAAATGGTTTGTGCTCAGCTGCTAACCTAAAGGTTGCTGGTTCAAACTCACCCAGCAGTACCATGAAAGAAAAGGCCTGGCGATCGGCTTCCCTTAAGATTACAGACAAGAAAACCCTATGTCAAATGCTCACGGACTCCAGGCTTTCTGGAGCTATGGGGACTGAATGAACCCCTGAAATTATTGCCCTCAGATAATCTTTAAAACTTAAGCCAAAACTTAAGCATCTTGGAAGAAAGGCCTGACAATCTGCTTCTGAAAAATCAGTCATTGAAAAATCTATGGAGCATAGTTCTACTCTGACACACATGGTGCTACCATGAGTTGGAGTTGATTCAATGGCAAGCGGTTAGTCCCTAGGACTTTTCCTTCCAAGGAAGACAGAACTGTGACACAACACTATGAGAAAAGGAATTGTTTTTCTTTTTAGCCCAGATTAAAAAACAAGCCAAAAAAAAAAGCAGTTGTCACTGAGTTGATTCCAACTCATGGTGACCCCTGTGTTGCAGAGTAGAACTGTGCTCCATAGGGTTTTCATGGCTATTACCTTTCAAAAACAGCACATTTCAAATATAGCACTTTTTTTTTAATCCATTCATTGCTTGATGGACATTTGGGTTGTTTCTACTCTGGGGCTATTATGAATAATGCTAAGGCCCCTTTAGGCCAAAAAACCAAACTTATTACCATCAAGTCGATTCCAACTCATAGCAACCCTATAGGATAGAGTAGAACTACCCCATAGGATTTCCAAGGAGTGGCTGATGGATTCAAACTGCTGACCTTTTGGTTAGCAGCCAAGCTATTAACTACTGCGCCACCAGGGCTCCTAGGCGATACAAATGGTTTGTGCTCGGCTGCTAACCTAAAGGTTGCTAGTTTGAACTTACCCAGCGGTACCGTGAAAGAAAAGGCCTGGCGATCGGCTTCCCTTAAGATTACAGACAAGAAAACCCTATGTCAAATGCTCATGGACTCCAGGCTTTCTGGAGCTATGGAGACTGAATGAACCCCTGAAATTATTGCCCTGAGATAATCTTTAAAACTTAAGCCAAAACTATCCCCTGATGTCTTCTGAAAACCAAACGATAGTTTGGCTTAACTAGTAAAAAATGCCTCCCTTGAGCATTGTGCTCTTTTAAGACTATCTGTATGGGATCAAAATGACAACAGCAACTGGAAAGATAGGAACCTTAGGGGGTGGTGAGTTTATGTTAATGGGAGAGGAACAGCTCAGAAAAGGAGGGTGAGAGTGGTTGTACGACATGAAGAATGTAATCAACGTCACCGAATTGCACACATAGAAACTGTTGAATTGATTTTGCTGTGTATAGTCACAACAAAATATTTCAGCCTAGAAAACCCTATAGGGCAGCTATACTCTGTAACGTGGAGTTGTCATGAGTTAGAATCGACTTGACGCAACTAACAACAAACCCTATGAACAATGCTGTTACGAGCATTCACGTACAAGTTTTTGTGTGAACATATGTTTTCATTTTTCTTGATTATATCTAGGAGTGGAATTGCTGGGTCATAATATATAACACTATGTTTAACTCTTTGAGGAACGGCCAGACTCTTTTTCAAAGTGGCTGTATCATTTTACATTCCCACCAGAGGTGTATAAGGGGTCCAGTTTCTTTACATCGTTGTCAACACTTATATTTGTCCATCTTTTTTTATTATAGCCATCCATTATAGTGGTTGTGAAGTGGTATCTCATTGTGGTTTTGACTTACATTTCCCTGATGGCTAATGATACTGAGCGTATTTTATGTGTTTATTGGCCATTTCTACCTCTTCTTTGGAAAAATGTCTATTTAAATCTTTTATTAGTTTTTAAAAATCACATTCTTTGTCTTTTTATTATCTCTTGTAAAAATTCTCTATGTACTTTAGATAGTAGATCCTTATCATATATGATTTGCAAATATTTTCTCCCATTCTGTGGGTTGTCTTTTCATTTTCTTGATGGTGTCCCTTGACAACAGTTTTTTAATTTCGATGAAGTCCAATTATCCCCCCATCCCTTTAGTTACTTGTTCTTTAGATGTCATATCTAAGAAACCCTTGCCTAACCTAAGGTCACAAAGATGTATGCCTGTGTTCCTTTCAATGAGTTAATATATTTTTAGCTCTTAAATCCATTTTTTAAATAATTTTTGTATATGGTATGAGGTAGGAGTCCAACTTCATTCTTTCGCATGTGGATAATCAGTTGTCCTAGAACCGTTTGTTGAAGACTATTCTCTCGATCATTGATTGTCTTGACACCATTGTCAAAAATCAATTGACAGTAAATGTGAGGGTTTATTTCTGGACTTGCAATTCTATTTGATCTATATGTCTACCCTTATATTGGGACCGCACTATCTTGATTACTGTGGATTTGTAGTAAGTTTTGAAATTGGAACTTTATTCTACTTTTCAAGATTGTTTTGACTATTCTGGGTCCATAGAATCTCCATATGAATTTTAGGGTCATCTTGTCAATTTCTTCAATATGGGCAGCTTAGATTTTGATAGGGATTGTGTGGAATCTGTAGAACATTTGTTATCTTAACGATATTAAGTATTCCAATTCACAAACAGGATATCTCTTTCCATACGTTTAGTCTTTAATTTTTGTTGTTTTTAAGTGTACAAGTCTTGGAATTCTTTCACTAAATGTATTACTAAGTATTTTATTCTTTTTGATGTTGTAAATGAAATTGTTTAATTTCAATTTCAGATTGTCAGTATATATTGCTAGTATATGGAAATAAAATTAATTTTTGTATATTGATCCTACAACTTTGCTGAACTTGTTTATTAGCTCTAAATGTTATTTGTGGATTCCTGAAGATTTTCTGTATACAAGATAATGTCATCTGCAAATAGAAATCGTTTTAGTTCTTCCTTTTCAATATGGATGATTTTTATTTATTTTTGCCTAATTGCCCTGTGTAGAACCTCCAGTACAATGCTAAATAGAAGTGGCAAGAGTAGACATTCTTGTCTTGTTCTTGATCTGAGGGGAAAAGCTTTCAATCTTTTCTCCATTAAGTATGATGGTAGCTGTGGGTTTTTCATAGATGCCCTTTATCAGGCAGAGAGTATTCTTTTCTATTCCAAGTTTGAACGTTTTTATCATGAAAGTGTCCTTGATTTTGTCAAATGCTTTTTCTACATCTTTTGAGATGATTATGTGAGTTTTTTCCTTTATTACATTAATATGGTGTATTACATTGATTTTCATATGTTGAACAAACTTTATATTTCTGGAATAATGTATATATACACTTGGTCAGGGTGTATAATCATTTTTTGTTGTTGTTACTAGACTTGGTTTGCTATATTTAATACTTTGAGGATTTTTGCATCTATATTCACCAGGGATCTTATTTTATAGTTTTCTTATGATGTCTTTATCTGGTTTTGGTATCCGGGTAATACTGGCATCATAGAATGAGTTGAGAAGTGTTTCCTCTTCTGTTTTTTGGAAGAGTTTGTGAAGGATTAGTGTTACTTCTCCTTCAAATGTTTGGAAAAAATTCACCAGTAAACCCATCTGGGCTTGGGCTTTTCTTTAAATTAATAATTTAAATATTTTAAGTGTTTTTTTAAATTAATAATTCAATCTCTTTAAGAGATTGCCAGTAATTCAGTTGACTCTTCTTGAGTTAATTTTGGTAGTTTGTGTTTCCAGGACTTTGTCTGTTTCATCTATATTATCTAATTTGTTGACCTGCAATTGTTCCCTTATAATCCTTGTTATTTCCATAAAGTCAATAGTAATATCCTCACTTTTCATTCCTGATTTTAGTAATTTGAATCTTCTCTCTTTTTTTTGACTTGGTCATTCTAGCTAAGGGTTTGTCAATTTCATTGCTCTTTTAGATAATCAACTTTTGGTCTTATTGATTTTTCTATATTTCCCACATTCTTTCATTTATTTCCATTCTAGTCTTTATTATTTCCTTCTTTCTGCTTGCTTTGGGTTTAATTTGCTCTTATTTTAAAAGTTTTTTTTTTTAAGGTGTAAAATTAAATTACTGATTTGAGATCATTCTTCTTTTTTAATATAGACATTTATAGCTATAAATTTGTTTCTAAGCCCTGCTTTAGCTGTATCCCAGAACTTTTGGTATGTTGTATCTTTATTTTCATTCATCACGTAGTATTTTCTAATTTCCCTTGTGTTTTTTTTTTCTTCGAGCCATTGGTTATTCAAGAGCGTATTGTTTAATTTTCACATATTTGTGAATTTCCCAAGTTTCCTTCTGTTACTGATTTCTAATTTCATTTCACCGTGGTCAAAGAACATAGTTTGTATGATTTCAATCCTTTTAAATTTGTTGAGATGCTTTATGGCCTAGCACATTGTCTATCCTGGAGAATGTTCCATGTGTACTTGAAAAGAGCATGTATTCTGCCATAGTTGGGAGAATGCCTAGTCAGGTACAATAAAGAGAACTTTGCAAGTGAAGTTTTCCAGGGAACCACCAGACAGGTCAGATAATGACAATTCTCTGGGAATAAGGTTTTGAAGGCGTACCAACCCCAATTTATTTTTTCCAGTGGCTGCCAGGCTGTTGGTTTTCACCATGATTTGGGGCTGTTGGTTTCCAAAGCTACCGTGGAGCTGGAGAGGGGGCAGCAGGAATAAAGCAGCTTAAAATCTCACAGAATTTAACTGCTCTTACCAAGATCCAGTCTTTTTCTTGAATAAACACTTCCTGGCTTGAATAAACCAAATTGCTGCAAGACATTAGTTAATTTCTAGAATTCTGAAAAAATTGATTCTGACCATTTTTGCAGTTGTCTTGTTGGCTTTTGTGGAGGAAGAATTTTCAGAGGTCCTCACTCTGCCATTTTGTGCTGATGTCCATTAGCATGCTCTTGCCACATGCCTTTAAAGAGATACTGGGGATCCAAGGATGATAACAATTAACCTCCTCCAGTGCATGGAATCCTGTGGGACCGCCAGTGTCTTTTCCCTCCTTAACATGGACTAGTGTGCAGGAAGGGGCATCCTGTTCAAGCCAGCCTGTTCTAATCAGACAGATGATTAGACTAGATGACCTTCACCATTCCTTTTGGCAGAGACTCTGACCTGAATGCCTCTCCTTGCAGGTCAGCCTCACCCTGGATGAAATAGTCAGTCGTGTGAATGGCACAGACCCGCACCTATGTTTCCAGGCCACCCAGGCAGCCAGGTATCACCAGAGAGACTCTTGCTGTTTGCTGGCTTAGAGCTAGAAATGAGCTCAGTAGCCTATTTGATTTCTTGGCAGTGGCAAAATGCCCACAAAATACAAAAGTGTAGTCCTTCCAGAAGTGAGACTCAATTGCTACTTTACGCTGTCCTTGAGGACAACTTAAAATATGCAGTGTGTTGTCAGAGATGAATTGCTTCATTTAAATTGGCCTCTATAGGAATCTCTGCTCATAGATAATACCTGTAGAGAAAATGTTGCTTCATCACTACCCAGTTCTATGGGCTCAGCTCTAAGGTACTGAGAGCTCTGGCCCAGCTGTTTGTCTTACTTGATTGATAGTTAGGAATGCCGACCACATCTACAAGGGAGGTTCTTACTACCCGCCTTTATGTGACTTGTTTCTTTAATTCTCTTTCATTGCATAGGAAAATGCTGTCCCAGGAAAGGAACCCTGCTCTAAAACTGATTGTTGAAGCAGGGCTTGTCCCCAGGCTGGTGGAGTTCCTGAAGTCTTCCCTTTACCCCAGCTTGCAGTTTGAGGCAGCCTGGGCTCTGACCAACATTGCTTCAGGGCCGTCAGAGCTGACCCAAGCTGTTGTGGAAGGAGGTGCCGTCCAGCCCTTGATTGAGCTCCTGTCTTCCCCTGATGTGGCTGTGTGTGAACAGGCAGTGTGGGCTCTTGGTAATATAGCAGGTGAGCCTCTCCCCTTAGTGGGCTAAGAAAAGTGGTCCAGGCACGCGGCAGGTATGGAAACCCTTTGGGCAGTGTGGTGGGCCTAATATTCTGGAACCCCTGCCAGGATTGTTGTTGTTAGTTGCTGTCAAGTCAGCTCCAAGTCACGGTGACCTTATGTATAACAGAATGAAACATTACCTGGTTCTGCGCCATCTTCATAATCGTTGGTACGTTTGAGCCCATTGCTGCAGCTATTGTGTCAATCCATCTCATTGAGGGTTTCCTTCATTTTTGCAGATCTCTACCAAACATGATGTCCTTTTCTAATGATTGGCCTCCCAGGATAAATACCTAGAAATGCTGGCAGAAGTACAACAAGCCTTTTCAAAATTCAGAACCAAGTTTAGAAGCCAAAAAAAAAAAAAAGAATCTGAAAGCAGAGTGATAGGGTGTGTGCTGAAGCTACAGGTTCCTGGGGACATCTGCCAATACCTGGGTCCTAATGGCCTCAGGAAACCCTGGTGGTGCAGTGGTTAACAGATTGGCTGCTAACCAAGAGGTCAGCAGTTCGAATCCACCAGCTGCTCCTTGGAAATCATATGGGGCAGTTCTACTCTGTCCTATAGGGTCCATTATGAGTCAGAATCGACTCAGCGGCAATGGGTTTGGTTTTTAATGGCTTCAGGGACAAAAGATAGGGTCTCTGGGGGGAAAAACAGTTTGTGCTGGACTACTAATGAAAAGCTTGGTTGTTTGAACCCACCCAGCGGTGCCATAGAAAAAAGGCCTGGTGATCTGCCTCCGTAAAGATTACAGCCAAAAAAACCCTATGGAGCTCAGTTTTACTTTGTAACACATGCGGTCACCATGAATCAGAATCATCTCAACGGCTTCAGGAACAAAAGATAAGGCTTTGGCCTGGGCAACACAGGCGGTTGTGACAAAACCTTGCATAACCCGGGACCTTAAAAGGACTATACTTTCACTGAAGTATACCTCCATTGAAAGTTGCCAAGGGAAGACATAAAAAAAGTGTGTTACTCTGGCTTGGGATAAAGTCTTCCCTGAGAACTCGATCATATGAGTACCATCATGGATTTGGGGCTTTATTCTTCCACACTCTAGGAAAGTACAAGCTAAGGAATTAGTGCTGCAGGGTTAGAAGCCCTACCCTCACCCCAGATTCCTGACTGAAATAAATGAAATACTTTCTGGGGAAACAAACTCAATTGGGCCCCTCAGGATTTCGACAAATTACGATCAGCCAGATATTAGCAATTTGAAGTTCAGAGAAGGAACCACCCACCATGACCGAATGAGCAGAAACAAACAGGATGATTAGAACTTCAAGGACTTGAGATACTGGAATTAGCAGCTACAGAATACAAACTCAGTCTGTTTTTGATGTGCTTGCAGACATAAAGCACCTATCCCAGAGACTTTCTGTCTCTCATTTTGCATGGGTCAGTAGGGAACAGGCAAGATTGGGTGGTGTAAGGTTACTGATGCCTTGCCTGATGGCTAAAGAATACACACCGAGACTTCTAGAGTCTAACATTGGTCATCAAGCCCAAGAAGCAGACAGTGGAACGCCAGCACCTATTGATTTTCCAGATTTTGCTTTGAGTTGCATTTGGAGGTTACGGCCCCATGTCGAAGTCTTCTGGGAAGACAGCTTTGTTTTCCTGAGAGCCATGCTGTGAAATGCAGCCAGCATTCAGAGTACACTCCCTGGGCCTTTCTATGTCCATAGCCTCTGCTTATAGCAGCTGTTGCTGTGTGGCATCTCTGCTTTCCATGTCAAGCTTGTCCAACCAACCAATACCTTACAGACTCAGGATCTCATATGTGGCTATCCTATCTACTTGCCAAACCCAAGAATGAGTTTAGATCTCTCACCTGTTGAGCAGACCTTTTTTTTTTTTTCTTTTTTTAAAACTAGTCACCAACCCCAGGGTTTCTCTTTGTGTCATGCTCTGATCTACTTGTAGGTGACAGCCCGGAGCTCAGAGACATTGTTATCTCAAGCAATGCCGTCCCGCATCTGCTGGCCTTGGTTTCATCAACCGTATCAGTGAGTGTCTTTAAATTAGAAACCTAGCTAGGTGACAAACTCTCAAGGTTGGGAAATCTGGGGGGAGGAGGTCCAAATCAATACTAGATCATGTGGCTGCTGCTCCTTATAACTGGCCCTTTACAACAGCATTTGTGAACAAGGTCCAGTACTCAGTATCATTTTGGCTAAAGATTGACCCGGGTTTGTCCGTAGGGGCCAGTAGTGCTGACCTTTCTTCTGGGGTATTGGAAGAGGTCCGTTAAAGTTTTTCTAAGCTTAACATCCTGCAAAAGTAGATGAGATTGAGTTCATTTGAGGGTACAGACAGATTTAATGGCTCTTCAGTTCTGTTCATGGGTAATAGGGTATAGGTTTGGAGTTAGAGTCAAAGTTGATTGATGTGGCAATAATAGAGGACTCCCTGGATCAGGAATTAAATTTGGGTTTGATTTACCACAAACAGAAATGAAGACGAGGTAGCTTTGCAAATTCAAGGGAATCCAAAGAAGATATAGAAAGACCAATAAGCACATGAAAAGATATTCATCATTATTAGCCACTAGAAAAATCCATATCAAAACCACAATGAGACACCACCTCACACCCACTAAGATAGCTTTCATTAAAGAAAAAAAAACAAGCGTAGGTGAGGATGTAAAGAAATTGTGTATTGCTGGTCGGAATGTAAAATGGTGCAACTCTGTAAAAAATAGTTTGATGGTTCTTCAAAAAGTTAAACATAGAACTACCATATGAACCAGCAGTTCCACTCCTAGGTATATGCCCCAAAAAATTGAAAACAGGAACTCAAACAGATACTTCTACACCAGTGTTCATAGCAGTACTATTCACAGTAGCCAAAAGGTAGAAACAACCCAACTGTCCATCAACAGATGAATGGACAAGCCAAAAATAGTATATACAATGCAATGGAATATTATTCAGCCATAAAAAGGAATGAAGTGCTGATACATGCTACAACATGCATCAACCTTGCAGACATTATGATAACTGAAATAAGTCAGACACAAAACAACAAATATTGTATGATTTGTGCTTATCTGAAATATCCGTTGCTGTTGTTAGCTACCGTCCAGCCGACCCTGACTCATGGCTTGGGTGGTGCAAACAATTTGCAGTGACTGGCCCTAACCAGAAGGTTGGTGGCTCTAACCTACCCAGTAGCTCCACAGAAGAAAGGCTTGACATCTGCTTCTGTAAAGATTACAGCCAAGAAAACCCTATGGAGCAGTTCTACTCTGAAACACATGGGGTCACTATGAAATATCTAGAATAGGCAAATTCATAGAGATAGAAAGTAGATTAGACATTGCCAGGGAAAGTGGGAAAGGGGAGTTAACTGCTTAGTGGGTAGTGAATTTCTGTTTGGTATGATGAAAAAGTTTTGAAAATAGATATTGATGATGATTACACAACACTGTGAGTGTAATTAATGCCACTGAAATGTACAGTGAAAATGGTTAAAATGACATAATTCATGTTATATGTATCTTAACACAATTTAAAAAAAAAAACAAAACTGAGGGAATATGTTCAAAGACCTCGATATGGGAGGAAACCTGATATGGTGGAACTAGAAGAAGCTAGCATGACCAAGGGAGTTTGCAGGGAGAGAACAGTGTAAGAAAACAAGTCAAAACGGGCAGCTTCTGTCCAGAGGTGAGATGGGAAGGCAGAGAGAGTCAGAAGCTGGTTGAATGGACATGGGGAATCAGGGGTGGAAAGGAGGAGTGTGCTGTCACAGTATGGGGAGAGCAATTAGAGTCACATAACAATGTATGTATAAATTTTTGTATGGGAGACTAACTTGAAATATAAACTTCATTTAAAATTTTTTTGAATGAACCCAAGGTAGAAAAGGGGAGAGTGTGGACATGTCATGGGGTTGGTAACCAATGTCACAAAACAGTATGTGTATGAATTGTTTAATGAGAAACTAGAGTGCTCTCTAAACCTTCATCTAAAGTACAATAAAAAAAAATTAAAAGAAAAAAGAAAACGAGTTAGTTTAGATATCATCCTGCTAGCAATGGGACGTCTTTGGAGGATGTCAAGACAGGAAGTAATGAGGTCTGGTCTTTCAGAAAGACCCTTCTGGCTGCTTGATGTAGGGTTGTAGCAGAAGGATGTGGTCAAGTGCGTTGACCTGGGATGCTGATGTGCTAGACATGGTAAAACCAAAAACCAAACCTGTCGCAGTCGAGTAAATTCTGACTCTAAGTCACTCTATAGGACAGAGTACAACTGCCCCATAGGGTTTCCAAGGCTGTAATCTTTACAGAAGCAGACTGCCACATCTTTCTCCCGCAGAGCAACTGGTAGGTTCGAACTGCTGACCTTTCGGTCAGCAGCAGAGCGCTTAACTGCTACACCATGAGGGCTCCCAACTAGGCATGGTATGGAGACAGAAAGAAGCAAGGACGCTGTCAGGTTTCAGGTTAGGTCATTTAGATGATTGTTCTTCTACAGAAATGGGAAAGATGGAGGGAGGAAGGAAGTGAGTTAGAGGCATCATTGCAGTGAGCTCAAGTAGAGGGAAATGCAGGTTCAGGTGAGTGTGTGTACATATAGTCATCCTGCTGGACAAGGTCACCTAGAGCAGGGGTCAGCAAACCTGATGTGGGCAGCTGCTTGTTTTTGTAAATAAAGTTTTATTGGAATATGGCCACACCCATTCATTTACATACTGACCGTGGCTGTTTTTGTGCTATATTGGCAGAGTTGAGTAGTTGCAACAGAGACTATTTGGCTTGCAATGCTGAAAATGTTTACTATCTGGACCTTTACAGAAAAACTTTGCCAACCCCTGACCTAGAGTATAAGGACAGCCTGGGCCCATGTTGCAGGGCCTCTAACATCCAGAGTTCAGGCAGCCTAACAAGAAGACTGAGAAAGAACAGCCCATTTGTCAACAGAAAACCAGTTTTGGTGTCACAGATGCCAAGAAGAGCTTTTTCAAAAGGAAATGGCTGGCTACTAAATACAGCTAACTTGAAGACAGTAACTTCAGGACTAAAAAGCAGCCATTGGATTGGGGAACTTGGAAGGAACCAATTTCCATCACTAACTACAAAAAAGTGGAGGCAGAAACCAGCCTAGACTGGTTTGAAGAACGAAGGAGAAGTTGTGAGGTAGACAGTGAATATAGACACATCTTTGAGGATGGACTATGAAAAATAGAAGTGGAATGATTGCTGGAGAGATGGCAAGGGAGGAATCTAGGTTGAAGAAGCCAGAAAGTATTTTCATGCTGGTGGGAGTGATCCAGAGGAGAGAGGTGACCCTGGGGCAGTCTTTAAAGGCAAGAAGGGATGGGGTCCAGAGGGGCTATAGGAAGACTGATCCTTGAATAGAAGAACAGAAATGTGATTATGACATGTTGGTAGAGTTATAGATTGGTGGGAAGACCAATTAACTCCTGCTTGATCTTGATTTTGTCAATAAAACATGAAATTAGGTCATCAGTTGAGTAGAGTGGGGAGGATGTTTTGAAGAATATAAGGGAACCTCCATCTAACACTTGAGTATGAAATTTAAAATTCGTTCTGTGGCCCTAGTCCATATCATTACCTAGAACAAGCTCCTATTGGAAGCGCAAAAGCTTTGGTTCATGCCTGTCAGTAATATTGATCACACATGGCAAGGACATGCCGTGCTTGCATTTTCTCTCCTTTGCCCCTGATGCTGAGAGCAATCTTTTTGTTACAGATCCCGTTTCTGCGTAATATCACGTGGACCTTGTCCAACCTGTGCCGGTACAAGAACCCATACCCTTGTGCAAAGGTTGTCAAGCAAATGCTACCTGTCCTCTTCTACCTCCTGCAACACCATGACACGGAGATTCTCTCGGATACCTGCTGGGCCCTGTCCTACCTCACTGATGGCTGCAATGAGCGCATCGGCCAAGTGGTTGGCACAGGGGTCCTGCCCAGGCTGGTGGAGCTCATGAAGAGCTCAGAACTCAGTATCTTGGTAAATATTGTCTCAGGTACCACGTGTCTCTATGAGGACCTTCAGCCTGGAGTCTATGAATCATAATTCCTTGTAGCAAATTCTGTTGTCCTCCACCTGCCCACCCCACCCACAGGCCTTCCACAATCAGCTCTAACCCTTTCCCTATAACAGAACTTGCCATCTGTAATTTCCTGGTCTTTGCCATTCTTTAGCCAAAGACTTGAATCAATTTTGATCTAAAATCTGGTGGGTATGAAGTAATTTAGGAGCCCTGGTGGCACGATGGCAAACACTAGGCTGCTAACTGAAAGGCTGGCAGTTTGAACCCACCCAGTGGTTCCACTGGAGAAAGACCTGGCAATCTGCATCTGTAAAGATGACAGCCGAGAAAACAATATGGGATAGTTCTAGTTCTACTTTGTCACATGGGGTTGCTATGAGTCAAAAATTGACTCAGTATCACCTAACGACAATAAGTAATTTACTCTTTCTTAATCTGATGACTACAAAATACAGAAAAGCACCAAATGAAAATTACTTATAATCTGACCACCCAGTAAAACTATTCTTTTACTGCATTTCCTTCCAGTGGTCTATACATGTAGACTTTAACAGGTTGGCTTATATAGGGTATATTTTTTAGGAGGTAAACCTCATTGTAATGTTTGAACTTCCTACCCATTGCTGTGGAGTCATTCTGACTCATGGAGATCCTATAGGACAGACTAGAACTGCCCCATAGGGTTTCCAAGGCTGTATATGGAAGCAAACTGCTGCATCTTTCTCTCACAGAGTGACTAGTGGATTCAAACTGCCAACCTCTTGGTTAGCAGCTGAGTGCTTAACCACTGCACCTGCTTGAGTAAAGATTTACAGTGTTGGAAACCCTATGGACAGTTCCACTCTGTCCTATAGGTTGCTATGATACAGAATTGACTTGATGGCAACAGGTTGAACTTACACAAGCATAAAAGGAAATTTTCTCTTATTCCCTTACAGTTTGTTCTTTTAGATTACTTCAAATGTAGATGAAAAGCAAGTAAAACCAAAGCGAGCACTTCGCTATTATTAAACAGGGTTAGTTACATAATATACTGCTTTGAAATGTGGGTATTTTATATTTAAGATGCCTCTAGTCTGCCGCTTTTGATTTCTATGCCTACTATTACATATTACATAGCCTTAACGATTATCTAGGGGCCCTGGTGGTGCAATGGTTAAGAGCTGCTAACAGAAAGGTCAGCAGTTCAAATCTACCTAGCAACTCCTCGGTAGAAAGACCTGGCAATCTGCTCCCATAAAGATTACAGCCTAAAAGACCCTATGGGGCAGCTCTACTCTGTCACATGGGGTCACTAGGAATCCAAATCAACTCAACGGCACCTAACAACAATAACAATGATTATCTATTCTGAGATTAGGATAGTATGTTAAGGGTGGTTTGTGGGTAGTGTTTGTAGGGGGAGTGTGAAGAATACTGTAAGAAACTGTTTATCCCAGGGGTCTGGAGCCCAGTTGAAGCTGTTCTGGCAAGGCTCTGATTGGGCTATAGCACAACTTATACCTCTTATCTGAGTAGCAGGCATGTGGTAATACAGGGTAGGAAAATTCTAGAACTGTCGATGGGCTGCGCTGGGGCTGCAACCTTGCTACTACAATACAGAGAAATGAAACTAAATCCACAGTCAATCCTCCTAGTTCAGGTGCTGTCTTGAGCCCAATTGTAGATCCATCTGGGGGACCTTCAGTGTCATTGCAAGGGGGTTTGTGAATACATCAAGAAATGCCACTGGGATCCCATTATCAAATACCAAAACATCAAACCTGTTGCCATCAAGTCCATTCTAACTCACGGTGATCCCATGGGCTCCATAGGGTTTTCTTGGCTGTAATCTTTACGGAAGCAGATCTCCAGGCCTTTCTTCCATGGCACCACTGGGTGGGTTTGAACCATCAACCTTTAGGTTAGTAGTCGAGCGCAAACTGTTTGTACCACCCCAGGACCTCCGGGATCTCATTAGCACCAATTAAATACACAGCAGAATCTTGACACTCTTACTAAACACGTACTCAGTAGAAATTATTACATGATAAACACTATATCAATTTAACGCTTTTCCCACTGTAAGGATATGAAAAAGATAGCATCATTCCTTGGTAAAGACATCCCTTGATCTCTCTCGCACTTGAGCCAGAGTGATTGGTAAGCTGACAATTACCTTTAAACTATGCAAACAGCCATGGATGAGCCGAATTAAAAAGGATCGTGGGTATCATCGTTGTCCACAGCTTCCAGAGAAGTATTAGCATAGCATGACTAATGTTTGGGAGAGCATCTTCTAAGGTGATAAATTTGCAGTATGTAGTTAACATCTAGCCTTGTTCTTCCAGACCCCCTCTCTCCGTACAGTGGGGAACATCGTCACAGGAACGGATCAGCAGACCCAGGTGGCCATTGATGCAGGCATGCTGAGTGTGCTGCCCCAGCTTCTAAGTCACCCTCGGTCCTCCATCCAGAAGGAGGCGGCCTGGGCCCTGAGCAACGTGGCTGCAGGGCCCTGCCAGCAAATCCAGCAGCTGATCACTCACGGCATGCTGCCTCCCTTGGTGGCTCTGCTGAAAAATGTAAGTCACATTCTGCAACACCCATGGCCAGAGACTACTTTCCAACCAGCCCTGTGTTGAACTCCTTTGGGAGTTCAGACACAGGCTAAGAAGCAAATTACAGTCGCGTCTCATTATTTGTGGTAGGTATGGTCTGTAACAGATGGTCTATAACAGAGCCCTGGTGGCCCAATGGTTAAGCGCTTGGCTATGCGTCAGTAGTTTGAACCCCCCACAAAGGTTCTGCCAGAGAAAGACCTGGCGATCAGCTCCGTAAAGATGACAGCCTAGGAAACCCTATGGGTCACTTCTATTCTGTCACATGGGTTCACTGAGTCCGAATTGACTCAACGGCACCTAACAACAACAACGTAGTCTATAAAGTCACCATGAACGCTGGATTAGTGAATACTGGACCATTGCTCTAGGAATAATGCAGGGTTAGGTGCCTGCAAGCCTCTGGTCACATTTTCATCAGCTGTCAGTATGTAACCTCTTTTTATGGTGCTTCTATTTAAAGACATGTTTTTTAATATAGATTGTTGTTTCATTAACATTGGACTCACGGCCAACAGCGCTGTAACTGGTGTCTGAACGAAGCTTATCTCACACACGTATTTCCTCCATCGGGCACATCACAGAACTCTTGCACTGAGGAGCGCTAGACAGCACGTCAGCACTAGGCAGGGCGGGGGGCGGAGCGCATTTTAAATGGTGAAATCACCAACAAAGCACAAAACTGAAAAATGTGGTGCTAAATAGACCATGAAAAGGACACTTGTTCACAGTATGAGTGCTGAGACAAGGCAGAGCGTTACCTCGTTCAGCCTCAGCTGGGAACACACGTTGTCTGGAGACTAAAAATTTTCCCCACTCCGTGCATGTCCATGAATGACCGCAAAAGCACCGAGAGTATGGATTGATTTGGGATTACAAGTAACTTCTAGCATGCAGGCGAGTTTGCAAATATGGAATCGGCAAATAATGAGGATCGACTGTAACTGAGATCACAACAAACTGATGAAATGTTAGTTTCCTAGCTTTCCCTGTAAAAGGAAGGGGCATCAATTTTGGAGAGCCCATTAAAAATTAGGAAGGCTAAAAGAGCATTGCACAATGAAAAGCGGACTCCACAGCTCAAATGTCCTGAAAAATCTTAAGCTGTTCAATATTGGCTCACCTCTATCTGGTGTTAAAAGAATGTACCATCTATCAACCAGCTAAGAAGGGAGTTTATTTTTTACTTGCTTACTTATATTTGTCTAGGGGAAAGAACAGGAAGAACATACCAGGTTACGGTGATGTTATATCACTGCAAAAAGGTGGTCTTTTCAGTATACAAATATATTTGATCCAAGTGTCAATATAAACAAAAAATCCAAATATAAACATAGAAATACAATAAAGTTTCCTTCTTCCTCCAGAGTCCCCACTTCCCTTCCCTAGGAGCAACTATTATCATTATTTCCTTTTGCCCCTTTCAACGAATGAGCTATGTTTAAACCATTTACACATGAAACAAGTCAGTAGTGTTTCCTGGGGTTGATGGGAGAGAGGGAGGTAGAGTAGAATGGGGAGAAGAAGCTACTGGCAGGGTTCCTGTTCTAAGGTTGGATGGTGGGTCCCCAGGTATGCACTAGGCATGAGGGGGAAAGTCCAGGTGTGAGACCCAAGTCACAGCAGCTTCTGATTTATTTGACACTTCCTATTATTTCTACTGTGAATCTATGATTCAGTGGTAGAATTCTCACATTCCACGTGGGAGACCCAGGTTCAATCCCTGGCCAATGCACCTCAGTGGAGGCTTGCTTGTTATGATGTTGAACAGGTTTTAGCAGAGCTTCCAGAATAAAGTGGACTAGGAAGAAAGGCCTAGTGATCTACTTCTGAAAATCAGCCAATGAAAACCCTATGGATCCCAACAGTCTGATCCACAACCAATCATGGAGCTGATGCAGGACCCAGCAGCATTTCGCTTCGTTGTGCATGGGGTCCCCTTGAATTGGGGCTAAATCAATGGTAGCTAACAACAAATTCTTTCTACTGAGGGTTTGTACATATTCTAATAAGAAACATCTGATTATGAATCAAGTAAGGTCTTATTTTAAGCTGTACCTTTTTAACTCTAACTTGCTTGGTTTTTGTTTCTGTTTGTTGTAAACTGAGGTTGCATTGTTTCCTGGCCATAAAATGGGAATAATGCCATTAATTGCCCAGGCTTTAAAGGATCCATGATAAAATACTCCCATATTGCTGGGCAAGGTGCTCTTTATATATGCAAGCAATTCATTAATCTACTAGATCACATTAGTGTGGCCAGCTATGGTGAAATGAGTTCCTTTATGTGGCCTTTTGCTTTGGTTGTTTGGAAAAACAGCTTGAGAGATTTCCCCCCTAAGCCCTGAAGAGTTACCTTTGCCCTGATTTCTACACCAGAGGGTTTACTTTTGCCCAGGTTGATTGACATTTCCTGGGTAGATTGTAAACAACTCAGTTTGATACTTTCTGCCTGGCCCTGAGCTTCAGCCTGCACTATCTGATTGGTGTGTACCTTGCAGGGATTGGTCAATAGACTATGTAAATGAGGTGAGTTGTAGCCCAGCCCTGCCTACTATGCAAATGAAGTATCTGTGGCCTACCAAGAGGGGATTGGTCAGTTCGTGGCCCTGGGTAGGAGGGTCATACCTTGAAATTTATGAGGATTTTGTATATATATTCAGCCAACCCCACAGAGGTTAGGCAGACAGAAAATAGAAGAGAAACAGCAGGAAGAAAGCAGAAAGAAGAAGCAGAGAGAAGAAGAAAAGAACCCCCTAAAAGAGTTGTAACATTGGCTAAGGAGTGTAACACTGAAGACAGAGGCCTGCAAGGGGCCTAGTGGCAGAGCTGGCAGCAACGGTTGACAGGGCCAAGAGGAGCTCAGAAAGCTATCCTGTGCTGAAGAAGGGAGACTTTGCTTACATGCTTCCTGATCCCGAGTTGTACACTGTTCCTTAATAAACCACTTAACTGTAAGTCTGGCCTATGAGTTCTGTGTGGCCATTGCAACAGATTATCAAATCCAGCAAAGAAGAGAGTGCCATGGGAGAGACAGCTGGTGTCAGAACTGGTAAAGTTTGGAGAGTGGAGGTATGTCTGACCTCTACCCCGTAAGGATCAGCCTTGGGCTGATCTTGATTCGCATTATCCCCCCTGAAGTTAGCTAGGTTCTGATGCTATTACTACCACCCTTTTATCCTAGCTTTGTAGCTATGGAGCTTCTTGTCCAAAGTCTTCACTGTGTCGGAAAGACTAGTAACGTAGACATCACCACCGCCATTTGCCGTCAAGTCTGACTCATAATGACCCCATATGTGTCAGAGTAGAACCATGCTCCATAGAATTTTACATGGCTGATTTTTCAGAAGTAAATCACTAGGCCTTTCTTCCAAGCAGCCTCTGGGTGGACTCAAACCTCTGAACTTTGGGTTAGCAGCTAAACATGTTAACCATTTACGCTACCCAGGAACTCCAGTGTAGATATAGGATAATATAATCTAAAATTCCAAGCAGAATTCCTGGTTCAATACAGATTGCCTAAGGAGCCCTGGTGGCACAATGGTTAAACGCTCTCTACTAACTGAAAAGTCAGCAGTTTGAACCCAATAGCTGCTCTGCAGGAGAAAAGGCCTGGTAATCTACTCCCATAAACATTACTAGGAATCCCTACATGCTGTCCGTTAGGGTCACTATGAGTTGGAGTCAACTTGACAGCATACAACAACAGCAACATAGATTACTTGGATTGGTTCTATTTTTCTCATAGCCTTGCTTAGGGAAATGAGTCTGTTTGACCCTAGAATCTCTAAGACCCTGTTCAAGTCTGCTTGCCTGATTCCTGCCTTCTCAAAGATGCTGTCTTCTCAAGAGAGAGAGGCAGGCTGCCAAGGTGCTGTATATAAATTGCACATATGTCCTGGCTGTCAGAAGCCTACCTAGACATTGGACCAAGTTGGCATCACTACATTTAGGCTCTTCATGATCTGTAAAGAATGTAAACGTTCTCTTTCTGCAGGGAGAATTTAAAGTCCAGAAAGAGGCTGTCTGGACGGTGGCTAACTTCACAACTGGGGGCACTGTGGACCAGTTGATCCAGCTTGTCCAGTCTGGGGTCTTGGAGCCACTGGTAAATCTGCTTAGTGTCCAAGACCCCAAAATTGTTCTCATCATCCTTGATGTCATCTCCTGTATTCTCCAGGTGAGCTTTCTGAGCAGGTTAGTAGCAGCCTCTAATTTTTTTTTTCTGATTTTCTTGATTTTTTTTATTGTGCTTTAGATGAAGGTTTATAGAGCAAATTAATTTCTCATTAAACAATACGTATATTGTTTTGTGACATTGGTTGCCAAGCCCACGACGTGTCAACACTCTCCCCTTCTCAACCTTGGGTTCCCCATTATCAGCTTTCCTATCCCCTCCTGCCTTGTCTTCCTTGCCCCTGGGCTGATGTGCACATTTAGTCTCGTTTTATGGGCCCATCTAATCTTTGGCTGAAGGGTGAACTTCAGGAGTGACTTCAGTACTAAGTTAAAAGGGTCGCTGGGGGCCATACTCTCAAGGTTTCTCCAGTGTCTGTCAGACCAGTAAGTCTGATCTTTTTTTGTGAGTTAGAATTTTGTTCTACATTTTTCTCCAGCTCTGTCTGGGACCCTCTATTGTGATCCCTGTCAGAGCAGTCAGTGGTGGTAGCCAGGCACCATCTAGTTGTGCTGGACTCAGTGTGGTGGAGGCTGTGGTAGTTGTGTTCCATTAGTCCTTTGGACTAATCTTTCCCTTGTGTCTATGGTTTTCTTCATTCTTCCTTGCTCCAGACGGGGTGAGACCGTGGAATATCTTAGATGGCTGCCCACAAGATTTTAAGGCCCCAGAAGCTACTCACCAAAGTAGGCTGTAAAACATTTTCTTTATAAACTATATTATGCTAGTTGAGCTAGATGTCCCCCAAGACCACGGTCACCAGCCCTCGGCCTAGTAATTCGGTCCCTCAGGGAGTTTGGATGTGTCTATGAAGCTTTCATGATCTTGCCTTGGTTAAGTTGTGCTGGCTTCCCTGGTATTATGTATCGTCTTACCCTTCACCAAAGTTACTACTTATCTATTGTCTATTTAGTGTTTTTCCCTCCCCACCCCCCCTTCCCTTGTAACTATCAAAGATTGTTTCTTTTTGTGTGTAAATCTTTTCGTGAGTTTTTATAACAGAGGTCTCACACAATATTTGTCCTTTTGTGATTGACTTATCCAACTCAGCATAATGACCTCCAGATTCATCCATGTTGTGAAATGTTTCGCAGATTCCTTGCTGTTCTTTATTGTTGCATAGTATTCCACTGTGTATACGTACCATAGTTTATCCGTTCATCTGTTGATGGGAACTTAGGTTGTTGCCATCTTTTTGCTATTGTGAATAATGCTGCAGTGAATATGAGTGTGCATACGTCTATTTGTGTGATGGCTCTTATTTCTCTAGTGTATATTCCTAGGAGTAGCATGCTGAATCGTACGGTATTTCTATTTCCAGCTTTGTAAGGAAGCGCTATATTGTTTTCCAAAATGGTTGTACCATTTTGCATTCCCAACAGCAGTGCATAAGAGTTCCAGTGTCCTTGAAGCCTCTCCAACATTTGTTATTTTCTGTTTTTTTGATTCATGCCAGTAATGTTGGAGTGAGATGGTATCTCATTGTAGTTCTGATTTGCATTTCTCTAATGGCTAGTGATCGTGAGCATTTCCTCATGTGTCTGTTAGCCATCTGAATGTCTTCTTTGATGAAGTGTCTGTTCATATCCTTTGTCCATTTTTTAATTGGATTACTTGTCTTTTTGTTGTAGAAGTGTTGGATTTTCTTGTAGATTTTAGAGATTAGAACTTGGTCTGATTTGTAATGGCCAAAAATTTCTTCCCAGTCTGTAGGTTCTCTTTTTACTCTTTCGGTGAAGTCTTTTGATGAGTGTGTTTAATTTTTAGAAGATCCAAGTTATCTAGCTTATCTTCTGGTGTTTGTGAATTGTTAGTTAATGGTTTGTATCCTGTTTATGCCATGTATTAGGGCCTCTAACGTTGACCCTATTTTTTCTTCTACGATCTTTATAGTTTTTGGGTTCATATTTAGGTCTTTGATCCATTTTAAATTACTTTTGTGTATGGTATGAGGTATGGATCCTGTTTCATTTTTTTGCAGATGGACATCTAGTTTTTCCAGCACTATTTGTTAAAAAGACTGTCTTCCCCATTTAATGGACTTTGGGCCTTTGCTGAAGATCAGGTGACCGTAGGTGGGTGCGTTTATGTCTGAGTTCTCAATTCTGTTCCATTGGTCAATGTGCTGTTGTTGTACCAGTACCAGGCTGTTTTGACTACTGTAGCTGTATAGCAGGTTCTGAGATCAGGTAGTGCGAGGCCCCTACTTTATTCTTCTTCTTCAATAGTGCTTTACTTATCCAAGGCCTTTCCCTTTCCATATAAAGTTAATGATCAGTTTTTCCATCTCATTAAAGAATGTTATTGTATTTGGATTGGGACTGAATTGTATTTGTAGACTGCTTTGGGTAAAATTGACATTTTCACAATGTTGAGTCTAAGTATCCATGAGTGTGGTATGTGTTTCCATTTATGTAGGTCTCTCTTGGTTTCTTGCAAGAGTGTTGTGTAGTTTTCTTTTTATAGGTCTTTTACATCCCTGGTTAGATTTATTCCTAAGTATTTTATTTTTTTAGGGGCTATTATAAATGGTATTGTTTTCCTGATTTCCTTTTCGTAGTTCTCTTTATTGGTGTATAGGAATCCAACTGATTTTTGTATATGTACCTTGTATCCTGCTATTCTACTGAATCTTTCTATTAGTTCCAGTAGTTTTCTCATGAAGTCTTTTGAGTTCTCTATATATAATATTATATCATCCAGAAATAGGGACAGTTTTACTTCTTTCTTACCAGTTTGGATGCCCTTTATTTCTTTTTCTTGCCTTATCACTCCAGCTAGGACTTCCAGCACAATGTTAAATAGGAGTGGTAATAAAGGGCATACTTGTCTTGTTCCTATTCTGAAGGGGAATGTTTTCAGCCTCTCTCCATTAAGAATGATGTTGGCAGCCTCCAAATTTGATTAAGACATTTCATTTTGTTCTTAAAATCCAAGTAAGATTCTCTACCTTACCGCTGTTCGCCCCCCTCCACATATTTCTATGCATAACAAAAACAAGAGGCCTTTCAAAAAAGGACCATCATCTTCATTTTCTCCAGTGACTCTCTTGTGCCAGGCCCTGTTTTAGACACTTGGGGCATGATAGAGCACAGTCCTTGCTCTCATGGAGCATACGTATTAGGGGCTGAGGGGACCCACACACCAGGTAGTATTATGGACTGAATTGTGTCCCCCCAAAATATGTGTTGGAATCCTAACCCCTACACCTATTCCTTTTGGGAATAGGATTTTCTTTGTTATGTTAATGAGACCACATCAGTGTAGAGTGTGTCCTAAACCAAATCACTTCTGAGTTATAAGGAGCAGCATAGACACAAAAAGAAGCGCACAGGTGAAGAGAAATGCCATGTGAAGATCATCGAGGAATAGAAGCTAAAAGAGACAAGGATTTCCCCAGAGCCAACAGAGAGAGAGAGCCTTCCCTAGAGCTGGTACCCTGAATTTGAACTTCTAGCCTTCTGAACTATGAGAAAATAGCTTATTTCTTTTCTTTAAAGCTGCTCACTTATAGTATTTCTGTTATAGCAGCACCAGGAAACTAAGGCAGGTAGAAAAGTCTGGATAAAGTAAAGCAGGTAAAGGGATAATAGTCACTGATGTCTTCGAGTTGAAAGGGGATATTGTTATATGCAGTGGTCAGAGAATGCTTCTCTGAGGAAGGACATTTGAGCAAAGACCTGAAAAAAGTGAGTGGTCTTGTGGATGTCTGGGGAAGAGCCTTCCATGCAAAAGGAATAGCAAGATAGGAGGACGCGACCGGAGCTGAGAAAAAGGGATGGAAAATGGTGGGTGATAAGGTTCAAGGCAGCCAGGTGCCAGTTATCAGTAGGGCCCATGAGAACTTCAACTTTTATTCTCAGTGAGACGGAGAAACCAATGGAAGGTTTATAGCAGGTGGAAAAAAAAGTCAGTGAGTCACCCAGTTTATTTAGAGGCTAAACCAAAGGATGTATTTGTAGGAGCCGCAAAATGCTAGCAAGGATAGATCTTAAGGGGCCACACTGGAGTTACTTTCCTACTTAGCTTCATGGCTGGGAAAATGGACTATACAGCACTGAAGTGTTACTCAAGAAAAGTCTTAGTCTTAGTGACCTAGTGCTGCTATAACACAAATACCACAAGTGGGTGGCTTTAAAGAACAGAAGTCTATTTTCTCACTGTTCTAGAGGCTAAAAGTCCAAATCAGGGTCTTGGCTGTGTCAATTCTTTGCTTGTCTGTAGTCCCAGGTTCCTTGACAATCCTCACATGGCATCTGTCTTACCCTGTGTGTATGTGTGTGTATGTGTCTGATCTGCTTTTTTACAGTCAAAAGTGATTAGGTTTATAACCCACCCTACTAGGGTGTGATCTAATTAACATAATAAAGAAAATCCTATTTCCCAAGAGAATCACATCCACAGGTTTAAAACCCATTGCCGTCAAGTCGATTCTGACTTATAACAACCCTATGGGACAGAGTAGAACTGCCCCATAGGGTTTCCAAGGAGCGGCTGGTGGATTTGAACTGCTGGCCTTGTGGTTAGCAGCTGAGTTCTTAACCACTGCGCCACTAGGGATCCATCCACAGGTATAGGGGTCAATATTCCAACACATATTTTGGAAAGACACAATTTAATCCATAACAGTCTTATTTCTGAAATAGAACAAGGTTAAACCAATATTTACATACTATTGTGTGAGTTATATATTGCTGTGTAGCAAATTACCCCTTAGTGGCTTAAAAAAATTACCATTATCTCACACAGTCTCTGAGTTATGAGTCTGGGGACAGCTTAGCTGGATGGTTCTGGCTCAGGGTCTCTCATGAGGTGGCAGTCAAGATGTAGCTGGGGCTGCCATCATCCACAGGCTTGACTGGGACTGGAGGATCACCTTCACGGTGGCTCACTCAGGTGCCTAGCAATTTACTCTTGCCATGTGGACCTCTCTGTAGAGCTGCTTGAGTGTCCTCACATCATGGCAACTGGCTTCCCCCAGAGCAAGATGAAGCCACAGTGTCTTCTGTGACCTCACCTTGGAGGTTACACTATCATTTCAACAATATCCTTTTGGTTACATGGGTCAGCCCTATGCATTGTGGGAGGGAAGTATAAAAGGGAGTGAATACCAGCAGGCAAGAATCATTAAGGACCATCTTAGAGGCTGGCTAGATTCATTTGGTTGAGATCCTTTTGTATACGATTGATCTATTTGAAAATCTTCAAAGTAACACCAGGGAACTACTTTTAAAAGCCCACTTTGAGCATTCTCTTCACTGAGTATCTTGGAAAGAATTGACCTGAGCCAAGACCAGACTTGAAACAGCCCAATTAGACACTGAGACTTTGTAACTTCATCTGTTTCTTTGAATGGTTGTTGGGTGCTGTCCAGTTGACTCCAACTCATGGTGACTGTGATGCTTAAGGTTGTGTGTCAACTTGGCACAGCCATGTTTCTCAGTGGTTTGGCAGTTGTATGATGTGATCACTTCCATGATGAGATTTGATACAATGTGATCATCTCCATGATGGGATCTGCTTTGAGTAGCCAATCAGTTGAAAGGGAGTTTCCTTGGGCATGTGGCCTGCATTGAACATAAGTGGACATTCTGGCAAGGCTCGTGGGCTTTTGCTCACTCTGGATCTTGCAGCTGGCTCCTGTTCATCTGACCACTAGTTCTTGGGACTTGAGCTGGCAGCTTACCTTGCCTGCCAGTCTTGGGATTCATAATCTTCGCAGCCTGTGAGCAAGAGCCCTGCGTTCTGACCTGCTGATCTTGGGTTTGCCAGCCCCTCTGGCTGCACAAATCAGGAGAAGCCTCTATCCTGACCCACGGACTTGGAACATTCCAGCCTCTACAACTGCGTGAGCACCATTTCCTTGATATAAATCTCCCTCTCTCTCTGTTTATACGCTTTACTGGTTTTGCTTCTCTGAAGAACCCAGCCTAAGACAGTGACCTTATTACGTATAACAGAATGAAATGTTGCCCAGTCCTCTACCATCCTCACAGTCATTGATATGTTTGAGTCCACTGACACAGCCACTGTGTTAATCCATCTCATTGAGGGTCTCCCTCTTTTTAGCTGACCCTCTACTTTACCATTCGCTTTGGCTACTCTGTGTGCAAGAGCAAGTTTCAGAGCTCTTCTTTTTGATGACCTCTTGCTTTCTTCATGTATGATGTCCTTGATATAATTCCACAACTTGTCTGGTCTTCAGTCATTAGTGTTCAGTGAGTCAAGTCTATTCTTGAAATGGTCTCCAAATTCAGGTGGGATATACTCAAGGTCATATATTGGTTCTCGTGGACTTGTTTTAATTTTCCTCAATTTCAACTTGAACTTGCGTATGAGCAATTGACAGTCTGTTCCACGGTCAGCCTCTGGCCTTGTTCTGACTGATGATACTCAGCTTTTCCATCATTTCTTTCCACAGATGTAGTCAATTTGATTCCTGTGTTTTCCGTCCAGTGAGGTCCATGTGTATAGTTGCCATTTATGTTGTTGAAAAAAAGTAATTGCAATGAATAAGTTGTTGGTTTTGCAAAATTCTATCACGCGATCCATGGTGTCCTTTCTATCATCAAGGCCATATTTTCCAACAACTAATCCTACTTTGTCTCCAACTTTCACATTCCAGTCACCAGTAATTATCAATGCATCTTTTTTGATCAATTTCAGACTGCAGAAGTTGGTAAAACTCTTCAATTTCCTCATCTTTGACATTAGTGGTTGATGTGTAAATTTGAATAATAGTCGTATTAACTGGTCTTCCTTGTAGGCGTATGGATATTATCCTATCACTGACAGTGTTGTACTTCAGGATAGATTTTGAAATATTGTTTTTTATGATGAATATGACACCATTTCTCTTCAATTTGTCATTCCTGGCATAATAGACCATATGATTGTCCAATTCAAAATGGTCAATACCAGTCCATTTCAGCTCATTAATGCCTAGGATATCTATCTTTATGTGTTCCATTTCATTTTTGATGGCTTTCAATTTTCCTAGATTCATACTTTGTACATTCTATGTCCCAATTATTAATGGATACTTTCAGCTGTTTCTTCTTATTTTGAGTTGTGCCACATCAGCAAATGATGTTCCCAAAAGCTTTACACCATCCACATTATTCAGATTGACTCTACTTTGAGGAGGCAGTTCTTCCTCAGTTGTATTTTGTGTGCCTTCCAACCTGAGGGGCTCATCTTCCGGCACTGTTAATCAAACAATGTTCTGCAGCTATTCATAAGGTTTTCACTGGCCAGTTTTTTCAGTAGTAGACTGCCGGGTCCTTCTTTCTAGTCTGTGTTAGGCTGGAAGCTCCACTGAAACCTGTCCACCATGGGTGACCCTACTGGTATTTGAAATACCAGTGGCATAGATTCCAGCATCACAGCAACACGAAAGCCACCATAGTACGACAAATTAACAGATTTCAAAGGGCGACTCGAGAATACAAAGTATTATAATAAAATGTGCAAAGACCTGGAGTTAGAAAACCAAAAGGAAAGAACACACTTGGCATTTCTCAAGCTGAAAGAACTGAAGAAAAAATTTAAGCCTCGAGTTGTAATATTGAGGGATTCTATGGGTAAGATATTAAATGATGCAGGAAGCATCAAAAGAAGATGGAAGGAATACACAGAGTCACTGTACCAAAAAGAATTGTTCGACTTTCAACCACTTAAGGAGGTAGCATATGATCAAGAACCGACAGTATTCAAGGAAGAAGGCCACGCTGCACTGAAGACATTGGAAAAAAACAAGACTCCAGGAGTTGACGGAATGCTAATTGAGATGTTTCAACAAATGGATGCAGCACTGCAGGTGCTCACTTGTCTGTGCCAAGAAATTTGAAAGATAGCTACCTGGCCAACCGACTGGCAGAAATCCATATTTGTGCCCATTCCAAAGAAAGGTGATCCAACAGAATGTGGAACTTATCGAACAATATCAGTAACGTCACATGCAAGTAAAATTTTGCTGAAGATGATTCAAAAATGGTTGCAGCAGTACATCAACAGGGAACTGCCAGAAATTCAACCTGGATTCATAAGAGGATGTGGAACATGGAATACTATTGCTGATGTCAGATGGTTCTTGGCTGAAAGCAGAGAATACCACAAAGATGTTTACCTGTGTTTTATTGACTATGCAAAGGCATTTGTCTGTGTGGATCTTAACAAATTATGGATAACATTGTGAAGAATGGGAATTCCAGAACACTTAGTTGTGCTCATGCAGAACCTGTGCATAGACCAAGAGGCAGTTGTTCAAACAGAACAAGGGGATACTACATGGTTTAAAATCAGGAAAGGTAGTGTCAGTGTTGTGGCCTTTCACTGTACTTGTTCAATCTGTATGCTGAGCAAATAATCTGAGAAGCTGGACTACATGAAGACGAACATAGCCTCAGGATTGGTGGAAGACTCGTTAACAACCTGCATTATGCTGATGATACAACCTTGCTTGCTGAAAGGGAAGAGGACTTGAAGCACTTACCGATAAAGATCAAAGTCTACAACCTTCAGTATGGATTACACCTCGACATAAAGAAAACAAAAATCCTCACAACTGGACCAGTAAGCAACATGATGACAAATGGAGAAAATATTGAAGTTGTGAAAGATTTCATTTTATTTAGATCCACAATCAACACCCATGGAAGCAGCAGTCGAGAAATCAAACAACGCATTGCATTGGGCAAATCTGTTGCAAAAGACTTCTTTAAAGTGTTAAAAAGCAAAGCTGTCACTTTGAGGACTAAGGTGTGCCTGACCCAAGCCATTTGTATGTATTTCAAAATTGTAAGTATTTCAATCACCTCATATGCATGTAAAAGCTGAACAATGAATAAGAAGGACTGAATAATTGATGCCTTTGAATTATGGTGTTACAAAGAATGTTGAATATACCATGGACTGCCAGAAGAATGAACAAGTCTGTCTTGGAAGTACAGCCAGAGTGTTCCTTGGAAGCAACGATAGTGAGACTTTTTCTTGTATTTTGGACTTGTTATCAGGAAGGACCATTCCCTGGAGAAGGACGTTATGCTTGGTAAAGTAGAGAGTCAGTGAAAAAGAGGAAGACCCTCAACGAGATGAATTGATACAGTGGCTGCAACAATGGGCTCAAACATAGCAATGATTGTGAGGATGGCGAAGGACCAGGCAATGTTTTGTTCTGTTGTACATAGGGTCGCTATGAGTCAGAATTGACTGGACAACACCTGACCACAAGCAACTGCTCTACCAAGCATGATGTCCTTCTGCAGTGATTGGTCCCTCCTGATGATGTGTCCAAAGTAAACAAGACAAATACCCATCGCTGCTTCTAAAAGGCTTTCTGCTTGTACTTCCTCTAAGACTGATTTGTTTGTTCTTCTGGTAGTCCGTGGTTTATGTCCTAGTTACCTAGTGCTGCTGTTACCTAGTGCTGCTATAACAGAAAATACTACATGTGGATAACTTTAACAAACAGAAATTTATTCTTTTACACTTGAGGAGGCTAGAAGTCCAAATTCAGAGCTCCCCCTCCATGGGAAAGCTTTCTTTCTGTCTGCTCTAGGGAAAGTCTTGTCATCAGTCTTCCCTGGTCTAGGAGCTTTTCAGCACAGGGACCCCACCACCTCCAAAGGACGTGCTCTGCTCCTGGCTCTTCTTGCTTGGTGGTAATGAGATCCCTCTCTCTGCTTGTTTCTCTCTTTTATATCTCAAAAGAGATTGACTCAAAATACAACCAAATTTTGCACATTGTGTCCTGCCTCATTAACATCAGAGGGTTAGGATTTACAACACATAGGATAATCACATAAGATCAGAAAATGGAGGACAATCACACAAAACTGGGAATCATGGCTTAGCCAAGTTGACACACATTTTTTGGGGGCACAATTCAACCCATAACAGTATATATTCAATATTCTTCGCCACCACTACAATTCGAATGTTCTTCTTCGGTCTTCCTTGTTCATTGTCTAGCTTTCATGTGCATATGAAGTAGTTGAAAATATGTGGCTTGGGTCAGGTACACCTTAGTTATCAAAGTGATGTCTTTGCTTTTTAAAATTTTAAAGAGGTCTTTTGCCACAGATTTGCCACAATGCAAATCTTTGAATTAAACACTTGGAATTTTGTCTTAGGAGAGCCCAGGTAAACCTCATCTGATAGACTAGCGAGGACCCCTGTATCAGAGAGAGGCACCTGGAACATCAGGTTAGAAAGATCTGGGTGGGACAGGAGAATGCTTGAGATGGGCAGCAGAGTGCTGCTGAGGTTCTTTGAAATAACTTCTGGGCCATTTGCTCTTCCATCCAGGTCCAAGATCCTTCTCCAGGGATCCTACTGTGTTACTTTCTCTTCGTCCTCCAGTTTCCAGTTTCTTTCAGAAGCCAAATGAGGACTGTGGCTTGTGCCTTAGTTTCTTTACACCAATTCAGTAACTCATTTTAGACCTACAGAAGGGACTGGAGAATGTCATATAAATGAACCAAAGATAGCCTCTGTGCATTGGCCCCAGATTGTTGACTTCATAGCAAGCTGAGGCCCATTAGCCCAAAAAAGCCCACCTGTGCCACGCTCAAATTTGTATACATCCAATTGTTTCAGAAATAGCCCAAATAAGCAGATTTTTAAGCCACTTTTCCATAGAACGAGTAGCCTGCTTTACTTACCCAATGAAACTGTGCCCCATATCGGCCAGCCCTAGATAAGATAAAGCCTTGTGGTTATGAGGACCCCCAGCTGCATCTGTCCTTCCGAGCTCTTTGACACAGAGACTCCCCATCTTGCTGCAAAGAGGACGTTGTGAAGGTGTACATAAGCCCCCCTCCTTCTCTTCCCTGGGTTTTCATGCCTTTTTTCCCTTTTGGTGGCTACATGCACAACTATCCTCTGGAAGCCCTCCTGCTGTGGGGACCACCCCCTGCATGCAGCTGTCAATGTGTTACCCAGTAAACAGCTTACTGTGCAACACTGCTATCTTTTTCATATCTGTTTCCTTCATCAGCCCCGAATTCCCTCAGACTCACTGCAGAGGATATCAAGGCTTAGACATACAGCCCAAACTCTCATCGGGTAAACAATGTGGTTTAAATAATGTTTCCTTGAGCCATAAAAACAAAAAACCCAAACCAGTTGCTGTTGACTCAGTTCCAACTCATGGCAGCCCCATGTGTGCAGAGTAGAACTGTGCTGCATAGGGTTTTCAAGGCTGTGACCTTTCAGAAAAAGATCACCAGGTCTTTTCTTCTGAGGCACCTCTGGGTGGGTTCAAACCTCCAACCTTTGGTTAGTAGCGGAGCACTTACCAGTTTGCACCAAATTTGATCCATAGGAGATTTTTTTATTACTGCTCCCAAAATAGCAAGCAGAGCCCTTCAAGATATGATGCCAAAGTACTTTCTTTATCTCTCTCTGCTTCTCCCAAATGTGCTGTTTAACCTAACTACACCCTCTTCCCATAATATGCAACGCTTTTATTCCTTCAAACCGCGGTAGTTACTGTTCCTTCTTTTGTGGATGTTGTTATCCTATGATCCATCTGGGCAGACTACTGTTCATTAAGAATTTGTTTATGTTACCACCATGATACCTCCCCAACCTTCCCTGCTTGTCTTCTATAACTTAAACCTATTACAGTTTACTGTATTATACTTAGGAGCCTGGATGGCCCAAGTGGTTTGTGATCAGCTGCTGACCTAGAGTTTGACAGTTCAAACCCACCCAGTGGCTCCATGGAAGAAAGGCCTGGTGATCTGCTTCCACAAAGATTACAGCTAAGAAAACCCTATGGAGCACTTTTACTCTAACATATGGGGTCACCATGAGTCAGGGCTGACTTGACAGGAGCTAACAGCAGTAGCAACATATTATAGCTATTATGCTATAACAATTACTTACTTATCTCCCCCAATAGTCTGAGTTACGAAAAGACCTTATCTAAATCACTCTGTATCTCTAGTTTTACGTGCTTCATCCATAGTATATGTATAAATGTCTGAGTGAATAAATAGCTCTGGATAATTACTCCAATGACTAGCATTGGATTAAATCCACTCCCATTACCTGCTTCCAAGGACTTCATTATTTGCCATGCCATGGCTTCTCTTACTAAGGGTCCCCTGTCTTGTAAGGATTCCAGGAAGTGCAGGGCCAGAGCATCTGCATTTACATAGCACTAATTTAACATCCTTTAAAACTGTGTTTAAAAGAATTTCCATTCATTAGAAGGTATCTACTAAATGGTGGTGGTGGTTGCCATTGAGTCAATTCTGACTGATGGCAACCCCATGTGTGTAGAGTAGAACTGCTCCACACGGTTTTCAAGGCTGTGACCTTTCGGAAGCAGACCATCAAGCCTGTCTTCCGAGGTACTTCTGAGTGGGTTTGAACAGCCAGCTTTTCAGCTAGTAGTCAAACACTTAACTGTGCCACTCAGAGGCAGTGACAGTGATGTACTCATGGAGGCTAGTTTATTCAGCAAAAGAAACCAGCCCACATAAGGTGATAGTCGAGAAACACTATATTTTGTACAATGAAAATAAACCTAAATGTATATAACATAAATATTCAAGATGGGAGGAAGACTGTATAACTTAAAATCAACTTGGGCAAAGTGAAACTGGAGTTGCCTATTCTGGAATGCTATAGCATCCGTTTACTAGAATGGGAGCCTTTGGTTTAATTCCACTGATAAAGCAAGGGATGTCTTCCACTGGGGTCCCTAGGGGTGCAAATGGTTAACATGCTTGGCTGCTAACCAAAAGACTGGAGATTTGAGTCTACCCAGAGGCACCTCAGAAGAAAGGTCTGGCCATCTACTTTTGAAAAACCAGGTGTTGAAAACCCTATGGAGCACAATTCTACTCTGACACATAGAGTCCATTCAACAGCCACGAGTAACTACTCCCTTCTGGGGTGAAGCTCGCTGTAGGGCTGACAGAGGCTATGTCATTAGGTCTGTGCCCAAAGTCTTATGTTCACTTATCCTGCTCACAGGCAGCAGAGAAACTCTTCAAGAAGGAGAAGTTATGTCTTCTGCTAGAAGAACTCGGTGGGATTGATAAAATTGAGGCTTTACAACTTCATGAGAACCGTCAGATTGGCCAGACTGCTTTGAACATTATCGAGAGCCACTTTTTTGAGGTAAACGACTTTGCAGTGGAAAGGGGTGCCCACATCTCCTGGTGGGCTGATCAGCAGTGATCCCCTGCCCATCTACCCAGTGCCTACGCTGCAGCGGTGAAGCAGATGACCAGACAGGTGGGCTTCTTACGATCCATCCTCCCAACTTAGGCCTGTGTTTCTCCCTGCTGCAGGTTGTATATGAGGCATTGGTGGGTCAGACGTAGAATTCTTGCCTTCAGTGTGGGAGGTTTGGTTTTGGTTTCTGCCCAGTTTTGCACGGGGTCGCTATGAGTCTAGGGTCGACTCATCAGTAGGTAATAACAACAACAAAAGCCATGTTGTGTGGGCTGCCTTTGAGTACTGGTTTCCCGGCCCCTTGGAGTTTTCTAGTCCCAAAGGAGCTTGTCCTGCTGTCGCTGGTTGAGAACTTTGCTTTACTTGGCTCGTTTTTTACAAAAGCAGGAAGGGAGAAAGAAGAGGAGGAGAAGATAGGATGCCAACATGACCTCTTACCAAAAAATACAAACAAGGCAGGCTGAACTTTTGAAAAACCATTTGGCTGCTTACTTATAGTTATTATACTGTAGGAAACCCTGGTGGTGTAGTGGTTAAGTGCTACAGCTGCTAACCAAAAGGTCAGCAGTTCAAATCCACCAGGTGCTCCTTGGAAACCCTATGGGGCAGTTCTACTCTGTCCTATAAGTTTGCTATGAGTCGGAACCAACTCAGTGGCAATGGGTTTTTTTTTTTTTTTTTAAAATTTATTATACTATAACAATTATTTACTTATCTCCCCCAATAGCCTGAGCTATGAAAAGACCTTATCTAAATCTCTGTGTCGCTAGTTCTTGTGCTTCACCCAGAGTATATTTACATGTCTGAGTGGATGGATAGCCCTGGGTGGTTTGGCCTTTCTAGAGTGCAGTGTTTGGAGATGAGCTCCACAAACAGTTTCTTTCCTGTTTTCTACAAGAGCAGGGACAGGGAATAATGATCAGATGGCTTTCGACATTTTTCACATGAGGAAGATGAGCTCAAAGTCCTTAACTGGCCAGGTAAACACGAGGCTAGGGGTTTACAGAGAGAGTGACACTTCTGCTCGGTGTCAAGCTTGAATCATCAGCAAGATCCTGGGCCATAAACAGGTTAGTGGTTGCTGCTAACTGGAGACCGCTAATCCTGGTTTAAGGAGCCCTGGTGACACAATGGTTAAGCACTCGGCTGCTAACCGAAGTTCGGTCATTTGAATCCAGTAGCCGTTTAGTGGGAGAAAGATGTGGCAGTAGCCTTGGAAATCCTGCGGGGCAGTTCTGTCACATAGGGTCACTATGAGTCAGAATCGACAACGGCAATGCGTAATCTTGGTTTGGGAGGGACAATAGCAGTTCAGGGGTAGAATTCTTGCCTTCCACATGGGTTCAATTCCTAGCCAATGTATCTCAAGCACAGCTACCACCCATCTGTCAGTGGAGGCTGGTGTGTTGCTATGATGCTGAACAGGTTTCAGTGGAGCTTCTAGAGTAAGATAGACTAGGAAGAAAGACCTGGTGATCTACTTCTGAAAACTCAGCCAATGAAATCCCTATGGATCACAATAGTCTGATCCCATTGTGCATGGGGTTGCCATGAGTCGGGGGCCAACTCCATGGCAGCTAACAACAACAATCTTGGTTTGCATTCCCTGGGTGGTGTAAATGGTTAATGCGTTCAGCTGCTAACTGAAAGACTGGAGGTTTGAGTTCACTCAGAGGTGCCTCGGAAGAAAGGCCTGGCAATCTACTTCCGAAAAATCAGCCATTGAAGACCCTACAGAGTACAGTACAGACAAGTATGGGGTCACCATGAGTTGGAGTCAGATGGCAATTGGATTTTTAAACTTGGTTTGTGCCCAAGAGGGTATTCTCAAGGCAGAGAAGACCCAGAACAGCAGTGAGCATCTTCTGGGTTAAAGGCATCTGTGAAAGCCTCGTAAGTAGGAAACTCATCCTTTAAAAGGGCTCAGATCCCTAGGACTCATCCAAAGGCTCCACATCAAAGACTTCTGATCTACAAGTAACAGCTCCACTTTCATTCAGTATGAGGATCGTGTTCTCTGTCTAAAAACTGCATTTATAGTCCATCCTGAGAAGTATTTCAATGCTTCCCTCTTTCAACCCCTCCTTGGAGGAAGCCTTGAGACAGATAGAGAGCAAAGTCTAATCTTCAGCAGAGATTAAGGTGTCAAGCCCGGGTTAATGCATTAATCACCATGTTGAAGAGCCTGAGGGTGTAACAGTGTCTCTTCTTCTCTGAAGGAAGAAGATCGACTAATCCTCCCAGTCTAGGACCAGGAAGACGATCTCTTCAAGCGTGTGACCAAAAAACCCTAAAGCCCCACAACTTCTAAGCCAACCCTCAAACCCTAAACAGTAACTCATTTATTAAGTAGCACTCCTATTTCTTAGCACATCACAGGTGTAAAGCTTTTTAAACTAAATAAAGTTTTGGACACTTTTCACTTCCATCTACCAAAAGTTCAATTAAAACACTTGTGTCTTAAAGTCATGTAGAATTAATCTCTTAAGAACATTTGGTTTATGTTTAAGGACCTTAGAGTAAGATAACATCCTCCAAACAGTGGAATGGTATCACTATCTAGGCCAGCGGTGACTTGAAGATACATCATTGGTTCTCAACGCTGTGGGGACAGTGTTATGGTTTAGCTTTCTTTTCCTTTGGCAATTTTCCTAACAATGACAAGTTTTAATATGATGATCCTTCCTAGAAACTAAAAATCCATCTTATCCTTCCTGCATGGAAAAATCAAATCCCGCTTGTCTGACACCAAACTGTAAAGTTCAATTGCAATCTGTTATTTCTATTCTGTTCCTCTCTGTTCCATTTCTGTACTGACACCAACTGCAAATACAGCACTTCTGCCTTGGACCCTAACCACCCAGAGCAAGGTCACAGCTCACAAGTTAAAGGGCCCAATCCTCCAGACTGCCAAGTCAACACAAGACTTCAGATGCTAGCCACAAGCTTGGGAATCCCAAGATGCCTTCATTTCTGACTTGTTGGCTATAAATTTGGGGTTTTCCCCTAGACCTAAGCTCAGGTGTCCTCAGGGCTCTTCTCACTTCTGACTTGCTACAAATTCAGAGGTTCCCTTTACCCCCTTAGGATACCAGCCATAAGCTCGCGTCCCTAGGGTCCCTCTCAGTTCTGACCTGCTGGATCTCACTACTCCCTTGGGTTCGATAATTTGCTAGAACAACTGACAGCACTCAGGAGAGCACTATGTCTATGATTACAGTTTTTTTTTAATAGCAAAAAGGATACAGGTGAAGAGACACACAGAGCGAAGTCTAGGAGGGTGCCTAATGTGAAGCTGCCATGTCCCAAAAAGGGACACTCCACTCTCGTACGTGTATCAGTGCCTTTCACCAACAGGGAAGTCCTGGGAACAGATACAGCCTTTATTGGGACTTCATTACGTAAGCACGATTGACTGAATCATGTACCCTTCCCCTGAGAAGTTCCCAGGTGATGCTGTTGCTTCTGGTCCAGGGACCACACTTTGGTCGAGGTGGAGGTCAGCAAACTATGACCTATGAGACAAATTCGGCTCACAGCCTGTTTTTGTAAATAAAGTTTTATTGGAACATAGACATAATTTGTTTTTCTATTATCTCTGTATTGTAGCATTTTGCGCTACAATGGTAGAATTGAGTAGATGGAAACCAGATGCCCTGCAAAGCTGAAAATATTTACTATCTGGTCCTTTACAACAAATATTTGCTGACCCCTGGTCTAGGAGATCAATCCACCATTGTCTCTACCTTCAGCATTGGTTACTTAGGTGTTTCAACTTTTAGAAAGATTTTTTATCGTTTAAACATGAAATGTGGGCAGCTAAAAAGGTAAATGATTTAACTGTTCAGATGTGACCATGAAGGGTCAGTGATTCATGTTTTAATCTGTTATTTCCAGCCTCAAGTTATTTTCAGTTGTCTATGATAGAGGAGAAGGAGCCCTGGTGGCGCAGTGTTTAAGTATTCGGCTGTTAACTGGAAGGTTGGCGATTTGAACCCACCAGCTGCTCTGCAAGAGAAAGGTGTGGCAGTCTGCTTCTGTAAAGATTTACAGCCTTGGAAACCCTATGGGCAGTTCTACTCTATCCTATAGGGTCATGGCAATGAGTTTGGTTTTTTTTTTAATTGTAATGATAGAGGCAATAGTGTAGATGAGATCAGCAGGACTCTACTACTGAAATTCATGAAGAACAATTGAGTTTAGAAAGCTTACCTGTGTTACCCTAAGCAGGCCAGGGGAAAGGGAAAGCCTTTTAACAGATTCAAAGATTTGCACATAACTACTAAACTGCAGAGGGTTGGGGGAGTATATTACACTGAGTCTGATTCTTGGGAATCTGATCTTCTCTCTGAGGGGAAGGACTGATAAGAGCTTGGACAAGTTCTTACAGCTAGTTATGTATCAGAGCAATATCTTAATTCCCACTTAGTATTTCTGGAAGTTACTTCCCTGGCTTAAAAGAATAGGCTTATCGACTTCAGACTATCTTTTGATACCATTAATGCCTGCTAAAGAGTTAATTTACATACTACTATTCCTTTTCCCCACCCCTATAGTGTTTTAATAGATGTACTATGTTTTCATCTCTTATTGGTTAACCTTTGTACTTTTAAACAACATACTTTTTCCTAATTTCTTGTTCCATCAACTTTAATTAGTATTTTACTTCATTTTTGTGGTACATTGATAGCAAAAATACTTTGAGGCTGGAAATCATCTCTTTCAAGCAACTCAGAGGTCTTAAAAATGGACCCATAGAGAAGGACACTTAATCTTAAAGGTACTTCTAGACCCAGTACCAAGCAGTCACATTATAACTATGTATATACCATTTTATTTTCCATTGGAATACACCTCATAGAGTCCAGAGCCTTGTTGAAGTCTAGAGTGGATTGTAAGTTATCTTTGACAATATAAAAGTAAAGTAAAATAGCATCTGAGGGAAGTGAGGATGAAGAAAGGTAGAGAAGAAGGGTGCTGAATCGGTTATTATCGAGTGAAAAACTACTCTAAAACCCGGTGGTTTACGACAAGTATTTATTGTTGCTAACAATTTAATAATAATTTTAATAATTCTCCATCCATCCCCATTTCCACACCCTTTGCAATGTGATTTTGTAGCCTCTGGACTCCCGTCAAGAGGTGAAGTCTATTTTTCTACCCCTGGAACTGGTCTTGGCTGTGAATTTGCTTTGGCCGGTAGAATGTGGCTAAAGTAATGTTGTATTAGATCCAAGGCTAGGCCTGTAGAGTCTTCATATGCTTCTGCTCTCTTGGAACTCTGCCACCACCGTTATACAAGCCTGAGTTAGCTTGCTGGAGGCTGAGAGATCATGGGGAGGAGAGGCCATCCTAGACCAGCCAATAGCTAGCCAAGCCAGGTATGAGCCCAACCAAGATCAAGAGCTGCCTCTGACCCACAGATGCACAAGGGAGCTCAGCTGAGATGAGATGAGACTTGTCCAGCTGACCATACACTTGTGAGCAATGATAAATACTTGTTTTAAGCCACTGGGCTTTAAGGTAGCTTATTATTAGATAATAATTAACTGATTTAGCACCCTTCCTCTCTACCTTTCTTCATCCTCACTTCCCTCAGATGCTATTTTACTTTACTTTCATACTGTGTAGATAACTTAAAATCTACTCTAGACTTCAGTAAGGCTCTGGACTCTATGAGGTGTATTCCAGTGGAAAATAAAATGGCATATACATAGCTATATCGTGACTGTTAGGTACACGGTCTAGTAGTACCTTTAAGATTAAATGTCCTTCTATATGGGTCTGGTTTTAAGACCTGTGAGTTGATTAAAGAAAAGATCCCCAGCCTCAAATGTCTTTATCATGTATCTTTTTATACTTTTATATTTAGACTATGAGTTTCTTTTCCCCTCAGTTTATCTATTTTACTATTGATGGATATTAGAGTTGTTTACACTTTGGGGCAATTTTGAACAATACTACCACGAATATTCTTATACATGTATCTTTTTTTAAAAAGACATTTCAACAATCTTCACATGTACAGTACAGCGACATTAATTATGTTTATCATGTTCAACCATCACCTTTATCCGTTCCCAGATTTTTCCATCACCCTTAATAGAAGCTCAGTGTCCCTTAAGCATTGAGTCCTCCTTTGCCCCCTCACCTCCCACCCCTGGTAACCACTAATAAACTTTGGTCTCATACATGTGCCTATTTCATATAAGTGGGCTCATACAAGATTTGTCCTTTTGACTGACTTCTTTGCTCAGCATCTTTTCAAGGTTTATCTGTGTTGTAGCATGTATCAGGACTTCATTTCTCTTTATGGCTGAGTAATATTCCAGTTTATGTATATACCACATTTTGTTTATCCATTTATCTGTTGATGGACGCTTAGACCATGACTTTCTTACACAACTTTGTTTTCATAATTAAAATTGACTTTGATACAACTTACCTATATGATGTAAAGCCAGATCTATAAAGTAGATTACTGCTTTTCCTATCCTCTGCTCCACATTGCCAGACCCCAGAGGCAAGCACTTTCTTCTAGTATTTGCTTTCATAGTTCTAAACAATATACTTATGCTACATTAAAAAAAAATTTTACAGAAGAGATACACATTTTTGTACCACCTCCCCCCCTCCTCCCATCATAGATATCTAATTTTTGTTAGCTTGATGTTGGATTTTATCAAGATTATGTAAATTCTATCCAGAACTGTGTTTTCCTTAGAATCAATAAATGTCTCACTGTTTGCATCATTTTCCTTGGAATTAACCTCATCAAACTCTCTACTACAATAATCTCCTCCTGAATGTATTCAAATGCATCATTAATCTATCAATGTGCTTGTCTTTCATATCTACCACAGAACCCTCCATCCTCCTGCTCTGGCCTGGAGTAGTTGTCCCCTACCCTGACCCATATGTGTCACCCTGGGATCTCCTTTTACCATTATCCTGGGGATTCATTTCTCTTGGGTTGGCTTCCCTGTCTTCTGGACCCCATACCTTCCTCGATGTGCTTTCTCCTTTTAGAATAGTAGTATATATTCTCCAGCAACTTCTGAGAAAGGGTGCGTGGGAGGTTAAGTTTCTGACACTAATCATCTGAAAATATCTACTTTGATTCTTGGTTGATAATCCAACTGGGTATAGAATTCTAGACTACAAACTATTGCCTTCAGAATAGTGCAGGCATTGCTCAATACCTCTGAGTTTTCAGTGTTTACCTCAAAGACTTCTACTCTGATTATTACTCCCCTCCTCACCTCCAACCCTACTGTCTAAAGCTTGTAGATCTTGCCTCCATTGTTCTAAAATGTTGTGCTGAGGTGCCTTTGTAGAAAGCTATTTTCTATACATACAAGTGCTGAACTCCAGACAGGCTTTGCAATCTAAAATCACATCTTTGAGTACTAAAAAACAAAAACAACAAAATTTCTTGCCCAGCCTCCACCTCATCCATTTTCTTTTCTCTCCGGATTTCTGCTCTATTATTGGCTTTCCTGAAACTGATTCTCTACTTTTGTTGTCTTTTCTCTCTCATTTTCCATCTTTGCATTTCACTTTCTGAGCTATTTCTTCCACTTTTTCTCTTCGAGGATTTCCATTTCTGTGGTCATTTAATTTGAGGAATTTTATTTACACAGATTTTCTTTTCAAATCTCTTTCATTAATGCAAGATCCTATCTTGGAGGCTATCAACTCTAGCTTTTTACTTGTGCATTGCTTGTTTGAGGGTAAGTTTTTTATTTTATCTAATGATGTTAAAGGGTTTCATGAAATGGCAGAAGAGTCTTGGCTTTCTGCCCATATTGAAAATGTCCTCAGAATTGGTGGCCATCTGAGGTGGTCATACTGGAAACTGGCCAGTCCAAGAATAATTCCAAATATCAGATCTGCAGATATTTTCTCTTGGACTGTTTAATTTTCCCAGAGAGGAATCCTTCAAGCTCTCAACCTGGGAGATTTATACCTCCCTCCATTCTCTGGGCAAGGTATAGGAACAAGTCTAGCATATTCAGCAAATAAAATATTCACTTATTTCCTTGGCTGTGGCTGACGCCAAGTCCAGAGTCATTATAGTTCAACATCCCAGAGAACCTCCAAGCTTCCAGGTTGGGGGCTAAAAATTTAATACAACTGAGTTCCCGGTTGCATTAATGGGGAGTTTGGGGGTAGGAAGCAAACTGACATCAGGTGCTGGGTGTGCTTTAAAGTAGAAGGTGATAGACTCACTTTAAAGATAAGGAAGCAAACACAAGGGGTGAAGAACAACACTGAGTAATGGCAGAGCCAGGATTTGCCCTGCTGGTCTGTGTGTGTGTATGGGGGGACTTGGGGAGGATTCTGCTCTGTGAGGGAGACGAATGTCCTATTGCCAGGTCACTCAGAGTGCCAACTCTGGCCACTTTCCTGAGGGTCAGCTGGGGAAATGGTGAAAAAGCACAATCCTTGCACTTCAACAAGACTCTGTGGGGTAGGGCCTATGTATTAGTATTTGCACCTCAACAAGCTTCCCAGGGGAATCTGAGGCCTAAAATTTGAGAAGCAAATCTTAAAACAGATGAAATTCCTGCCTCGAGAGGTTTACATTCTAGTTAGGGAAAGAGACAATAAACAAATCAATGTAAACTAAGTCAAGTGCTACGAAGAAAAGCAAAGCAGAATAAGGGTAGAGAGAATGTTAGGGGCTTTATTTTAGATATGGGGCTCTCTTCAGAGAAACAAATGTTAGGAAGTGTTTCTATCTGCTAGTTGCTTTTGAGTTGAGTCTGGCTTATGAAGACCCCATGTGTGTCAGAGTAGAACTATGCTCCATAGGGTTTTCAATGACTGATTTTTCTGAAGTAGATTGTCAGGCCTTTCTTCTAAGGTGCCATTGGGTGGACTCAAACCTGCAACCTTTCAGTTAGCAGCTGAGTGGGTTAACTGTTTATACCACTCAGGCAGAAAAGGACTAATGCTGCATGATCCCACATATAGAAAATATCTAGAATAGGCAAATTCATAGAGACTGAAAGTAGATTAGAGGTTGAGGTTACCAGGGGCAGGGGCTGGAGGAGGCGAGAATAGGGAATTATTGCTTAATGAGTACAGTTTCTGTTTGGGGTGATGGAAAAGTTTTGGAAAGAAAGTGGTGATGGTTGCAAAAAAAAAAAAAAAAAAAAAAAGCCATGTCCAAAGCATGTCTTCTCTGGGTCCTTGCTAGGTGAAGAGGAAAAGTAAAGACTGCAGATGTCTACTCAAAATACTACTGGAAAACAGTTTACATTCTCACAAACTTCTCATTTAGTGGTGAGAACAAATCTCTGATTTAGTAGACATTGGGCCTTCCAGTCAGTATCCTCATCGCCTTTTGGGGTGACTATGTCCACTGCTGAGGGCTGTGTTGATGGGACCCTCAGGGTATTCGGAGCCCCTACACAGGAATGGAACAGGAATGGATACATTTCTACTCCCTATTTCTCTCACCAGCTCAGGAAATCCTGGCTTGGCACATCTAAGCTTGGCCAGGCAGAAGCTCACTTTCTGAGGACTTTGAATCTTAGACCAGGGTCAGAGGACAGAAGAAATAGTTGGAAAGGATTCATTTACTCCAGTGGCGGGGCTGGAGGGACTGTGGAGCTGGGCCCACTGTCGACACTCTCAGAGTCTGCCTGCTTTTTGCCTCTCCAGGCCTCTTTGGTCCTCTTCGCTCTTCCAGACTCGCCCAATGAATTGTCTTTTTAAGTAGCCAGAATTAGTTTCTGTTGCCTGCAGCCAAAGAATCTTAGCTGAGAGACTTCTGGGGAACATGGTGCTATAGACAGAAGCACCACACTGTCCCTCCACAGCAAAGACCTGAAAAACTAAGTCGAACAGAGACAAACATCAATCCTGGAACCCTAAGCATCAAATGAAGAGATAAAGAACTCAGCTAAGCACTGAATGGAAAAAGAAACAGAACAGAGAGTTAAGAGAGATACGTGCAGAGGTCCCCTATCAGCTAACACAGCATAGGTTCACTATTTTGGGCTCCTGTTGGAGATTGGCAAAGAGGGAGTACAGGAAAGCAGCTTCACAGAGCTCCCAGTAGGAGACAGAACAACCAGTAACCAGCGATTTACAGTTTCCCACCCCTCATCCTTCTTCACCCCCACTCGGCCTCCTCTGCTTCCTGCGGCCACAGTCTCTTGGCCAGGAGGCACTGGCTTTAGCCCTGTGCTACTTGGATTCCAACTGCCCACACTGCCCAGCTCCCTGACTGCCATTTGTTTGTTGCTGGTGGTGGTTTTTTCTGCTGCTTTTGGTTTCTTCCATACCTCTCACCACCTCGCCCTCCTTTCTCTCAAATACCTGGCTCTGTGTGCCATCTTTGCTTCTTCTTGAAAGGCTGTGAAATGCCGCTCGGCTGTGGAACTGCTTCCTGGCCCATGTTGCCATGTTGGTGGGAATCTCTGGGGCTTTTTGTTTGTTCAGATTTGTTCTGTTTTGTTTTGTTTGATTTATTTTTATTTGCTCGGCTTGGGAGCTACTTCCCTAGTCTTCACAGGCACACGGTGGGATCCCTGGGAGTATTTCTTTCTTCTTTTTGTTTTCTTTTCTCTCTTTTTTCCTTTTTGTCTTTCTTCATTTCTCAGTTTCTCGTCTCTCTATACTTACTTTCTTTTCCTGTCTCCTGGATACCTGGCACTGTGTGACACCTCTACTCCTTCTAGCCAGGCTGTACCTGGAGGCCTGGGAGCCACTTTCCCTCTCAGTCACACCAGTCAGATCCCTGGGGGCTTTTCTTTATTTTTTCCTTCTAATTTTTATTTATTTATTCCCTTTTACTCTTTATTTCCTTTTGTTTTTCTCCATTTCTTGGTTTCTCATCTCTCCACTCTAACAGCGAGCTCCCTTAGCACTCTTTTTTTGTATGTTTCTTTTTGGCTCCTGTTTCTCTCTCCTCTCTATCTCCTTTCCCACACGTGTCTTAGCTCCACATATCACAATCTCTTCCCTCCTGCCTACCTGCACCATGCACTGAACATCACACCCCTGAGCAGCACAGGCACAGCCTACCAGAACCTGCCCTGCACTGATTTCCAGACTGCCCTGTTGGCCCTAATATGTGCCAGAAACAACCCATCCCAGCAACTCCCCTTCACCTGGACCTGCCCTGCTGCACCACAGCTGAGTGACTGACCCTGCCCATTGGACAAGGAGGTGAAAAGTATCGTGCCCACAGAACAGCAAAGAGTGCACATCCTGCCTGCTCAGACATAACCAAATAAAACAAAAAAGCAGGACAAAACAAATCTACAATGAATAAATGAGGAATGTCCTGAAGACAGCAGACAATATCAAAACAGATTTAAAAAAAAAAAAAAGACAGGATGGTTCCAGTAGGCATCCAAAATAAAACACCAGATGACTTTCCAGTAGAATAAAAGGCAATATAACTACCTGATAGGGAATTCAAATCTCTAATATTCAGAGCTATCCAAGAGTTGAAGCAAAAAGCAGACAAAAATGAGTAAAAAATAGACAAATTCATAGAAGAGGCAGACAAATTCATGGAAACTACAGACAAAAAATGGAAGAATTCAGGAAAATAATACAGGAACAATATACCAAAGTAAATTCACAACTAGAAATCATACAAAAACAATTAGAAACCCAAAAGATAAACAAGATTTCAGAAAGGGACAGTGTCAATAGAAAGGCTAGAGAGCAGGTTTGAAACAATGGAAGACAGGATCAGCAACATTGAAGGCAAACTCTTGGATACAACTCTATTTGAGGAAAAATCAGAAATAAGAATAAAGAAAAATGAAGAAACCCTGAGAATTATGTGGGGTACAATCAAAAGTAAAAGTTTGCAAATGATCAGAGTTCCAGAACAGGGGGAGAAAATAGAAAACACAGAGAGGATCATTGAAGACATGCTGACAGAAAACTTCCCCAATATTATGAAAGTTGAAAAGCTGACCATTCAAGAAGCTCAATGAACCCCACATAGACCCCAAAAGAAAATCACCAAGGCATATCATAATCACAATCACATTCACTAAAAGCAAAGACAAAAAATATCCTGAGAGGAGCTCGAGAAGAACGGAAAGTCACATACTGAGGAGAAACAATAAGACTAAGTGCAGATTATTCAGCAGAAACCATGCAGGCAGGAAGGCAATGGGATGATGTATATAAAATTTAGGAAGAAAAAAATTGCCAGCCAAGATAATATATCCTGCAAAACTCTCATTCAAATATGATGGTGAAATTAGGACATTTCCAGATAAACAGAAATTAAAGGAGTATGTAAAAGCCAAACCCAACTTATAAGAATTATTAAAGGGAGTCCTTCAGTCTGAGAACGAACAGCATCAGACCACAGGCTGAAACTAGGACACAAGATTTTACCAGCCAGATATCAACCTAGGAAATGAACTCTCAAGGACTATCCAAAACCA
>NW_004444013.1:10021705-10045566 GCF_000243295.1 Trichechus manatus latirostris
AACATTGTGAAAATGTCAATTCTATCCAAAGTAGTCTACAAATACAATGCAATCCCAATCCAAATACCAACCACATTCTTTAAAGAGATGGAAAAACTAATCATTAACTTTATATGGAAAGGGAAGAAGCCCCAGATAAGTAAAGCACTATTGAAGAAGAAGAATAAAGTAGGGGCCTCGCACTACCTGACCTCAGAACCTACCATACAGCTATGGTAGTCAAAACAGCCTTGTACTGGTACGACAACAGATATATTCACCAATGGGACAGAATTGAAAGCCCAGATGTAAATCATCCAGCTACGGTCACCTGATCTTCAACAAGTACCCAAAGTCCATTAAATGGGGAACAGACTTTTTAATAAACGGTGCTGGCAAAACTGGATGTCCATCTGCAAAAAAATAAAACAGGACCCATACCTCACAACATATACAAAAACTAATTCAAAATGGATCAAAGACCTAAATACAAAGCCAAAAACTGTAAAGTTCGTAGAAGAAAAAATAGGATCAACACTAGAGGCCCTAATACATGGCATTAATAGGATACAAACCATAACCAACAACATGCAAACTCCAGGAAATAAGCTAAATAACTAGGATCTTCTAAAAATTAAACACTTGTGCTCATCAAAAGACTTCACCGAAAGAGTAAAAAGAGTCTACAGACGGAAAATTTTTTTGGCCATTACAACTCAGACAAAGGTCTAATATCTAAAATCTACAAGAAAATCCAACACCTCTACAACAAAAAGACAAATTATCCAATTAAAAAATGGGCAAAGGAAATGAACAGACACTTCACCAAAGAAGACATTCAAGCAGCTAACAGACACACGAGGAAATGCTCGCTATCCTAGCCTTTAGAGAAATGCAAATCAAAACCACAATGAGATAGCATCTGTCTGAGTCATCTAGTGCTGCTCTAACAGGAATACCACAAGTGGATGGTTTTAGCAAAGAGAAGTTTATTCTCTCACAGTCCGGTAGGCTATAAATCCAAATTCAGGGCGTCAGCTCCACGGGAACGCTTTCTCTGTTGGCTCTGGAGGAAGGTCTGTGTCATCAGTCTTCCTTTGGTCTGGGAGCCTCTCTGCGTGGGAACCTCAGGTCCAAAGGACGTGCTCTGCTCCCAGCACTGCTTTCTTGATGGTATGAGGTCCCCAAGTGTCTCTGTTCACTTCTCTCTTTTATATCTCAAAAGAGATTGCATTAAGACGCTATCTAATCTTGTAAACCTCATCAGTATAACCTCATCACAGTGATAGAATTTACAACACATAAGGGGATCACATATAATCTCATGATAGTGATACAGTTTACAACCCATAAGGAAATCACATCAGATAACACAATCATACAATACTGGGAATCATGACCCAGCCAAGCTGATAGATATTTTTGGGGAACACAACTCAATCCATGACACCATCTCACGCCGGCATTACTAGCACTAATAAAAAAAAAAAAAAAAACTGGAAATAACAAATGTTGAAGAGGCTGTGGGGAGATTAGAACTCTTTTGCACTGCTGGTGGGAATGCAAATGATACAACCATTTTGGAAAACGATATGGCGCTTCCCTTAGAAAACTAGAAATAGAAATACCATAGGATCCAGCAATCCCACTCCTAGGAATATATCCTACAGAAATAAGAGCCATCACACAAATAGACATATGCACACCCATATTCATTGCAGCATTGTTCACAATAGCAGAAAGATGGAAACAACCTAGATGCCCGTCAATAGATGAATGGATAAACAAACTATGGTACATACATACAATGGAGTATTACACAACGATAAAGAACAATGATGAATCTGCAAAGCATCTCATAACATGGATGAATCTGGAGGGCATTATGCTGTGTGAAATAAGTCAATCATGGACAAACATTGTATGAGAAAACTACTGTAAAAAACTCAAGAAAATGTTTACACACAAAAAGAAACAGTCTGATGGTTATGAGGGAGGGGAGAGGTGGGGGGGAAACACTAGATAGACAATAGTTAAGTGGTAGGTGACTTTGGTGAAGGGTAAGACAGTACACAGTACTGGGGAAGCCAGCACAACTTGTCCAAGGCAAAGTCATGGAAGCTGTATAGATACATCCAGACTCCCTGAGACACCGAATTGCTGGGCTGAGGGCTGTGGGGACATCTAGCTCAATTGGCATAACACAGTTTATAAAGAAAATGTTCTACATTCTACCTTGGTGAGTAGCGTTTGGGGTCTTAAAAGCCTGTGAGCAGCCATCTAAGATACTCCGCCGGTCTCACCCCTTCAGAAGCAAGGGAGAATGAAGAAAACAAGATAAAATGGAAAGATTAGTCCAAAGGACTAATGGACCAAAACTACCAAGGTCTCCACCAGACTGAATTCAGTACAACCGGATGGTGCCCGGCTACCACCACCAACTGCTCTGACAGGGATCACAACAGAGGGTCCCGGACAGAGCTGGAAAAAAATGTACAACAAAATTCTAACGCACAAAAAAAGACCAGTTACTGGCCTGACAGAGACAAGAAACCCTGAGAGTATGGCCCCTAGACACCCTTTTAGTTCAGTAACGAAGTCACTCCCGAGGTTCAGCCTTCAGCCAAAGATTAGACAGGCTCATAAAAGAAAATGAGACTAATGGGGCACAACAGTCCAGGGCCAAGGACTAGAAGGCAGGAGGGGACAGGGAGGCTGGTAATAGGGAACCCAAGGTGAGAAAGGAGAGTGTTGACATGTCATGGGGTTGTTAACCATTTTCATAAAACAATATGTGTACTAACTGTTTAATGAGAAATTATTTGTTCTGTAAACCTTCGTCTAAAGTACAATAAAAATTTTTTTTTAAATAAAGTACAATTAAAAAAAAAGTTGAAAATACAATGTAACAAAATTAAGAATGGGGAAAAAAAAAATCCTATCACTCCAACACAACTACTTTTCAGTTTTATTTTCCGTTCCAACTTGAGTCTACATACACATTTTTTTTATCTGGTGGCGATAAGATTCCTCTTGAACATTTTAAAACATTACTTTTTCCCCTCAAAGTAGACTGAAGTTGAGGGGAGGCAGAAGGTAAGGTGGTTTACAGAAATACTTCTGGAGAAAAAAAAAATTTTTTTAATTAAAGTTGAAACCCTGTTGAGATTAGTCACCTCTTTTCCCGTCTTGACTAAGTACTCTACTCAAATTGCATAACAAAGGAGCATTTGTAGTTTGAAGATACTGATACCAACTTGTCTAGCAAGGTTTAAAAGAAGGAGCTATTTGCCTTTTGTACATGGTCTGAGTGCAAAGAGATGGTGTTAGTCACCAGTTGGCTGGGTGCCCACGGGCTCAGACTCAGCGTGTTGGCATGATGGCAGAGGAACGAAGGAAAGAGGCAGTGACTGGACTGAATGTTGGCTTACAATATGAAAGTTGAACTACTCTAACTTAAAATTTGTCATGTACCATAAGAGAAATGCAATTCTCTTGATTAGCCATGGACAATACATTTTTAAAAATTGTTTTATTGTGGTAAAAATATATATAACCAAACATTTACCAATTCAACACTTTTTACATGTATCAATTCAGTGATAATTTGTTACATTCATGTTGTACAACCATCACAACTATTTCAAATTTTTTTCCACCACTATTAACAGGAATTTACTACCCTCTAAGTGAAGACTCCCCCTTTCCCCTCCCTTCTACCTCTGGTAGCCACTAATAAACTTTGGTCTCTATACATATGCTGTTATGAATTGAATTGTGTCTCCCCAAAAATGTGTGTCACCTTGGCTAGGCCATGATTCCCCAGTATTGGGTGGTTGTCCTCCATTTTGTGATCTGATATAATTAATCCTTTGTATTGTAAATCCTAACCTCTATGATGAGTAGTGCAGTGGTTAAGCGCTTGGCTGCTAACCAGAAGGTTGGCAGTTGGAATCCACCAGCCTCTCCTTGGAAACCCTATGGGGCAGTTCTACTCTGCCCTGTAGGGTCACTAAAAGTTGGAATCTACTCAATGGCAATGGGTTTGGGTTTTTTTGGTTTTATGATGTTAATGAGGCAGGATTAGAGGCAGTTAATGTTAATGAGACAGGGCACAATCTATAGGAGTAGGTTGTGTTTTGAGTCAATCTCTTTTGCGATATAAAAGAGAGGAGGGACTTCATTACCACCAAGCAAGAAGAGCGAGAAGCGTGCATTCTTTAGACTCAGGGTCCCTACACTGAGAAGCTCCTAGACCAGGGGAAGATTGATGACAAGAACCTTCCTCCAGAGCCGACAGAGAGAGAAAGCCTTCTGCTGGAGCTGGTGCCCTGAATTTGGACTTCTAGTCTCCTAAACTGTGAGAGGATAAATTTCTGTTTGTTAAAGCCCTCCACTTGTGGTATTTTCTGTCATAGCGGCGCCAGGTAATTAAGACACATGCCTATTTCGTATAAATGAGATCATACAACATTTGTCCTTTTGTGACTGACTTATGTCACTCAGCATAATGTTTTCAAGATTCATCCAGGTTGTAACATGTATCAGGACTGTATTTCTCTTTATAGCAGAGTAATATTCCATTGTACATATGTACTACATTTTGTTTATTCATTCTGTTGATAGGTTGTTTCCATCTTTTGGCTATTGTGAACAGTGCTACGATGAACATTGGTGTACAAGTTTCTGTTTGCATTCCTGCTTTCAATTCTTATTGGGTATATACCTAGGACTAGGATTGCTGGGTCATATGGTAGCTCTATGTTTAACTTTTTGAGGAATTGGCAAACTGTTTTCCGCAGCAGCTGTACCATTTTGCATTCCCATCAGCAATGGATGAAGGCTCCAATTTCTCCACATCCTCCCCAACATTATTTATATTATTAATTGTTATTTATCACAGCCATTCTGATGGGTGTGAAGTGGTATCTCACTGTGGTTTGTATTTGCATCTCCCTAATGACTAATGACTGGGTTCCTGGGTGGCACAAGTGGTTTGTGCTCAGCTACTAACCAAAAAGTTGGTGGTTCATACCCACCCAGTGGTGCCAAGGAAGAAAGGCCAGACCATCTGCTTCTGTAAAGATTATAGTCAAGAAAACTATGGAGCTCAGTTCTATTCTGTAAATGTGGGTTGCTATGAGTTGGAATTGACTCGATGGCAACATGTTTCGTTTGGTTTTTTTGGTTTAACGATTAATGGAGACCCTGGGTGGTACAAATTGTTAATGTGCTCAGCTGCTAACCAAAAGCTTAGAAGTTTAAGTCCACCCAGAGATGCCTTGGAAAAAAGGCCTGGCAATCTACTTCTGAAAAATCAGCCATTGAAAACCCTATGGAGCACAGTTCTACTCTGATACACATGGGGCTGCCATGAGTTGGAATCAACTTCATGGCAACTGGTTTTATGAATAATGGCATCAAGCATCTTTTCATGGGCTTGTTGGCTATTTGTATATCCTCTTTGATGAAATGTCTATTCAATTCCTTTGCCCATTTTTTGATTGGGTTTTTTTGTCTTTTTGTTGTTAAGTTCAATACATAATTTATCTGCTGTATGTTTTTCTACAACATGTAGTTACCTCTTGGTCACTTGGGTATATAACTAGGAGTGGAATTGATAGGTCATATGTGAACTGTTGTTACTGTTAATATAATTATAGATTTATATACTCTAATTTTTAATAATGGCTGTGTTTAACAACTTAATCATACACTTCCTTAAAACTTATCAGCTCTGGCGAGCTGGTATGAGCCACCTCCATCATACCACTGCCTAGGGTCCTTACAGTTCACATCTTCTGGCCTCGATTTCAGTCATCATGGAGCTAGTAGGAGCTTTCTCTTATACCAACAGACTGCTAGAGGTGCTTTTGTAATTGCTCCTTTAATTTGAGCAGTAAATGGAATTTGCAGGAGTGGAGAAGGTTATAAACATTAGTTTGTCAAAATCTATTTTTCTCACTCAAGATTGTGAAAATCTATGTAGCATTCAAGCTGCAATTAGGGTAAAATCGAAAGGGGATTTAACTTCTCTGAACTGCAAGTGATAACTGACCTAGGAAGACCCCCAAAATCTAATTGTAAACCAGCTGCAGAACCCACAAAAGGCTTAAGAATTGGCCATGCCAGGAAATGGTAGAAGGTTGTGCTAAAAACAGGAGGATTAGTTCAAAGTCTACTTGAACAATTAGATATGATGTCAGCTAAAATGGCAGAATAAAGCCCTCCAAATTCTTGACCTTCCGTAAAAGCAATGAAAAAACTGACAAATGTCAGAATCAATTTTTTCAGCGCTCTGGAAATTAACCAATGCCTTGTAGCAACCTGGGGATCACTTATTAAGAAAAATGGCTAAATCTCTGTAAGAACAATGAGCTTTGTGGCATTTTTACTTATGTACTGCATTGAACTGTATCCCTCCCCAAATTCATGTCCTTCCCAGAACCTCAGAATCTGACCTTGTTTAGAAATAGGGTCATTGCAAATATAATTAGTTAAGATGAAGTCATACTGGAGCAAGGTGGGGTCTTATTCAAAGAGGGGAAGAGATACAGAGACAGAGGCACAGAAGAATGCCATGTGACAACAGAGGCAGAGATTAAAGGGATGGATATGTCTATAAGTCAAGGAACAACAAGGATCACCAGCAACACCAGAAGCTAAGAGAAAGGCATGGAACAGAATCTCCCTTAGAGCGTTCAGAAAGAGCATGGCCATGTCAACACTTTGATTTTAGACTTCGAAAATCTAAAGAGAGAATAAATTTCTGTTGTTTTATGTCACCCAGTTTTTGATAATTTGTTATGGCAGTCCTAAAAATTTAATACACTCTAGTCCTATCCCTCACTTCTGAAATCAGTGGTAGCCTTGGAAAATAACAGCCTACATTTGTGGTACAGGAGGGAGAAGAACAAAGCTGGAGTTCTTTCAAAGCTTCATTCCCAAAAAGACAGTCATTAATTGTCACTTCTGGTGGTCCCTGGAAGACTCCATTTCAAGTATTTATCTTCATTTGACCTGACTCAGTATTGTCCAGTGCTAACAGCCTCTCCTCAGCTGGGCATTTGTCAGAAACATTTACAGACAAGTGTTTTAATGTTGCTACTACCTGAGTCAATAGGTAACACTTGGGACAAACAATAGACTATCCAAAAAGCTTAAAAAGAAAGATGAGTAATGAGATGTCCATAGGGGCTTTGAAAATCTCAGACACATTCCTTGGAATGTGTATAAGGGCTGTGTTCATGATAAGGAAGGGCCCAAGAAGGCCCTAAGCTCTCACTTCTGGCTAACCTTGAGGCTCTGAGCAAGCAGGAAGTTGAAGGTGAAGGCAGCGTTGTCAACTGCCTGGCTGAGTGTTGAAGGTGTGCCACCAAGATATACACAGATACCCTTGGCAAAGACTGGGAGATTTTTTGGTTCCAGGAGTTTAAGGAAATGTCTGTTCAATCATTAGCTGACCCCTAAGCTAACTGACCAGAGACTTCACTGGCCACATACAAAGAATAGAGGCTTCACAGAGTTATAAACAACCAGCAACAACAACAAATCCTGGGGAGGGGGAAGAAACTGATTTCCAGAGTTTGCCCCATTATGTTATTTAAAATGTCCAATTTTCAACAGTACCACTACAAAATATGAGACATGCAAAGAAATAAGGAAGAATGGCCTGTACATAGGGGAATAAAGCAATCAACAGAAACTATTCCCTAGGAATCCTAGATGTTGACTTACTAGATATCTTAGGCTGGGTTCTCTAGAGGAGAAAATTCAGTGAAGCATATATAATAGATTTATTTCAAGGAAATGGCTTACGCAGTTGTGGAGGCTGGCAAGTCCCAAATCCATGTGTCAGGTGGCAGGCTGGAGGCTTCTCTTGATTCACGTGGTTGCAGGGGCTGATGAGCCCCAAATCTGCAGGTCAGGTGGGAGGCTGCTGGCTCATGGGGTTGTGGGAGCTGGCGAATCCAAAACCTGCAGGTCAGGCAGCAGGCTGAAGGCTTGTTACATCCCAAGAACCAGAGGTCAGACAGCAATGAAATGAATGCAGGATCAAGAGAGAGAACTTTGCCAGAACATCTATTTACATCATGGATACAGGCCACACTCCCAAGGAAATGCCTCTTCCAATAGATTGGCTGCGTACATCAGATCACAAAATGGGAGGTGATTACACAGTGTCTGCCAAACCACTGAGAATCATAGCCTAGCCAAGTTGATGCAGAACATTAATCATCACACTAGACAAAGACTTTATATTAGGTATTTCAAATATATTCAAATAACTAGAAGACACCATGTCTAAAGAACTAAAGAAAAATATGAGAACAATATCCCACCAAATAGAGAATATAATAAGAGACAAAACTTATTTAAAAGGAGCCAGATAGAAGTTCTAGGGTTTAAACATACAATTACTAAAATTTAAAATTCACTAGCGTCAGCAACAAATTTGAACAGGCAGAAGAAAGAATCAGTGAATTTGAAGATAGGTCAATTGAGATTATCCTGTCTGAGGAAGATAAAGGAAAAAGAATAATGATAAATGAACAGATTCTCAGAGACCTGTGGGACACCATCAAGCTTACCAGCCTACACATACTGAGGGTACCAGAAGGAGAGTAGAGAAAGGAGAAGAAAGAATATTTGGAGAAATAATGGCCAAAAACTTTTCAAATTTGATGAATAACAATCTATACATCTAAGAAGTGCAATGAGCACCACGTAGGATAAATCAAAAGAGATCCACATCTAGACACATTGTAATCAAACTGTCAAAAAAAAAAAAAGTTATAGTAGATGGGTTCTGATAAAATGGGAGAAAAATGTGGAACATAACCTCATTATTTTAAAAAAACCCAGGATTATTTGACTGGTTGAAACTAGAGGACTCCCCCAGACTATTGCCCTGAAACACTCTTTAAACCTTGAATCAAAACAATCCCCTGAGGTCACATTTTAGCTATATAACAGATTGGCTCACAAAACAAAGAATATCACCCATGAGTACTGCACTTCTATTAAAAATCATCTATGTGAAACCAAAACATCAACAATTACTAAAAAAAAAAAGAGAGAGAGAAGGTAAAGAGGCAAGGAAACTAGATTACTGGAAAGGGAACATCCAGAATGGAAATGATAAGAAAGTTAATGCATTGTGAAGAATGTAGCCAATATCACTGAACAATTTGTGTAGAAATTGTTGAATGGGAACAAATCTGCTGTGTAAACTTTCACCAAAAACACAATAAAATATTATTTTTTAAAAAAATGGAGAGAATAGTTAATGGTGATGATTGAGCAACATGAAAAACTGTACATCTGAAGGTTGCAGAAATGGCAAATGTTTTCTTGCCTATATATTTACCACAATAAAAAAAAATTTGTTATGAAAGGGAAATCAAAATATTTCCAGATAGAAAAAAATGAAATTAGTTGCTATCAGACTTGTCCTACAAGAAATACTAAAAGGGAGTCTTCCAGTCTGAAAATGAAAGGACACCTGATATTAACTCAAATCTACATGAAGAAATAAAAGAACACCAGTGTTGTGGATTGAACTGTGTCCCCCCAAAATATCCGTCAACTTGGCTAGGTCATGATTCCCAGTATTGTACGATTGTCTACCATTTTATCACCTGATGTGATTCCCCTATGTGTTGTAAATGCTATCACTATGATGTAATAAGATGGATTAGTGGCAGTTATACTGATGAGGTCTACAAGATTAGGTAGTGTCTTAAGCCAATCTCTTTTGAAATATAAAAGAGAGAATCGAGCAGAGAGATATGGGAACCTCATACCACCAAGAAAGCAGTGCTGGGAGCAGAGCGCATCCTTTGGACCTGAGGTTCCTGTGCAGAGAAGCTCCCAGACCAAGGGAAGATTGATGATATTACGGACCTTCCTCCAGAGCCAACACAGAAAGTGTTCTCTTGGAGCTGACGCCCTGAATTTGGACTTGTAACCTACTGGACTGTGACAGAATAAACTTCTCTTTGTTAAAGCCATCCACTTGTATTTCTGTTACAGCAGCACTAGATGACTAAGACAGAATTTGGTACTGAGAGAGTGGGGTGCTGCTCTAACAGATACCTAAAATGTGGAAACAGTTTTGAAACTGTGAATGGATAGAGGAGCAGCAAAGAACCAGCAGTAGCAGAACCAGGAGACCAGCATGAGATGGCGCTGAAGCCGACCCACGGAGCAAGAGAGCTGAGTGCCTGTGTGCAGGAGGCTTCCTGGTGGAGTGGGGTGCCTCCAGGCACTTATGATCAGTGGAGCTACAGAGGTTTGGAACACTTGCCCCATCAGGGCTGATGCGGGCATGAGGCCCGAGGAGCCACAGGCCAAGAAACCAGGAAGCAGAAGCTGAAGAGAGGAGAAACACTAGAAGCCAAACTGCCTCAGTCTCAAAAGGTATGGCCAGGATCTCTAGGGTTTCAAAAGGTGGAGCCATGGCCTCTGGTGTTTCTAAGAGTGGAGTTGTCACTCTGATGGACTAGAAGAATGGTGCGCCTAAAGCCGAGGGAGCAGAGTTGCCGTCCCAGTGGGCCTGGAATGCGGAGCTGAAGCCCAGGGTTGAGGGGCCTCCACTCAGAATCCAGAGAGGGTGGCCAATACCTAGAGTCTGGAAGGCAGGGCCATTGTGTAAATGGTCTCAGAAAACAGAGGATTATTTTCAAGCCTTGAGGGCTAATGTAATGTGTTCTGCCTACTTGCTTGGTGCCTGTTATGCCTTCTTTCCCTGCAATTTCTCCCATTTGTAATGGAAATGTCTAGCATGTGCCTGTTCTGCCATTGTACCTTTGGAAGCAGATAACTTGTATTCTAGATTTCACAGATGAACAGGAATTTTTGGATTTTGGACTTGGAGTTGATTTAAGACTTTTGCTATGATATGACGAGGTAAATATGTTTTGCATGTTGCAAGGACATGAATTTTAGGGGGCCAAAGGGTGGAATGTCATGGATTGAATTGTGTCACCTAGAAATGTCCGTCAGCTTGGCTAGGTCGATTCCTAGTATTGTATGATTGTCTACCATTTTATCACCTGAAGTGATTTCCCTATGTGTTGTAAATGCTATCACTATGATGTAGTAAGATGGATTAGCAACAGTTATACTGATGAGGTCTACAAGATTAGTGTCTTAAGCCAGTCTCTTTTGAGATATAAAAGAGAGAATTGAGCAGAGAGATATGGGAACCTCATACCACCAAGAAAGCAGTGCTGGGAGCAGAGCGCGTCCTTTGGATCTGAGGTTCATGTGCAGAGAAGCTCCCAGACCAAGGGAAGATTGATGACACGGACCTTCCTCCAGAGCCAACAGAGAAAGGCTCCTTGGAGCTGATGACCTAAATTTGGACTTGTAGCCTACTGAACTGTGAGAGAATAAACTTGTCTTTGTTAAAGCCATCCACTTGTGGTATTTCTGTTACAGCAGCACTAGATGACTGAGACAACAAGTACAGATAACTATTTTATTGTTGTTGTTTGTCACTGAGTTGATACTGACTCATGGTGACCCTATAACAGAGGAGAACTGCTCTGTAGAGCTGTAATCTTTACGGGAGCAGATTCCCAGGTCTTTTCTCCCACAGAGCAGCCGGTGGGTTCAAAGTGCCGACCTTTTGGTTAGCAGCCAAGCACTTAACCATTGCACCACCAGGGCTCCCTGATAGCTATATCAGTAAATATAAAAGTATAAATGTATATATTGTTTGTAACTTCTTTTTTTCTACACGATTTAAAAGACAACTACATAAATCAGTAATTATAAATGTATGTTGATGGACACACAATATATAAAGAAGTAATTGGTGACAAGAGACCCATAACAAGTAAAAAGATTGAGTGAGTAATAATAAAAAACAAAAAATTCCAACAAAAAAAAGCCTAGGACCAGATGGCTTCACTAGTGAATTCTACCAAATGTTTAAAGAAAAATTATCACTAGTCCTTCTCAAGCTCTTGCAAAATAATATAAAAGGAGAGAACACTTCATTTATGAGGCAATATTACCCTGACACCAAGGCCAAACAGACATCACACACACACAAAAATTACAGACAAATATCTCATAAATACACATGCAAAAATCCTGAACAAAATATTAGCAAACCAAATCCAACAGCATAAAAAAGGAATATACACCATGACCAAGTGGGATTCATCCCAAGAATGCAAGGGTGGTTCAACTTACGAAAATGAATCAATGTAATATACCATATGAATAGAATAAAGGGTGAAAAAAACACATGATTATCTCAATTGAAGCAGAAAAAGCGTTTGACAAAATCTAACATCCTTTAATGATAAAAACATTCAACAAACTGGGAATAGAAGGGAAACCCTTCAACCTGATAAAGGGCACGTATGGACAAACCCACAGCTAACATCGTATTTAATGGTGAAAGACAAAGTGCTTTTTCCCTTAAGATCAGGAATAAGACAAGGATGTGTGCTCTTGACACTTCTATTCAGCATTGTACTAGAGGTTCTAGATAGGGCAATTAGGCAAGAAAAATAAATTTTAAAACATCTAGATTGAAACGAAAGAAGTAAAACTATATTTGTAGATGACATGATCTTATACATAGTAATATATATATATATATATATATATAGTAATTCTCTCTCAGACATGCACACACACACCTAACTATTATAGCCAATAAGTGACTTTAGCCAAGTTGCAGGATACAAGATCAATCTACAAAAGTCAGTTGTATTTCTATACACTAGCAATGAGCAATCAGAAAATGAAATTAAGAAAATACCATTTACTATAGCATCAAAAAGAATAAAATAGGAATAAATTTAACAAAAGAAATTGCAATAGGGAGTGATTGCTTAATGGGTATGGGGTTTCCTTAGGGATGATAAAAATGTTTTGGGATTAGATAGAGGTGATGGTTGTACAACATCGTGAATTCACTGAATGCCACTGATTGCACATTTTAAAATGGTGAATTTTAAGTTATGGGAATTTTATCTCAAAAAGACAAATAGCCAAATTTAAAAAATGGCAAAGGGTTTTAATAGATAGTTCTCCAAAGAAGCTTATATAATCAATAAACACTTGAAAAGATACTCAACATCATTAGTCATTAGGAAAATACAAATCAAAACCATGATAAGATGCCACTTCATACCCACTAGGATGGCTGTAATTAAAAACAAAAAACAGAATAGCAAGTGAAATTAGCAAAGAAATAGAAGATATAAAGGAGAATCAAATGAAAATTTTAGAACTGAAAAATACAATAACTGAAATACAAACTTTACTGTATGAGTTCAACAGCAGAATGGAGAAGACAAGAATCAGTGAACAATAGAAAGAAGCAATTAGATCTCTAGATCCGACTAAAAATTTAGAAGAAATACAGAAGACAGAGAAAAACGTTAAGCTATACTCCAGAGATACAATCAGCAAAATCCAGACTGTGAAAAACTATAGGACAACTCAGTTTCTTCATCTAATAAATTCTAATTAAAAAATTGCCCCTTGGGAAGCCTATAAATTGAGTGACTTAAAAACACTTGTCAGCCACAATGTATGGACCTTATTTGTATTATGATTCAAACAATGTAAAATTAAATAAATGAAACATGACATTTATGAGACAGTTGGAAATTTAAACATTGAATGGACATTTAATGACATTACAATTTTTTTTTAGGTTTAATAATGGTATTGGGGTTGTGTTAATTAAAAGTAGTCTCTGTCTTTTAGAGATATCTACTGAATGGTTATAGATGATATGATGCTTGGAATTTGTTTCAAAATAACATGGGACACAAAAGGACAAATACTGTATGATGTCACTAATAAGAAATAAGCAAATATATAGAAACCAAAGATAGTTAATGGTTACCAGGGGTAGGAGAGGGGGAAAGGGGAAGTTTTTACTTAGGAGGCATTGAGTTTTTGTTAATGATGGTGGAATAATTTAGAAAAGGATATTGATAATGGTTGTACAACATGAAGAATATAATCAATATCACTGAATTATACATGTGGAAATTGTTGAATTGGTGAATGTTTTGTTGTGTATATTTTCACCACAATAAAATAATATAGATGGGGAAGTGGAAAAGATACATATGTGGGGCAGGATTGGCATTGTGATGATGGTTGTTGGGGCTGGTGATAGGTCCATGGGGAATTCAGAATATACTATTCTGTTTATTTCTGTGGATGTTTAAAATTCTTTGTAATAAATAGGTAAAAAGAAAAAAGAAGCCATTATAACCACTGACTCCATGCAGCTGATCAAATGCTGGAAGTTTATTCTCTCAATTGCATAAGAAATGTGTTGGAGTACATTAAGCATAGTTGAAAACAGATTTATCATCATGCTGAATGCAAAGGGATTAAGTAAATTCCACAGGGAATGCTGAGTGAACGCTTTCACCCTCATACCCCAGACGTCTCCCAGTGGGTAAGTGGAATGCTGCCAGCCAGGTGTGTATCTTCCAGACCGGAGACTGGAAGATCTTTCTCTGGGAAATCTGACCATCCCAAGAGGAAAGACCTAAAGACAGTGACATTGTGGCTTCCACAAAGAAACAACTGAGTCAGATTACCCAGGATTTCAGAGCTTTTTAATACTTCACTATTACATAAACAGACCACCAAAATCACGACATTTGAGGAAAGCTTCTGATATAATAGACTCCAAAACAAGCAAACTAGGGTGGCAGGGGGAGGGGGTAGGAGGAGGAGAACCTTGGAGGAAATAGAAGCCATACAAGGAAAAGAAAATTTTAGAAAGCAAAAACAATCCCAGTATCACTAACATACTCGAGAGGTACGAGTAGATATTGCTTCCATAAAGCAAGAATAGAATGCTTTTTTTAAAAAAGCCATTCTAAGAACAAAAAGGACCCTTGGAAATTAAAAACATGATAGTAGAAATAAATGAAAAACTCAGCAGGGGGGTTGGAAGATGAAATCTCCAAGACAGCAGAACAAAATAATAAAAATAAAAAAAAGATGAGACCATATGAAGTTCAGTCCTGGAGGTTCAAAATCTGAGTAGAGATGTTCCAGGAACAGAACAGAAAAAATAGAGGAAAGAAGATTATTAAAGAAATAACTCAAGAACATTTTCTAAAACAGAAGAAAACTTTTTCAAATTTAAAAGATCCAATGAGTAGCCCAGAAAAACTAATGAAAATCAACCTATGCCAAAACACATCACTGAAATTTCAAAACATTGGTAAAAGATAAGATCCTACAAACTTCCAGAGAATAAAAACAACTCACATACAAGAAGTCAAGAGTCAGATTGGCTTTAGGCTTCCCCAAAACAGTCTTAGAAGGTAGGAGACAATGGAGAAATGCCTTCAAAATTCTAAAGGAAAAAATACTTCTAACCTAGAATTCTATACTCAAACTATCAATTGTGGAAAGAAGAAAACATTTTTAAGATATCCACATTTAAAAAAAAACCCCGAAGTTTCTTAGTCACTGAGTCAGAATCGACTCAATGGCAATAGGTTACTATATTATACCACAAGTAGGTGGCTTTAATGAACAGAAATTTATTTTCTCACACTTTAGAAGGCTAGAAGTCTGAATTCAGGGCACTGGCTCTAGGGGAAGCCTCTCTGTGTCCACTCTGGGGGAAAAGTCGTGTCTCTTTCAGCTTATCTTCCTTGGTGATCTCCATGTGGCATCTATCTTTCCTCATTTGTGTTTGCTTTCTTCTGTGCCTAATTTGCTCTTTTATATCTCAAAAGTGATTGGCTTAAGACACAACCTACACTGATGTCTTAGTCATCTAGTGCTGCTGTAACAAATACCAAGAGTGGATGGCTTTAACAAAGAGAATTTATTCTCCCACAGTCTAATAGGTTACAAGTCCAAATTTAAGGTGTCAGTTCCAAGGGAATACTTTTTCTGTCAGCTCTGGAGGAAGGTCCTTGTCATCAATCTTCCCTTGGTCTGGGAGCTTCTCTGCACAGGAACCTCAGATCAAAAGGATGCACTCTCTTCCCAGCGCTGATTTCTTGGTGGTATGAGGTTCCTATATCTCTCGGCTTGCTTCTGTCTTTTATATTTCAAAAGAGATTGGCTTAAGACACTACCTGATCTTGTAGACCTCATCAATACAACTGCCACTGATCCATCTTTTTCATAGGGATAGAGTTTACACAACATAAGGAAATCACATCAGGTGATAAAATGGTAGACAATCATACGGTACTGGGAATCATGACCCAGCCAAGTTGATGGATATTTTGGGGGGACACAATTCAATCCAAGACAACTGATAAGACCTCATTAACATAACAAAGAAAATCCTACTTCCAAATGCGATTATATCCACAGGTATGGGGGTTAGGATTTACAGGACATATTTGGCAGGAGGTACACAATTTAATCCATAACATATAGCATGAGCCTTTTTAAACGAAACTATTGAAAGATAGGCTCCACCAAAAAGAGTAAACAAACAAAAATACATGAATAAATAAAGGAAGACTTAGGATCCAGAAAAGAGAAGATCCAACCCAAGATAAAGGCCAAGTGAATGTCAGGATGACAGCTATACAACAGGTGTAGAGAGGAATCAGTAAACTGGTTTGGAGCAGGTTAAAAGGCTCCATATGTCTCCAAGATAAAATTGTTAGAATCCCTGTTGTGTCTGAACATATTGTGAGGACAGTTAGACAATTGGCAGAGAGTTTGGAGTTGAGTTAGTGATCAATACATAGAAAACAGAGAGAGAGAGAAAAAAAATAACACTAGGAAAAGAAAAGTGTAGGAAAGCAATGGTAATCATACATGACTCAGCTGTGAATAACCTTTATACTGATCTAATCAAAATTATAATTATATTGGGATGATGGGGGAAAGAAATAGGAGAAGTGTGTGTGTGTATTTTGGAAATACAAGAACTACTAGAGAACCAAATGGTCATCGCACATATTGGGAAGTCATTAATAATGCTTAAAACTGAAAAATCAAGAAGTAGCTACATACGCAAGTTATTTGGAGATGTGGAGACAAATGCCAAAGAAGTAGCTAAATGAACTAAAAGTAGTTGTTTCTGGGAATATAACCCACTGGCCTGGAGTCGATGCCAACTCATAGCAACCCTATAGGACAGAGTAGAACTGCTCCACAGGGTTTCCAAGGCTGTAACCTTTATGGAAGCAGACTGCCACATCTTTCTCTGTGGATCACCTGGTGGGTTTGAACTGCCAACCTTTTGGTTAGCAGCTGAGCACTTTAATCACCACACCTCCAGGGCTCCTTCCGGGAATATTACTCAGCCCTAAAGAAAAATGAAGTCCCGATGCATGCTACAGCATGGATGAACCTTGAAAACATTATGCTGAATGAAATAAATCAGTCCAAAGGGACACATATTGTATGATCCCACGTATATGAAATACCTAGGATGAGCAAGTGTGTAGAAATCAAACTTTATTAGTGACTACCAGGGGTAGATGAGAGTGAGGGGAAAAGGGGGACTCACTGCTTAGTGGACACCAAGCTTTTGTTAAGGGTGATGGGAAAATTTGGAAACAGATAATCGTAATGGTTAAACACCATGATAAACATAATTAAGGTCACCAAATTATACAGGTGAAGAAAGTTGAAATGGCAAATGAATTGTTACATATGGTGTGATTGTTAAGGTTGTGTGTCAGCTTGGCTGGGCCATGATTCTCAGTGGTTTGGCAGTTATGATGTAGTTTGATAGTCATATAATGATGTGATCACCTCCATGATAGAATCTTCTGCAAATAGCCAACCAGTTGCAAGTGAGTTTCCTTGGGGGTGTGGCCTGCATCCGATATAAGTGGACTTTCTGGCAAGGCTCGTGGGCTTTTGCTCACACTGGATCCTACAGCTGGCTCTTGTTTGTCTGACCTTCGGTTCTTGGGACTTGAGCTACCAGCTTACCTGCCATCTTGCCTGCCGATCTTGGGACTTGTAGATCTTTGCAGCCTGTGAGCCAGAGCCCTGCTGTCTGACTTGCTGATCTCGGCTTTGCCAGCCCCTGTGGCTACATAAATCAGGAGAAGCCTCCAGCCTGACCCACGTTCCAGCCTCTACAACCTCGTGAGTCATTTCCTTAGTATAAATCTCTCTCTGTATATATTTATATGCTTTACTGGTTTTGCTTCTCTAGAGAACCCAGCCTAAGACATGTGGTATATTCGATGGAGATAGAAGAACTGCAAGAGAAATAAATGCTGATTGCAATATTGGGAAGAATATTCAACATTCTTCACCAACACCGTAATTCAAATGCATCAATTCTTCTTCTGTTTTCCTTATTCATTGTCCAGCTCTCACATGCATATGAGGCAATTGAAAATATCACAGCTTCGGTCAGGTTCACCTTAGTTCTCAAAGTGATATCTCTTCTTTTTAACATTTTAAAGAAGTCTTTTGCAGCATATTTGCCCAATGTAATACACTGTTTGATTTCTTGACTGCTGCTTCCATGGATGTTGATTGTGGACTCAAGTAAAATGAAATCCTTGACAACTTCACTATTTTCTCCGTTTATCATGATGTGGCTTATTGGTCCACTTGTGAGGATTTTTGTTTTCTCTATGTTGAGGTGTGATCCATACTGAAGGCTGTGGTCTGATCTTCTTCAGTAAGTGCTTCAAGTCCTCTTCGCTTTTAGCAAGCAAGGTTGCATTATCTGTGTATGGCAGATTGTTAATTAGTCTTCCTCCAGTCCTGATGCTGCATTCTTGATATAGTCCAGCTTCTCAGATTATTTGCTCAGCGTACAGATTGAATAAGTATGGTGAAAGGATACTGCCTAACACACACTTTTTCTGATTTTAAACCATGCAGCAGCCCTTTGTTCTATTTGAATGACTGCCTCTTGGTCTATGTATAGGTTCTGCACTACCACAATTAAATGTTCTGGAATTCTCATTGTTCGCAATGTTATCCATGATTTGTTATGAACCATATAGTTGAATGCTTTTGTGTAGTCAATGCAGGTACATATCTTTCTGATATTTTCTGCTTTCAGCCAAGATTCAGCTGGCAATGTCAACAATCAAGATATCACTGCTACCCAATTAAAAAATGGGCAAAGGATATGAACAGGCACTTCGCCAAAGAAGACTTTCAGGCAGCTAACAGACACATGAGGAAATGTTCACAATCATTAGCTGTTAGAGAAATGCAAATCAAAACTACAGTGAGATACCATCTCACCCCAACAAGGCTAGAATTAATCCAAAAAAACACAAAATAATCAATGTTGGAGAGGTTGTGGAGAGACTGGAACACTTATACACTGTTGGTGGGAATGTAAAATGGTACAACCACTTTGAAAATCGATTTGGTGCTTCCTTAAGAAGCTAGAAATAGAAGTATTATAGAAGCCAGCAACCCCACTCCTTGGAATATATCCTCGAGAAATGAGAGCCATCACATGAATAGATATATGCACACCTATGTTCATTGCAGCACTGTTCACAATAGCAAAAAGATGGAAACAACCTAGGTGCCCATCAATGGACAAATGCATAAACAAATTATGGTATATTCACACAATGGAATACTACACAACGATAAAGAACAATGATGAAGCTGTGAAACCACATGGAGGAATCTGGAAGGCATTATGCTGAGTGAATTTAGTTAGTCACAAAAGGACAAATATTGTATAAGACCACTAGTATAAGAACTCAAGAAAAGGTTTAAACACAGAAGAAAACATTATTTTGCGGTTATGAGGGTGGGGAGGGAGGAAGAGGGGTATTCGCTAACTAGAAGGTAGACAAGAATTAGGTGAAGGAAAAGACAGCACACACTACAGGGGAAGACAGCACAACGGGACTAAACCAAAGCTAAGAAGTTTCCTGAAGACAACCAAACACTTCGAGGGACAGAGCAGCAGGGGCGAGGGTCTGGGGATCATGCTTTCAGGGACATCTAAGTCAATTGGTGTAACAAAGTTTTTAAATAAAATGTTCTGCATCCCACTTTGGTGAGTGGCATCTGGGGTCTTAAAAGCTAGTGAGCAGCCATCTAAGATGCATCAATTGGTCCCAACCCACATGGAGTAAAGAAGAATGAAGAACACCACAGACACAAGGAAAGCATTAGCTCAAGAAACAGAAAGAGCCACATAAACCAGAGACTTCATCAGCCTGAGACCAGAAGAACTAGACGGTGCCCAGCTACTACAATGACCGCCCTGACAGGGAATACAACAGAGAGTCCCTGACAGAGTAGGAGAAAAGTGGGGTGCAGAACTCAAATTCTGGTAAAAAGACCAGACAGTGGTTTGATAGAGACTGGAGGGACCCTGGAAGACACAGCCCCCAGACTCTCTGTTAGCCCAAAACTAAAATCATTCCCGAGGCCAACTCTTCAGACAAAGCTTAGACTGGAGTATGGGACATAAAATGATACTCGTGAAGAGTGTGCTTCTTAGCTCAAGTAGATACATGAAACTAAATGGACAGCTCCTGCCCACAGGCGAGATAAGAAGGCAGAGAGGGTCAGGAGCTGGTTGAATGGACACAGGAAATCCGAGGTGGAAAGGAAGAGTGTGCTGTCATAGAGAGCAACTAGGGTCACAAAACAATGTATGTATAAATTTTTGTATGAGAGACTAACTCAAATTGTAAACTTTCACTTAAAGCACAACAATAAATAACAACAAAAAAAATCATTGCTATGTTTGAACCCACAAAAAAAAGATACCATTGCTGACTCTAATAATAGCTAATATTTAGTTACACAGTCACTTTTACAATTCATTGCATGTATTAATTTATGTAATCCTCACAACAACTCCACGAGGAAACTGAAGCAAAGAGAAGTGAAGCAATTTGCCTAAGATCACACAACTAGTAAATGGAAGAGCCAGGATTCAAACCCAGGTGGTCTGATTCCTGAACCCATGCTCTTAACCTTATACTGCTTCTCTAGAAAGAATGATATAGAAGAATAATCTTGAGAAAGGCATACAAATGAGAGATTTCAATGCATTTCCGGAACAAGAAACTACGGTAGGAGTCTACTGACGGATCAAGCAGAATAAGCAATTGGCAGCCAAAATGAGCAGGGCAGGACAGCAGCAGAGGAAGGAGCTGACCTGCTCAGTGGAGCCTCAGAGAGGCTCCATGGTCAAGGTTAGACGGTGCCCTGATTCAGCTAAAGTGAGAAGTGAAAACGGGAGCTAAGAAGAAGATACTATGAAAAAGAAACAATATCAGGAATTAAATTATTTCCAGAAAAAAAAATTCAAGAGAAGGATTTGATGATAAAGTTAAGGCACTCTTTAGAAAGATGAAAAAGTTGGGAGAAACGAGACAGAGAGGATCAATTCAGGAGTTTCCCCATCTTAGTAACTCAAATTCTAGAAAAGGAGAAAACACAGAGAAAGACGGTATCAAAGAAATTACGGAAGAGAATTTGTCAGGGTAGAAGGAAGTGAATCTCTAGACTGAAGGAGCTCTCTGAATGTGAAGCCAAACAAGTGAAAAAAGATCAATCCCTAGATTCAATGCTGTGAAATTTCAGAACACCAAGGACAAACAGAAGATCTTAAAGGCTTTCGGGGCGGGGGGGGGGGGGGGGGAGAAAAAGGTTATCTATGAAAGAATGAGAATCAGACTGTCATCAGATTTCTCTTTAGTGACACTGAATGTCAGAAATAATGGAGCAGTATCTTCAAAGTTCTGAGGGAAAATTATTTAGAATCTAGAATTCGTATCTTTGTATAAGGCATATTAGTCATGTTTTCAGATATAAACTCAAACGGATTACCTTTCAAGTACTTTCTAAGTTACTTGAGAATGTACTCCAGCAAAAAAAGAATAAAGCAACTTATCCTTTTTATTCCCTCTAAAAAGAAAAAGACACCCCATAAAACCAAATGGGACTAATGAGGCACAGCAGTCCAGGGACAAGGACTAGAAGGCAGAAGGGGACAAGAAAGCTGGTGATAGGGAACCCAAGGTTGAGTAAAAATAGTGTTGATGTGGTGTTGTGAGGTTGTTAACCATTGTCATAGGGCAACATGTGTACTAACTGTTTAATGAGAAACTATTTTGTTCTGTAAACCTTCATCTAAAGTGAGAATAGCAGCACAATTGGAAGAGCGTAGTCGATGTCACTGAACTGTGCATATAGAAATTTTCGAAATGGTGTATCTTTGGCTCTGCATATTTTCACCAAAAAAAAAAAAAAAAAGGTCGAGAAGGGAGAGGGTTGTTAACCAACGTCATAAAACAATATGTGTACTACTGTTTCATGAGAAACTGTTTGTTCTGTAAACCTTCACCTGAAGTGCAATTTAAAAAAAAAAAAGGAGAAATTAAGACATTCTCAGATTAAAAAAAAAAAAAGACATAAAATAATGAAATTGTAGAATCAACCCAGAAGTCTAATGAAAACTCCGGGACAAGAGTTGTGCATCATACTTGGAAAGCTAATTGTCCTATATTACAACACAAAGGCAGGAAGCTCCAGGTAGAATGTCTTCAACAAGAATGAAATAGTTTCCAAGTAATAGAATGACTAACAAGTTGGATAATATTAATGACATGATGAAGAAATCGTAAGTCTGCTTCTTCCATCAGTAGGAAAGTAAGGCAATTAGAAACAAGAAAAAAAATGTGTAAGAAACTTACGGTCCAAACATAAAGCAAACCAAAATGTTGTGTGATTTTGAGCTTGATTCTAAAACATCATTTCTTGAGTGCCATGGGGTTTATGGTATTGGGTCCTTAAAGTAGGAAATCCCCTCACAATAGCTGACTGTGTAGTGAACACTATTTACATAGACATAATAGTGTAAAGGAGTCCCTGGGTGGCATAAACTGTTAACGCACTCTGCTGCTAACCGAAAGGTTGGAGGTTCAAGTCCACCAACAGGCACCTCAGAAGAAAGGCCTGGCAATCTATTCCCAAAAAATCAGCCACTGAAAACCATATTTCTACTCTGATACATATGGGGTCACCATGAGTTGGAGTCTTTGTGACAACAGCTTATTTTCTCGTAATAGTGTCAGTGTTGTTACAGGTTTTCAGTGTGCACAATTAACAGACTAAACAGTGAATTCAGCTACACATACAGATGAGAATGTCAATGTTGTCAGCTTTGACATTGTCAAAGTTCAGCTGACAAAAGATAAAGATGGGAGTGTAGAGAAGTAGAGCAGAGGGTGGAGCATCAATACCTTTGTCTAACATGGAGTGAATCACAAGTCACAGGCTGATAGAATAGGAAACAAAGGCTCAAATATATTATTTAAAAGTGCAAATAGAAGAACTGAAAATAGTAACTATACAAATGCCAGGGGGGGTGTTAGCTAACTAACTCCTTCCCTTTCATAATGGGGAGGTGTCTTAGTTACCCAGTACTGCCTTAACAGAAATACCACAAGTGGATGGCTATAAAGAACAGAAATTCATTTTCTCATTCCTTCTATAGGTCTCCCTCCTAGTTTCTGGTGACTGCCAGCAATCATTGGTTGTAGACAATTCCTTTGCTTGTAGACCATCCTCACATGGTATCTGTCTTCCCCCTGTATACATCTCTGTGTCTATTCTGCTCTTTTCATAACTCAAAAGTGATTAGGATAAGGATATGACCAACTTAACATGAGAAAAGGAAAACCCTATTTCCAAACAGGATCACATCCACAGGTACCAGGGTCAGGAATTCAACACATATTTTTGGGGGACATAATTCAATCCATAACAGGAGGCAACAGATAAAGACTTAAATTGATGAATCAAGAAATAACACTAGTAGCAAAATGGTGCTCTAGGCAGAAGCACCACGCCGTCACTCCACAGCAAAGATCCGAAAAACTAAGCCAAACAGAATACAACAATCCTGAAACCCTAAAACATCAAATGAA
>NW_004444013.1:10055178-10076193 GCF_000243295.1 Trichechus manatus latirostris
GGAAAAAAAGCAACTCCAGCAGCCAACAAATGGCACTCAGAGAGCCATCCATTCAGGTGTGTGGAATCCAAGCAGCCGCTATTTCCCGGTCAAGAGACTGTGGCTGCGGGAAGCAGAGGAGACCGAGTCGGGGTGAAGAAGGGTGGGGGGTGGGAAAGCGTATATCACCAATTACCGGTTGTTTTGTCTCCCGCTGGAAGCTCCGTAAGGCTGCTTTCTCGTACCCGCTGTTTGCTGGTCTCCGATAGGAGTGCGAGATGGCGGATCCGCGCTGCGTTCACTGGTAGGGGACCTCTGCATGAATCTCTCCTCGCTCTCCGTTCTCTGTCAGTTTTCTCACTCCATTTGGTGCTTGGCTGAGTTCTTTATCTCTTCATTTGATGTTTTAGGGTTTCAGGATTGTTGTATTCTCTTTTCGGCTTAGTTTTTCAGATCTTTACTGTGGAGGGACAGTGAGGTGCTTCTGCCTAGAGCGCCATTTTGCCAGAACTCCCTAAAGTGTTGAAGTTTTATATATATTTTTGGTTATTAGATTCTTGCCAGATATATGGTTTCCAAAGAAATTCTCCCAGTCAGTAGCTTGTCTTTTTATGTTTTTGGTAAAGTCTTTTGATGAATAAAATTTTTAATTTTTATGAGGTCCCATTTATTTTGTCTTTTGCTTTTGTTATTATATCAGATAATCCATTGTTGAAAACTAGGCCTGACAGCATTGCCCCTACTTGTTCTTCGAAGAATTTTATGGTTTTAATGTGCACATTTAGGTCCTTAATCCATTTTGAGTTTATTTTTGTGTATGGTGTGAGGCATAGATCCTGTTTTCGTTTTTCTGCATATGGAAATCCAGTTTTCCCAATTTATTAAAGTCCAATTCAAAGTCGGCAATACCTGTCCATTTCAGCTCACTGATAGCTAGGATATTAATGTTTATGTGTTCCATTTCATTTTTAACGATTTCCAATTTTCCTAGATTCATACTTCATACATTCCATGTTCCAATTATTAATGGACATTTACAATTGTTTCTTCTCCATTTGAGTCGTGCCACATCAGTAAATAAAGGTCCCAAAGCTTGACTCCATCCATGTCATTAAGGTCGACTCTACTTTGAAGAGGCAGCTCTTCCCCAGTCATATGTTGAGCTCCTTCCAACCTGAGGGGCTCATTTTCTGGCACTATATCAATGTTCCACTGCTATCGATAAGGTTTTCACCGGCTAACTCTTTTCAGAAATAGACCACCAGGTCCTTCTTCCTCGAATCAGACAATCATATGGTCTACTATGCCAAGAATGCAACTTGAAGAGGAATGGTGTTGCATTCATTGTCAAAAAGAACATTTCAAGATCTATCCCGAAGTACAACGCTGTCAGTGACAGGATAATATCCATATGCCTACAAGGAAGACCAGTTAATACGACTATTATTCAAATTTATGCACCAACCACTAATGCTAAAGATGAAGAAATTGAAGATTTTTACCAACTTCTGTGGTCTGAAATTGATCAGACATGCAATCAGTATGCATTGATAATTACTGGTGATTGGAATGCAGGAAGTTGCAAATAAACAAGAAGGATCAGTAGCTGGAAAATATGGCTTTGGTGATAGATATAATGCCAGAGAGCACATGATAGAATTTTGCAAGACCAAGGACTTCTTCATTGCAAGTATCTTTTTTCAGCAACACAAATGGAGACTATACACGTGGACCTCGCCAGATGGAATACACAGGAATCCAATTTATTACATCTGTGGAAAGAGACATGGAAAAGCTCAATATCATCAGTCAGAACAAGGCCAGGGGCCGACTGTGGAACAGACTGTCAGTTGCTCATATGCAGGTTCAAGCTGAAGCTGAAGAAAATTAGAACAAGTCCATGAGAGCCAAAGTATGACCTTGAGTATATCCCACCTGAGTTTGGAGACCATCTCAAGAATAGCTTTGATGCACTGAACACTAACGACCAAAGAAAGGACAAGTTGTGGAATGACTTCAAGGACGTCATACATAAAAAAAGCAAGAGGTTACTAAAAAGACAGTAAAGAAAGAAAAGACCAAAACGGATGTCAGAAGAGACTCTGAAACTTGCTCTTGAATGTCAAGTAGCTAAAGCAAATGGAATGATGAAGTAAAACAATTAAACAGAAGACTTCAGAGGGTGGCTTGAGAAGACAAAGTAAAGTATTATAATGACACGTACAAAGACCTGGAGTTAGAAAACCAAAAGAGAAGAACACGCTGGGCATTTCTCAAGCTGAAAGAACCAAAGAAAAAACTCAAGCCTTGAGTTGAAATTTTGAAGGATTCTATGGGCAAAATATTGAATGACCCAGGAAGCATCAAAAAAAGATGGAAGGAATACACAGAGTCTCTATACCAAAAAGAATTGGTCAACATTCAACCATTTCAGGAGGTAGCATATGATCAGCAACTGATAGTACTGAAGGAGACGGTCCAAGATGCACTGAAGGCATTGGCAAACAACAGGGCTCCAGGAACTGATGGAATACCAATTGAGATGTTTCAACAAATGGATGCCAAGAAATTTGGAAGTTAGCTACCTGACCAACCAACTGGAAGAGATCCATATTTATGCCTATTCCAAAGAAAGGCGATCCAACTGAATGCGGAAATTATCGAACAGTATCATTAATATCACACAAATAAAATTTTGTTGAAGGTCATTCAGAACAAGGGGATACTGCATCGTATGAAGTCAGGAAAGGTGTGGGTCAGGCTTGTATCCTTTCACCATATTTATTCAATCTGTATGCTGAACAAATAATCCAAGATTATTTGGACTATTTGAAGAAGAACAGGGCATCAGGATTGGAGGGAGACTAATTAACAACCTGTGTTATACAGATGACATCACCTTGCTTGCTGAAAGTGAAGAGGACTGGAAGCATTTACTAATGAAGATCAAAGACTGCAGCCTTCAGTATGGATTACACCTCAACATAAAGAAAACAAAAATCCTCACAACTCGACCAATAAACAACATCATGATAAATGGAGAAAAGATTGAAGTTGTCAAGGATTTCATTTTACTTGGATCCACAATCAACACCCATGGAAGCAGCAGTCAAGAAATCAAGCGATGCAATGTATTGGGCAAATCTGCTGCAAAAGACCTCTTTAAAGTGTTGAAAAGCAAAGATATCACCTTGAAGACAAAGGTGCACCTGATTCAAGCCAAGGTGTCTTCAATCACCTCCTATGCATGCGAAAGCTGGACAATGAATAAGGAAGATGAAAGAAGAATTATGATGTTGGTGAAGAATATTGAATATACATTGGACTGCCAAAAGAATGAACAAATCTGTGTTGGAAGAAGTACAGCCAGAATGCTTCTTAAAAGCAAGGATGGCGAGACTGCATCTCACCTACTTTGGACATGTTATCAGGAGGGATCATTCCCTGGAGAAGGATATCATGCTTGGTAAAGTAGATGGTCAGTGAAAAAGAGGAAGACCCTTAATGAGATGGATTGACACAGTGGCTGCAACAATGGGTTCAAGCATAAGAGCACTTGTGAGGATGATGCAGGACCAGGCAGTGTTCTGTTCTGTTGTACATAGGGTCGCTATGAGTCGGAACCAACTCTATGGCACCTAACAACAATTTATTGAAGAGACTCTTCTTTCCCCATTGAATGGATTTAGCACCCTTGTCAAAAATAAGTTGATCATAGTTATGTGGGTTTATTTCTAGACTGTCAATTCTATTCCATTGATTTATGTGTCTATTCTTATATCAGTATTAGGCTGTTTTGATTACCATAGATCTATAGTATGTTTTAAAATCAGGAAGTGTGAGTCCTCCTACTTTGTTCTTCTCTTTGAACATTGTTTTAGCTATTCAGAGCCTCTTGCCATTCTATATAAAATTGAGGATTTGTTTTTCTATTTCTGTAAAGAAGGCTGTTGGAATTTTTATCAGGATTATGTTGAAGCTATAGATTGCTTTATAATATTAAGTCTTTCAATCTGTGAACATGGAACATCTTTCCATTTTAGTCTTGAATCCTTTCATCTCTTTCAGCAATGTTTTATAATTTTCATTGTCCCTGGTTAGATTTATTCGTAGGTATTTTATTCTCTTAGATGCTACTGTAAATGGAATTGTTTTCCAAATTTCCCTTTCCAATTTCTCATTGCTGGTGTATAGCAACCCAAGTGATTTTTGTTTGTTGACCTTGTACCCTGCAACTTTGCTAAATTATTCTGTTATTATAGAAGTTTTTTTGTGATCTTGGGTTTTCTATATACAGGATCATATCATCGGTGAATAGAGATAATTTTACTTCTTTCCCAATCTGGATACCTAGTATTTCTTTTTCTTGACTTATTGCTGTAGCTAGGACTTCTAATGCAATGTTGAATAGAAGTGGTCATTCCCAATTTCAAGGGGAAATTTCTCAGACTTTCTCTATTAAGTATAGTGTTGGCTGTTGGCTTTTCATATATGCCCTGAATCATATTGAGGAATTTCCTTTCTATTCCAATCTTCTTTAGGGTTCTCATCAAGAAAGCGTGTTGGATTTTTTCAGATGCTTTTTCTGCATCCATAGAGATGATCATGTGGTTATTTTTCTTTGTTTTATTGATGTGGTGTATTATGTTGATTGATTTCTAATGTTGAATTATCCCTGGATTCCTGGGATAAATCCCACTTGGTAATGGTGTATGACTCTTTTAATATGCTGTTGGATTCTGTTCACTAGTATTTTGTTGAAGATTTTTGCATCTGTATCTATAGTCATAAGAGATATTGGCCTGCAGTTTTCTTTTCCTGTGATGTCTTTTTCTGGTTTCAGTAGCAGGGTTATGTTTGTTTCATAGAATGGATTAGGGAATATTCCTTCCTTCTCAATATTTTGGAAGAGTTTAAACAGTATTGGTGCCAATTCTTCTCTAAATGTTTGGTAGAATTCACCAGTGAAGCCATCTGGTGCAGAATTTTTTTTATTGGGCGGTTTTTGATCACTGGTTCAATCGCCTCACTTGCTATGAGTCTGTTGAGACTTTCTATTCCCTCTTGAGTCCATTTGGGTAGGTTGTTGTGCTTCTAAGAATTTGTCCATTTCGTCTAAGTTGTTCAGTTTGTTGCCATATAGTTCATAATATTCTGTCATAATTCTCTTTAGTTCTATCGGGTCAGTTGTAATGTCCCCTCTTCTATCGGGTCAGTTGTAATGTCCCCTCTTTCATTTTGGTTATTTGCATCTTTTCTTTTCTTTGTCAGTCTAGCTAAGGTGTGTCAGTTTTATTGATCTTTTGAAAGAACTAACTTCTAGATTTATTGATTCTCTCTGTTGTTTTTCTGTTTTGATTTTATTTATTTCTGCTCTGATCTTTTTTATTTCCTTTCTTCTGGTAGGTTTAGGCTTAGTTTTCTCTTCTCTTTCTAGTTCCTGGAATTGTCAAGTTATGCTGTTAATTTGAGATCTTTCTTATTTTTCATGTAGGCATTTATTGCTGTGAGTTTTCCTCTGAGAACTGCCTTCACTGCATTCCATAAGTTTTGGTATGTTGTGCTTTCATTTTCATTTGACTCTAAGAAATTTGTGATTTCTTCCTTGACCCATTGGTAGTTTTTTTATAGTGTGTTGTTTAATTTCCATATGTTTGTGTATTTTCCAGGTTTTGTTGTTGTTGTTGTTATTGATTTCTAGCTTCACTCCAATGTGGTCAGAGAAAATACTTGGTATGATTTCAGTCTTTTTAAATTTATCAAGATGGCTTTGTGACACAACATGTGGTCTATCCTGGAGAATGATCCATGTGCATTGGAGTAGAACACATTTTGTGCTGTGTTGGGGTGGGGTGTTCTATATATGTCTGTTAAGTCTAGTTGGTTTATAGTGTCATTCAGTTCTCTGTTTCCTTGTTGATATTCTTTCTAGATGTTCTGTTCAATATTGAAAGTGGTATATTGAAGCCTCCAACTACTACTGTAGTACTGTCTATTTCTCCCTTCAATCCTATCAGTATTTGTTTTATATATTTAGGTGCCGTGATGTTGGGTGCTTATATATTTAAGACTGTTAAATCTTCTTGATTAATTGACACTTTAATCACTATATAATGTCCGTCTTTATCTCTTCTGACAGATTTTGTCTTAAAGTCTACTTTGTCTGAAATTAAGATTGCCACCTCAGCTGTCTTTGGTTATTATTTTCATGGAATATTTTTTTCCCATCCTTTCACTTTCAATCTATTTGTGTCCTTGAGTTTAAGGTGTACCTCTTGTAAACAGCATCTAGTTGGATCATGTTTTTTAAGCCATCCTGCCACTCTCTGCCTTTTTATTGGAGCATTTAGTCTATTTACATTCACTGTAATTACTGATAAGAAGTGACTTCTGCCTTTTTGTTATTTGTTTTTTGTGTGTGTGTCTTAAGCCTTTGTCTTTGTCCTTTAGTACTGTTTGCTTTTGTATTTTGTTAATTTATTGTAGTGAGCCTTTTTGGTTCCTTTCTCTTTTCCTTTTGTGTATTTTTATATATATACATATTTTTTTTCCTTAGTGATTACCATGAATATTACATTTAAAAGCTTGTATTGATAACATTCTAGGGTAGGTTGGTACCAACTTAACTTCAGTAACATACAAGAAATTCTATATATCATTCCTCTCCCCCTTTTGTTGTTGTTATCACTAATTATGTCTTTATATTTCATGTGCCCTGTAACATAATTTTATCCTTGCCTTTTATATATTTGTTATTAAAAACTATGAAGGTCAAAACATTTAGAATTATCAAGCTTGAATACATTATTACTAACCCTTGTACTTGTCCATGAATATCCCTTTATGACAGATCTTTCTTTTTATGTATAATTTGGAATTACTTTCTAGTGTCTTTTCCCTTCCATCTACAGAACTCCCATTAGTACTTTTTACAGGGCTAGTCTGGTGGCTATGAACTCTTTCAGCTTCTGTTTGTCTGGAAATGTCTTAATTTCACCCTCATTCTCTAAGGATAATTTCACTGAGTTATAGAATTCTTGGTTGACAGTTTTTTCTTTCAGCATGTTAAATACATCATTTTATTGCCTTCCGGCCTTCAAGATTTCTGAGGAAAAATTGACACTTAATCTTACTGGGGATCCTTTGTATGTGACAGTTTGCTTCTCTCTCACTGCTTTCAGGGTTCTCTCTTTATCTTAATTTTTGAGAGCCTGTATATGATGTGTCTTGCTGTAGATCTCTTTGGGTTTATCCTGCTTGGTGTTCTTTGAGTTTCTTAGATTTGTAGATTCAAGTCCTTCATTAATGGGGAAATTTTCTGTCATTATTTCTTCAAATATTCTTTCTGTTCCTTTCTTTCATCTTCATCTGGAATTCCCATAATCCCTATATTAGGTCTCTTGTTGTTGTCCAATAATTCCATTAAACTGTACTCAGCCTTCTTGAGCCTCTGTTTATATTGCTCTTCAGTGTCTGTAGTTTTAACTATCATATCCTCTAATTTGCTGATTCTTTCTTCTGCCTGATTAAATCTGTTTGTAACTCCTTCTATTGTATTTCTCATTTCAGTTATTGTCTGGTTCAGTTGCAATATCTCTTTTTAGATCCTTATTTTGTTCTTACGTTGTTTTCCTTATTTCTTTTAGTTCTTTGTCTATATTTTCCCTTATTTCTTTAATTATGTTTAATGTTGTTATATTTTTCCATTTTCTTCATTATTTAGTCATCCCTAGATGTACTTTTACTCCCTTTGTCATGTTCATTTGGATGCGACATTGTTTCTCTGTTTTTTATGTGTCTTTTTATTTTTTGTTGAGGCACTGGAATTTTTGAGGGTGTTAACATTCTCAGTTTCCCCCAGTATTTGGTGTTTTTCCCCATACTACTTTCTACAAGAAACTCTTAAGTAGGCAGTGCCTTCAGCCTTTGCTTACCATTTCCTCTCCCTCTCTCTGATAGCGCCTTCTCCCTCCCTGGTTTAATTGGGATTCAAAAGTTTCAGATCTCATTTTTCAAGTTTCAGTCTCTCCTAAACACACCAGAGAATGTGCTATGGTAAGTCTGTCCACCAGCAGGCTCCGCAACTCAAGCAAGATATTGTGTACTAATCAGTATGTCTGCTAGGGGAGCACAGTCTCTGTTTATTACTCTCTTCCCTTCTCTGTTTCTGCAATCTCATTTTTAGTTGGAAAACCCACACTCAGTCAGCCCCGTTCGGGGCTGGGTGTTGCCCTCCAATTCTGCCTGAGGTTTCCTTCCGTGCTCTGTGGGGGCTGCTTATATCTGAGCTGCCATTCAGGGGAAGCACAAGCAGACTTTCCTCCATTGCAGGAGGAGAAGGGGCTGGCACTCCCCAGAAAGACCTCCAAGAGATCTGTCTTGTTGGTTTCAGAGCCCCAGTGGCCCTGTGGTGGTTGGGGGAGCAGTGTCCACTTAGGTGACCCGTCTGCTGACTCCACTGTAGGGAACCTTCTGTAAGATTTCATATCAGTCCAGCAGCTGACAAGGTACCAGTTGGTGGAGGGGTAGTCACACTCCCAATGGACCCCCAAGGAGGTCTGTGTCATTGCTATCAGAGCCCACCTCGTAGTATGTTGGCTGTGGGTGTAGCCTCCACTCAAGATGCCTCCTTCCTAGTACACAGAGGCCTTAGAAGTCCTCAGTGCCAACTGGAAAGAGAAGCAGACAGAACCAAGTTGACCCCAAGGGAGGTCTGTCCTGTTGGTTTCAGAAGTCAGAGCTATGGGGTGCACATGGAGGCAGGCAGAGTGCTGACTAGGGGAGCAGACTCCACTCCAGGGGGCCTTCTATAGCAATTCATAGTAGGCTTGCAGCCAGCAGTATCCGGGTTGGCTAGGTGCTGGCACTCTCCAAATGGACCCCCCCAGGAAGGTCTTCCTTGTTGATTTTAGAGCAGAAGCTTGGTATCCTGTCTCTTTGTGCGGGCAGGAGGTGTGGTGGTTAAGAAAACAGGCTCTTTTTCTGGGGCCGCTTCCCCAGTTCACAGCAGCCGGTGGCCTGTGTAGCTGGGGTGAGGGACAGGGATTATGGGAGAAGTGGTTTTCCTACATATGTGACTCATTGTTGATTCATTGATTCTTGTCTATTTACAGTTCCCTGCTGATTTCCTGTGGTCTCCATGAAAGTTGGATTTTTATAGGACTTCTCTGGAAGAATTTCCAAGGAGTATGCTGTTGTTGTTAGTTGCCATCGAGTCAACTCTAACTCATGGTAACCTTATGTATGACAGAATGAAACATTACCTGGTCCAGTGCCATTTCATGATCATTAGTACGTCTAGGTCCATTGTTGCAGCCATTGTGTAGTGCCTTCCAACCTAGGGACTTCCTCTTCTGGCATTATATGGGACCATATTCTGTTGTGATTCATAGGGTTTTCATTGGCTGATTTTTACAAGTAGATCACCAGGCCTTTCTTCCTAATCTGATTTAGTATGGAAGCTCTACTTTCCTTGCTTTTGCTGACCCTCTACTTTACAAAATATGATATCCTTTTCTAACATTTTGTCTTTCCTGATGACATGTCTAAAGTAAGCAAGCCAAAGTCTCGCTATCCTCACTTCTAAGGAGTATTCTGGTTTCATTTCTTCTAAGACTGATTTGTTCGCGTATGAAGTGATCAAAAAGACCATGGCTTGGGTCAGGCACACCTTAGTCATCAAAGTGACATCTTTGCTTTTTAAAACATTAAAGAGGTTTTTTGAAGTAGATTTGCACAGTGCAATACATTATTTGATTTCTTGACTGCTTCTTCCATAGATATTGATTGTTGATCTAAGTAAAATGAAATAATTGACAACTTCAGTTTTTCTCCATTTATCATGATGTTGTTTATTGGTCCACTAAGGAGTATACTCACCACAATAACCATATACACTGTAGACAGACCAATAGCCATAAATCTGTCTGTGTAACTGCAGGTGCTCCTCTATTGACAAAAACCTAGGAATCTTCCAAGCTGAGCAACTGAGGGACAAGGCAGAAATTTTGTCTTTTGAGCTTATAGGCCAATTCTTCCAAACAAAAAGAGAAATAGCTCTTTGCCAAAACAACCTAGTGCTACCCAAATACCATATTCTAGGCAACTGGTTGGTCCACAGCTTTCATAAATCATTTAATGTTGGCATCAGAGGCATAGTGAGGAGGGACTAGAAGGGAGCATTTTCCCCCGGTGCAAGTCCAAGCAGGCACCAGATGAGGCTGGCGGTGAATCACCTCCCCCCCCCCCCAGTGACAAGGCAGAAGTGGGGAGCAAACTTAGAGATTGCCCTTGGGTGCTCGTTACCCTTGCTATGCCTCTGGTTGGCACTAGTCCCCCACTTACAGGAATTATTCTGCAAAAGATTCAGGGAGTGGAAACTACTTCAGGGGAAGGATACATTAGCCTGAGGGGTTCCATGAAACATCCCTAGTAATACTCATCCCTACTTTCTTTACCCATGACCCGTCTGTCAGTTTATCACACTGTGGTAAATTGGTGGTAGCTTTCATGTGGCTATGATTCTGGAATCTATGTCGCTGGTATTTCGAATACTAGCAGGATCACCCATGGTGGACAGGTTTCAGTGAAGCTTTCAGACTAAGACAGACTAGGAAGACGATCTACTTCTGAAAATCAGCCAATGAAAACCCTATGGATCACAACAGAATATTGTCCCATATAGTGCTTGAAGATGAGACCCCTGGATTAGAAGGCACTACATAATGGCCACAACAATGACCTCAAACATGCCAATGATCATGAAGATGGTGCAGGACTGGGTAACATTTCATTTTGTTGTACATAAGGTTGCTATGGATTGGCGCTAACTCCACGGCAAATCAAAACCCTCTTCACAATGTAAGCATTCTCCTAAAAACAGCCCATTCTGATCAAAATGTTCCATTTCATGAATATTAGCTTATTTAGGAAAACAATAAACATTCAAATCTTATCTTAATTTTAGTCCGATGAGTTGAGAATCCAACCATAAGCCACAGATTCAAAGTGATGTAGCTGCCTTTCCAGCAGTGATGGCCTCCCCATGTGAACATGCCTCCCACAAAGCATCTCCATCCTTCTTCAGAGAAGGAGCTGGGGAAACACAAGAAGAAGCACCTGGTGCAGAGCCCTAAGTTCTACTTTATAGATTTGAAATGCCCAGGATGCTGTAAAATCACCACAGGCTTTAGCCATGCACAGACAGTAGTTTTGTGTGTTGGCTGCTCCCCCATCCTCTGCCAGCATACAGGAGGAGAAGCAAGGCTTACAGAAGGATGCCTGTCAGAACAGAAAATGGTATTTGAGTGGCAGTAGGTTGTTTTAACAAAGAGCTATTTCTCTTCTTATTGGGAAGAATTGGCCTGTAAATTCAAAAGACAAAGTTGCTACCTTGTCCCTCAGTTGCTCAGCTTGGAAGATTCCTAGGTTTTTGCTAGTAGAAGAAGACCTGTAGTTACACAGACCGATTTATGGCTATTGGCAAAGAGAAAGCTTCTGTCTACAGTATACATGGTTATTGGGGTGGGCGTACTCCTTGGTGGACCAATAAACAACATCATGATAAATGGAGAAAAATTGAATCATTAATAGCACCCCAAATCAAGATGAGTGGGAAACCATCCCAATAAACACATTTTGGATACCAAAAAGAAAAAGAAAAAAGTGATTTAGCTTTGAACTGTAGTAAGTACAGTCTTTCCTTTTCGCAGTGAGTATATTCTGAAGTGAAAATAAAACTTTTGCCACTTGAAAACTCTCACTTAATAAAGAGAGGCCTTGCGCCCTAGTCCTCTACTCAGTTTAGACATCACAGACCTTGCTCTTGGAGAAGACTGTGGTGCTTAAAATGGTTGTTACCTCTCTGTGACCACCTAAGATGAAAACTCACAGTAGAAAAAGATGCAGCTTGCAGAGAAAACGCTGCTCAAGCTTTTTACAGAGCAAAGGTCAGGGGCTGCCATATGAGAAAGAAAGTTACCAGCTAATTTGTCCCAAATATAATTGAATTGGTAATGCCACTCCTAAATTAATCACTGCTAGTTAACATTTTTTTCTATTGTGGTAAAATATATATATCATAAAATCGGCCATTTTAACAATTTTTAAGCGTACAATTCAACGGTATCACTTATATTCACCATGTTGTGCAACCATCACCACTATCTGTTTCCAAAACTTTTTCATCACCCTGAACAGAAACTCTATACTCATTACCTTCACTGCTAATTTTTGAACTACTTTAGAAACTTGTTGTTAGGTGCCATTGAGTTGACTTTCACTCACAGTGACCCCATGTGTTACAGAGTAGAACTGGCCTATAGGGTTTTCTAGGCTGTAATCTTTATGGGAAGGAGCCCTGGTGGTGCACTATTTAAGTGCTCAGCTGCTAACCAAAAGGCTGGCAGTTCAAACCCACCAGCGGCTCCTTGGAAGCCCTATGGGGCAGTTCTACTCTGTCCTATGTGGTCACTATGAGTTGGAATTGACTCAACGGCAGTGGGTTTGGTTTGGTGGTTTTAATCTTTATAGGAGAAGATTGCAGGACCTTTCTCCTGTGGAGCCACTGGGCAGGTTCAAATGGCCAACATTTCAGTTAGTGGCCAGGCACCTTTAGGAACTTACTGCCTAAGATTTGTGGCAAAAACACCACCTTCCTTATGCATCCTGGTGAAGCTGGTGACCCCTTCCCTTTCTCTCTTCACACCCATGGTGTGTTGGTGTCCATGGAGAAAGGGAAAGCTTCAGCCTGGCTCTTCTGTCTCGTTTATACAATTTGTTTTAATGATTTGTTTCTGTCTACTAATGTGCACATGTCAGGGATCATACCTCACTGAACTTTTTCAATTCCTTGCCTACTGGCACATTGCCTGGCACACAGAAGGCTCTTGATAAATGTTTGCTTCATATTCTACAGCACAAGTGGTCTGATCTAGACTCAGTCGATTGGAGACTCTTTGAGGAATTTACAGTCTTGAATGACACCAAGATGAAAGGACAGATGGCATTAATTCCTAGGGGAGTAGGGGTGACATCCTGGCCATACTCCTTCTGTTGAAAGAATCTGCTCCTTGGCTGTTGAGATGCACTGATTGACTACTGTTCATTTTCTAGCTTGGACAAACAACTGTTGTTAGCTGACATCAAGTCAGCCCTCAACTCCTGGCGACCTCCCAACACACAACTAAACAAAATTGTGGTCCTGCACCATCCCCATGATCAGTTACGTATCAGACCCTTGTGATCCATAGGGTTTTCCTTGGCTGATTTTCGGAAGTAGATCACAGACCTTTCTTCCTAGTCTATCTTAGTCTGGAAGCTCCACTGAAACCTGTTCAGCATCATAGCAACACACAAGTCTCAGATGGGGTGGGAAGGTTGGGGTGCAGGGGTGGGTGCGCATTAGGCCAGGAATCGAGCCCAGGTCTCCCATGTGGAAGGCAATAATTCTACCACTGAACCACCACTCCCTCAGACAAACAATACAACTTTTCTAACGCTGGAATACGATTACAAATAGGTGCATACGAATGACAGAATTGTGTTTTCTAACATATGTCTCCTGGGAAAAGACCCAAAGTTTTAAAGCGATTCCTTGGTCTAAGTCCTATTCATTCAGAGAGGCCTGGGCAGATAGAGGATTGACACAGACTAGGAAGACGGAGAGATGGACAAAAGTGTCTGCTTTAAGCACAGTGCATGCTATGACACACGCCTGAAAGGGGGGATGAACCTGGATTTGAAATATTCACCCTTAAAAATCTGTAGCATATTCACTAAGTAGAAATACCAGCTAATAAGTATGTATCATCCCTCCCTACACAAACCAGATGTGATTAAACCCCAAATTAACTTAATTTGTTTCTATTAGTACCTTTAAATAATGAGGAGGTACAGCTCCCACCCTTTTCCTGGTACTTGGGAAATCTTTGTCACATTTATCTGTGTGGGTTTCTATTTCTGCACCATCAGGGTAAGATTTGAGGCTCCCTGGATCTCTGCAGAAAGAGGAGTTCAAGTTAAGTACCGTGCAGAGTGTGCCCAGCACTGCCTTGGTGACCGGTTCCACACATCTGTAGGACTGGGGAATTAGGTCACCTCCTTGCCACCAGAAGCTATGGTTAATATTTGCCACATACGGTGTTTGCCACACATGGGCACCTACAACAGCTCTTTTTTGATAATGAGCGCAAGAGCATCTGATTCATGAGTTTTCCAGTTGGTTTTAAATCACAGACCTACTTTAGCCTTTCCTCCTGACAGACTACATCCATGTTCACAGTAGAGTCAAGGTGTACTTGGGGAATCAAACACCAAACTTGAATTTAAATACCAGTATCTGTTTAATCAAACTATAAAATACGCATTGTCATCGAGTTGATTCTGACTCATGGCGATCCTACAGGACAGAGTAGAACTGCCCCATATAGTTTCCTAGGCTGTAATCTTTACAGAAGCAGAATGCCACATCTTTCTCCCTAGGGGTGATTGGGGGGTTCGAATTGCCCACCTTTCAATTAGCAGCTGAGCGCTTAACCACTGTGCCACCAGGGCTCGTTAATTAAGCTATAGGCAATGTGGATCTGCTGCTCTCCTTTCCCATCACATTCGTGAGACAGCCATTAGCCATCTGGAACTGTTCAGTACCCAGTCCTCTTCCTACTTACGAGAAAGCCTCACTGTGTGCAATTTTGGCAGGAGGCAATGTCCCAGTTCCCACTACAAAGGTAAAAGGGGCCTTGTGTTTCCTTCTCACTGTCTGCAGGCAGCTAGGGCATGGGGCCGCATCTCCACTCAGATTGGGAACTCCTTCCCGGGCTAACAATCTTGAGTGACCCCGGGGTGAGGGGACCAATAAAACCAAACCAAACCTGTTGCCATTGAGTAGATTTTGACCCATGGTGACCCCATGTGTTACTGAGTAGAACTGCCTCATAGGGTTTTCTTGGCTGTAATCTTTATGGAAGCAGACCATCAAGTCTTTCTTCTGCGGCATCACTGGGTGGGTTTGAACTGCCAACCTAAAGGTTGGCAGTAGAGCACAAACCATTTACCCCATGCAGATGGCATTAATTCCTAGGGGAGCAGGGCTTACTCTTGCTGAAAGAATCTGCTCCTTGGCTGCTGAGATGTGTTTTCTAGTTTGGACTTAGAGTCTTCTAAGGATTCAATGATCCTCTGAAATTCTTCTATCATGTCGCGTTTTTGCTTAAGTTACCGAGAGTTGTTTAACATTCTGACCAAAATACCCTTTGTTTTGGATTTTGTACATCCCTGTTCTCTTCCATTAGTTAGGACAATAGAAAGTTAACTGTATACCTGGTTCTCAAATGCAAACCAGCATCAGAATCACCTGGAGGGCATGTTAACACACAGATTTCTGGGCCCTGGGTTTCTGATGCGTTAAGTCTACGGTGGGACCTGGTAATTTGCATTTCTAACTGTTCCTAGGTGATGCCGCTGCTGCTGCTCTGGTGACCACACTTTTGAAAACCATTGGCCTAGAATATACTAGATCTTCCTCCAACCCTGTCCAAAGACTAGTAAAATATTTGGCCAATAAACAATGATTCAGGTTTTGGGATTTCCTTTGGATTGATTTCCCCGGCTACTGTTGCTTATATGTTATAGGTGAGTTATGATGAATTTGGAGAACTTTTATTTGTCTTATTTTCCCAGACAGATTTCTCCAAGGTAGTAGCACTAGTAGGTTTTGGAGCAAAGAGTAGCCCACACATTTTGCTAATAAGAACTACCATATATCGAGTGCCTCCTATATTAACTGCTAATTCTACATCCATGATTTAATTTAAACCCTACAATAACTTTGGGTTAGAGGCATAATCCTCATTTTATAGATGATCAAAATGAGGTTTGGAGATTTTAATTACCTTGGTCTATCACCAGCTGGCAATGTGATGGAGACAGGTTAGAGTGTGGGGCTGTGTGTTTCCATAGCTACCCTCTTTTTAGCACAAATCGCTGCCTTCGAAAGGAGTGGCGGCTGCAAATGAGGTGTGCTGGTGGGGAATCTAACCTGGGTCTCCGTCATGGAAGGTGAGAATTCTACCACTGTCATAAATTGAATTGTGTCCCTCCAAAATATCTGTCAACTTGGCTGGGTCATGATCCCCAGTATCGTATGATTGCGCACCATTTTGTAATCTGATGTGATTTCCTCATGTGTTGTGAACCCTATCACTTTGATATAATAAGATGGATTAGCAGCAGTTATACTGATGAGGTCTACAAGATTAGATAGTGTCTTAAGCCAATCTCTTTTGAGATATAAAAGAGAGAAGTGAGCAGAGACACACGGAAACCTCATACCACCAAGAAAGCAGTGCCGGGAGCGGAGCGCATTCTTTGGACCTGAGGTTCCTGCGCTGAGATGCTCCCAGACCAAGGAAGACTGCTGCATCACAATGGACCTTCCTCCAGAGCCTACAGAGAGAGAAAGCCTTCCCCTGGAGCTGATGCCTTGAATTTGGACTTGTAGACTACTAGACTATGAGAGAATAAATTTCTCTTAGTTAAAAGCCATCCACTTGTGGTATTTCTGTTAGAGCTGCACTAGATGACCAAGACAGAATTTGGTATGAGTGGGGTGCTGCTCTAACAGATACCTAAAATGTGGAAGCGGTTTTGAAACTGAGTGGATAGAGGAGTGGCAGTGGCAGAGGATCAGCAGCAGCAGAACCAGGAGACTGGTGAGAGACGGCACTGGAGTAAGAGAGCTGAGTGCCTGTGCACAGGCTTCCTAGTGGAGTAGGGTGTCTCTGGACACTTATTGGTGGAGCTAGGCTTGTGCGCAGGAGGCTTACTGGTGGAGTGGGGTGCCTCTGGGTGCTTATCGGTGGAGCTATAGAGCTTTGGAACACTTGCCCCAGCAGGGCAGATGTGGGTGTGAGGCCCGAGGGCTGAGAGGCCACAGGAAGCAGAAGCTGAAGAGACAAGGAACACAAGAAGCCGAGCTGCCTCGGTCTCAAAAGGTATGGCCACAACCTCAGGGGTTTCAAAGGGTGGAGCCATGGCCTCAGGTGTTTCTAAGGGTGGAGACACCACTCAGATGGACTAGGAGAATTGTGCGCCTAAAGCGAGGGAGCAGAGTTGCTGTCAGTAGGCCTGGAAGGTGGAGCTGAAGCCCAGGGCTGAGGAGCCTCCACGCAAAATCCAGACAGTATGGCCAATACCTAGAGTCTGGAGGGCAGAGCTATTGGGTAAATGATTTCAAGCCTTGAGGGCTAACGTAATGTGTTCTGCTAACTTGCTTCGTGCCTGTTATGCCTTCTTTCCCTCCAGTTTCTCCCATTTGTAATCGAAATGCCTAGCTTGTGCCTGTTCTGCCATTGTACCTTTGAAAGCAGATTTCACAGATGAAGAGGAATTTTCGAATTTTGGACTTGGAGTTGATTTAAGACTTTTGCTATGATATGATGGGGTGAATATGTTTAACATGTGGCAAGGACATGAATTTTTGGGGCCAAAGGCTAGAGTGTCATGGATTGAATTGTGTCCCCCCAAAATATCTGTCAGCTTGGCTGGGTCATGATTCCCAGTACTGTATGATTGTGTACCATTTTGTAATCTGATGTGATTCTCTTATGTGTTGTAAACTCTATCACCATGATGAGGTTATACTGATGATGTTTGTAAGATTGGATAGTGTCTTAAGCCAATCTCTTTTGAGAGATAAAAGAGAAGTGAGCAGAGACACATGGGAACCTCATACCACCAAGAAAGCAGTGCTGGGAGCAGAGCACATCCTTTGGACCTGAGGTTCCTGCACTGAGATGTTCCCAGACCAAGGGAAGACTGATGCATCACAAGGACCTTCCTCCAGAGCTGACAGAGAGAAAGCCTTCCCCTGGAGCTGACGTCCTGAATTTGGACTTGTAGCCTACTAGACTGTGAGAGAATAAATTTCTGTTTGTTAAAAGCCACCCACTTGTGGTATTTCTGTTAGAGCAGCACTAGATGACTAAGACAACCACTGAACCACCACTCCCCCTTCCCCCAACATATATTTAAGGGATATTCCCAAAGTTAACTGCTTGGTCATTTTCTTAAGATAGGGGTTCTTAATCTAGGGAGTATAGGCCCTTACAGGATCCACAAATTGGTTTCAGGAGATAATGAACCCACTGAAGTTAGATGCAAAATTTGGTGTGTATGTGCACAGGTGAATTTTTCTGGGGAAAGGGTCCAGAATTTCTATCAGATTCTTAAAGAGGTTTGGGACTCCAAAAACAGGTTAAGAACTACTCAGTCAGATCCAAAAAGATTTTTTTTTTTTCAAATGCCCAATACACCAACACCAGGAAGTGATACATATGGGGGAAATAGAATCAGCTGGTAAGCCTCCATAGACAGCAGGGTCAAAACTGCTCTTTGTAAAGCCTTTGCAAAGAGAACATTTGGAGGGACTCACTGAATTTTGTTTCAGCAGAATCGCTTGACAGTTCATATCTATTTGGCCCAGAGATCTTTGGAAGGTAGTACTTTTGACGAAGTTTGATACACGGTGAAAGGACATCCAGGTACACCTGCCCAGCCTCAGAACAAAATAGCAGCTGATGCTTTTTAAGTGAGCAAACAGCTTTGATCATTTTTATCCACTGTCAATAGAGTAAGGTATGTGGAAAGAAAATATGGCGGCTGTGATTGCACTTGCATGGAAAAACATGCTGGAAACTGTGTTCTCGTTCGTGCCTTGCACAAGTTGTTCCCTCTGCAGTTCCTTGCCCCGCCTCTTTGCCCAGCAAACTTGAACACTGCCTTTAAGCCCTAGATAAGGCCTGCTGTGACTCTTCTGAGATCTCCTCAGCCCTTTCCTCCTAGGCAGAATTGTCCCGCAACCCATGGTCTAGCCCTCTGTACCCATCTCTATCCTTCCACCATTGTTTCTCCCAGTCAACTGAGCCTCCGAAAAGCTAAAGTAGTAACCAGTACTAGCTACCATCAAGTTGATTTTGACTCATGGTGACCTCATGTGTGTCAAAGTAAAACTATGCGTCATAGGATTTTCAATGGTTTATTTTTTGGGAGTAGATTGCCAGGACTTTCTTTTGAGGTACCTCTGGGTGGACTTAAACCAACAGCCTTTCAGTTAGCAGCCGTGTGCTTAACTGTTTGCACCATCCAGGGACTCCAAAATGCTAAAGCCATGACTTATCTAGTGTCTCTTGTCCCTAGCCACATAGTAGGTGGTTGATGTTGGCTGAGCAAATGCTAAATGAATAAAACATTAGCTACAATTTAGGAAGGTCCTTTCTCTGCAGGCTGTGGTGAGAGATGACCATTAAGAGCATCTAGTTAAATGACAACAGCAACTACATGTTAATGAGTAAACAAGATGACTTTCGGTGATCTCCAGAAGTGACCTCCTGACTCAGGGGTTGAAGAAACAAGCAAAGGAAGGCCCAGACATCAAGGCAGGTGAGAATACAATGAGGTTAAGAAATGAAGGGTTTCTAGGGTGGAACAGCTGAGCCTCAGGACAGGGGCCAGTGCTCAGGTAAGCAGAGAGATGTTTGGTTTGGTTTAGGGAGAAGACATTTCTTGAATTTGGGAATAAAGAGAAGAGGAGGGGAAATACTGACTGGACTGAAAGAAGAATGGCGATCATTTGGGGGTGTTAGACAACAGACACTGAATGGATTTATTCAGAGCAAGGGACTCTCACTGACAATTGCCTACAAAGAGAAACAGCTGGATTCTGCGTCTACTCCTCTGTTGCTTAAATATAGCTTGTGTTCTTGGATACTACACTAGAATCATTGAAAGGCTGAGCTGCAAGGGGCCATAGAAATGATCTAGGCCCATCCTTTCATTTGATGGATGAGGAAATTTAGGCCCCAAGAGGTGAAGCCTTGGATCCAGCCCAGGGGAGACTGCTTTCACTGGGCTCAGCCTGAGGCAGGAAGGCAGGCAATGTCCAGAGACTCTGGGGAAAGGGCTCTATTCTGAAGACTGTGAGCTCAGGAAAGGCCCAAGGCCACAGGGAATGGCAGCAGTTGCCCAGACCCTGGCTTCCTTAGGACTAGTTGCCACTGAGTGATTCAGACTGTGCTCCATAGGGTTTTCAATGGCTGATTTTTCTGAAATTGATTGCCAGGCCTTTCTTCCAAGGTGCCTGGTGATCTGCAACCTTCAACCATTCCTTAGGAGCCGAGCGCGTTAATGGTTTCCATCACCCAGAGACAACTTTTTTAGGACAAACCAAATAAAGTCATTTAAAAGAACGAGGTACTTGGTCAATAACAAGCTTGATAAACAAACCCAGCTTTTCCTCTCGATTAACACGTTATTTCCTCTCCATATCATATTAACAATGAGAGCCATTTGTTTGCTGGGAATGCGTAATAGGCTTTTAACTCTCTTAACTTGCAACTGAGGGGAAACGGGAGCAGAAGGGGAGAAACACGGCAGTAACGCTGCTTTTCGGTTTGTCTGGCCAAATTGTATGCAGATTAGATAATAACATGCGACCACCTCTCAACTTCATCCTTCTCTCAACCGCTGTTTACCTTGCCCGTATAGGGCACTTCCTGCGATTCTGGCAACTTCGATACCGGGAACTAAGAGCGCACTAGTTGAACACGCCTAAGGGACTTTGTCTCTGAGAAGTCCCTCCCTTGAAACTGCATTATCTAAAAACAAAATATGCTACTGAATGTCTGCTTGTGCAAGGTTAGTCTAGAAACAGGCCACCAACACACAGGTTTCGTGTCGCCCGTCCTTCAACAGCTTATGAGGAGTCTGGAGCCTTGAGTCAGAGACCTGGAAAATCAGTTCCGTTCTTTGAACCTTAACTTCCGTATCTGCACATCGGCTCCCTCGGAACAGTGGCGAAGACTGGGCGCGCTGGGGCGCGGGCAGATCAGTCGCCCCGCGCGGGATCCCCGCAGCCTCACCCGCCGAGGGGATGGGGGCGCGGAACTCGCTTCCCGCGCGGGTTCTCTTTTTCCCTGGCGAGGCCCGCAGGCAGCAGAATCGCCCACCGGCTCCGGCGCCCAGAAGGCAGAGGGGGCGACG